>NC_091950.1:384747982-385062871 GCF_031021105.1 Erythrolamprus reginae | reverse complement strand
AAGTAGTTTCTTGTTTTAGGATTATGTGTACTGGTATCTTAGCTGTAATTCTTTGAAGTTTGATGACTCATACAGAGAGATATGGCCAGTGGTTTTAAACGGTCATTTTAATGTTTGATCACAGTGAAGTTGAAACTAACCTGAGAGGGTTAATATGACTGTTTCTTCTTCTCATATGTGTATGTTTTCCTCCTAAAGTGAGGGATACCACAGAAGAAATAGGGTGACGTGTAGAATGTTGTTCTAGGTCCTCAGCAGTCTGGATTCAGGCCCGGCTACAGCACGGAAACTGCTTTGGTTGCGTTGATGGATGATCTCTGGCGGGCCCGGGACAGGGGCTTGTCCTCTGTCCTGGTGCTCCTTGACCTCTCAGCGGCTTTCGATACCATCGACCATGGTATCCTTCTGCGCCGGCTGGAGGGGTTGGGAGTGGGAGGCACTGTTCTTCAGTGGTTCTCCTCCTACCTCTCCGGTCGGTCGCAGTCGGTGTTAGTGGGGGGTCAGAGGTCGACCCTGAGGTTTCTCCCTTGTGGGGTGCCTCAGGGGTCGGTCCTCTCCCCCCTGCTATTTAATATCTACATGAAACCGCTGGGTGAGATCATCCAAGGGCATGGGGTGAGGTATCATCAATATGCCGATGATACCCAGTTGTACATCTCCACCCCATGTCCAGTCAACGAAGCAGTGGAAGTGATGTGCCGGTGCCTGGAGGCTGTTGGGGCCTGGATGGGTGTCAACAAACTCAAACTCAACCCAGACAAGACGGAGTGGCTGTGGGTTTTGCCTCCCAAGGACAATTCTATCTGTCCGTCCATTACCCTGGGGGGGGAATTATTGACCCCCTCAGAGAGGGTCCACAACTTGGGCGTCCTCCTCGATCCACAGCTCACATTAGAAAAACACCTTTCAGCTGTGGCCAGGGGGGCGTTTGCCCAGGTTCGCCTGGTGCGCCAGTTGCAGCCCTATTTGGACCGGGAGTCATTGCTCACAGTCGCTCATGCCCTCATCACCTCGAGGCTCGACTACTGTAACGCTCTCTACATGGGGCTACCTTTGAAAAGTGTTCGGAAACTTCAGATCGTGCAGAATGCAGCTGCGAGAGCAATTATGGGCTTCTCCAAGTATGCCCATATCACTCCAACACTCCGCAGTCTGCATTGGCTGCCGATCAGTTTCCGGTCACAATTCAAAGTGTTGGTTATGACCTATAAAGCCCTTCATGGCACCGGACCAGAATATCTTTGGGACAGCCTCCTGCCGCACGAATCCCAGCGACTGGTTAGGTCCCACAGAGTTGGCCTTCTCCGGGTCCCGTCGACTAAACGATGTCGTCTGGCGGGACCCAGGGGAAGAGCCTTCTCTGTGGGGGCCCCGACCCTCTGGAACCAGCTCCCCCCTGAGATTAGGATTGCCCCCACCCTCCCTGCCTTTCGTAAACTCCTTAAGACCCACCTTTGCCGTCAGGCATGGGGGAACTAAAACACCTCCCCCTTGCCCATGTTGTTTTGTTGATTGATTGACTGTGTGCCTGTTTTTTATATATACTGTTTTTAGGAGATTATTAATTTAAATTTTAACTAGATGGGTGGGCATTGGATTTGGTATTATGTACTGTACTGTTTTTTTATTATTGTTGTGAGCCGCCCCGAGTTTGCGGAGAGGGGCGGAATATAAATCCAATAAACCTAAACCTAAACCTATTCAACATTTTTTTTTCTATCTGAATTTTAGATCAAAAGAGCAATTTTTCTAAATGTATTTTTGTATAAACAGAAGGTGGAAGAGAATGGGCCTTTGAAAAAAAAAACTGCTAGAAAATGGGTTAAACACACTACTTCCCCCTGCTGGATCTCTGCACAAGAAGGAAGATTCTTGTAGTTGTTCGTGTATGTATATCATAGAGAATCAATCATGCAACTTGCACATTCTTAGTAGAAAATGTTTTGAAATGAGAAAGATAGCTAGGTGAGTCATAAGGTTTCCCTTTTTGTTTCAACGATCAAAATTTTTCTTAAACGCCATTTTGTATTTGTTGGAAGTATTCTCTGCCATCTTCTGTAGTTTTTTAAAGTCTGATGGAAGTAGAGATGGGATTTTTTTCTGCAAGTAAAACATAATGCTTCACTATAAGTCAGTTAATAGTTTAACCCAAAGAGCTTAAGGGATTGTTGCTTATCATGTCTTTGAGATCATAACCAAAGAAGTTTGAAAGGGGAGAGGGTGGTATGAGGTCCAGGTATAGATTGTTACCACAGAATAACAACTCTGGTATGATGCTTATTATATATTTAAATCAGTTTTTGTGATGCTGTTGACACATTTTAACTGTAAACCTCATTTTACACATATACACACAGAGACAAACCCCCCACCTTTTTCTTATTTATGGATTTGTTGATTAATAGGAGGAAGGTTCTTTGTTAATTAAAATGTTCAGCCTCCTATGTGATTAGTTCTCATATGTTTGGAGAGTTTCATTTGAGAACTGAATCCAATACTGAACATTTGCCACCAATTCTAGCCGTTTCCAATTCTTTTCTCAGAGTCTGGTTCAAATGCAAAAGGGACAGCTTTTAACTTACTTTCCACATCCTGGCATTAAGCCTTTAAAAATTACTTCCAGACTGACAAATTAACTTGCCAACTTGAAGACAGAAGTTTGTGGAGGGGGGCTGATCGCCAAACTCCGTGAAGTCCAATAAAAGAATGACAGTTGATTGGCAGCTGTGCTAAACTTCTGAGGGACAGCACAATCCATCTCTGTTTTGCCAAGCTTAAAACTGTTTCCTGTTAGTAGATGTTTTTAGGAGTAAAAAATAAAAAAAAAGATATTCCCTCCTGTACTTACTCTCTGAAGTTTATGTAAGTATCAAAAGCAGCACATACGTGACTAACCAGGCTTATTTAAAAGTGTCATGTTTTTTATGAATCTGAATATATGAATTAATGAATAAAGAAGCTGTGTTCACACCAGGGCATATCTGATAATAAATCTGAATTAGTTTAATTATAATATTGCTACTCTCTCGAATCCTCAAGGTGTGATTTTTAAACTAGGAACAGAGACTTAAAGCTCAGAATAATCTAAAGTGCTACTATGGACTCCTTCAGAGACATCTGACACAGAGAAAAATTGTGATAATGTGCATCCGTGGATCATTTAGTTGTAGACAGTCTGAAGCCTATCAGTTGACTAGCTCTTGTCATAAAATGTGGGCAGAGGCTTCAAACTGGTCTTTGAAGTTTTTTATTTAAAGATAACCAGAATCTTCTTGCTATAATTCAGAATTATTAATTATAACTACATTAAAATGATTGCTAAAATATATCAGTGATTTTGTATCAGACATCACAGGTTCCATTTTTGTTTTAGATATATTTTAGATATACAGTATTTTCTTGGTGAAAATATATAATATGGGAAGTATTTCATGTATTGGGCAGGGAGCGTTATTTTTAAATTTTAGGTAGCCTGAAAATTTGGAAACAAATATGACTAAAATAAATAAACAATTTATCTCAGGGACAGAGCTTTGTAATGGGTAGAATGTGTAATCTTGTACAATGGCCCAACAAGGGAGGAAGGAAGGCCAATTCACTTGCCACATAGAATAGTCTTATTGGGTAATGGCAACATTGTAGGCTAACTCACTGCTCACTCCAGGAGTTTAATTCTGAGTGGCACAAAGTTGACTCAACCATCCATCCTTCCAAGGTTGGTAAAATGAGGACTCATATTATTGGGGGCAATATGCTGACTCTGTAAAACGCTTAGAGAGGGCTGTAAAGTACTATAAAGTGATAAGTCTTAAATGCTATTGCTATGGAAATTTAAGTTGTAATAATCACTCTGATACACTCTGAGACTTGTATTGCAGACATTAATGTAAAAGAAGCATGTCACCCAAATAATCTTCATGGTTTTCTTACAAGGAACACTTACATTGAGAAGTATTGTGCATTATATGCTCACAAAATTACAGCATTATTTGTTCAGTCCAGGACGACAAATTTGATATCTTTACCCTCTCATTTTTAGTTTTGCTGGTTGTTGTAGTGGCTTATTATATTACCCATTTTTATAAGAATCAAAAATAAATCCATGTAGATTAGCTATATCGGTGATTAAAAATGATTAAGGCATGAAATTTGCATATTGTGGCACTGAAAGTATGTTGTTGGAGAGCAACTTGATTCTTTAAAAGTACAGTGGAACCCCGTCTTACGAACTTAATTGGTTCTGGGACAAGGTTCGTAAGGTGAAAAGTTCGTAAGATGAAACAATGTTTCCCATAGGAATCAATGAAAAAGCGAATAATGCGTGCAAGTCCAAAACTCGCCCCTTTTGCCTTATGACAACCGGCATTCTGATCCTTGTTTGGGGACAGGGGGAGGAGGGAAGGGGGACACAGCAGAGGCTGCGTATGGAGCTTTGTGGGTGATTAACACACGTGGGAAGCTGCCTCGCAGCTTGTCAGCCGGCAGGGCTTACACCCTCCTTGAAAGTGTTTTCGGAGGTGGCAGCAAAGGGGAATCCGGAGCTTCGGCTTCAGACAAGGCTCCCTGGCTCTCACTCTGCTGTGTGTGTATGGGTCCCTGAATGCCGGTAGAGAACAGGGGGAGGTTCTTTTCCTTCCCCTTTGCTCAGGGGGACCAAGCCTCTGAGCTCCGGTCCTCAGCGAAGCGCAGGCAATGGAGACGCGGTATAGAGAGAGGTCAATCTGTCAACTAAAGAAGAGGAAAACTGGAGCGCTGGGGGCTCTGAGGATGGCAGGGGGGCACATTTCTTCCATCAGGTTTGGGGCTGCGTGGTTGTTTAGTACCCTGAAAACTTCACGAGGAAGTTGAGATACGGGCACTCACAGCCTCCTAATCCCCCCGTTTCTTTAAGGCTGCCCCCATCTCCGGCAAGGGAGGGCAAGGGGTGGCTGGCTCTCCTACCCTCCTCTCATCTCTGCTACAATACATTTTCTCTGCAGTTGATCCAAGCGCTGGCAGGGAAGGAACGAACTGAAATGCGAGTCAGGAGTCCTGGAAACGTAACAAAAAGGGGGCTGGTGGAATAATCGTTGGGAATGGGGTGTCCTGGAAGTTGGGATGCAGGCTCTCCCAGCCTCCTCATTCCCCCCCCCCCGTTTCTTTAAGGCTTCTCATCTCGTGTGCAAGGGAAAGCAAGGGGTGGGAAATGCGAGTCAGGAGTCCTGGAAACGTAACAAAAAGGGGGCTGGTGGAATAATCATTGGGAATGGGGTGTCCTGGAAGTTGGGATGCAGGCTCTCCCAGCCTCCTCATTCCCCCCCCCCCGGTTTCTTTAAGGCTTCTCATCTCGTGTGCAAGGGAAAGCAAGGGGTGGGAAATGCGAGTCAGGAGTCCTGGAAACGTAACAAAAAGGGGGCTGGTGGAATAATCATTGGGAATGGGGTGTCCTGGAAGTTGGGATGCAGGCTCTCCCAGCCTCCTCATTCCCCCCCTCCCTCGTTTCTTTAAGGCTTCTCATCTCGTGTGCAAGGGAAAGCAAGGGGTGGGAAATGCGAGTCAGGAGTCCTGGAAACGTAACAAAAAGGGGGCTGGTGGAATAATCATTGGGAATGGGGTGTCCTGGAAGTTGGGATGCAGGCTCTCCCAGCCTCCTCATCCTCCCCCCCCCCGTTTCTTTAAGGCTTCTCATCTCGTGTGCAAGGGAAAGCAAGGGGTGGGAAATGCGAGTCAGGAGTCCTGGAAACGTAACAAAAAGGGGGCTGGTGGAATAATCATTGGGAATGGGGTGTCCTGGAAGTTGGGATGCAGGCTCTCCCAGCCTCCTCATTCCCCCCCTCCCTCGTTTCTTTAAGGCTTCTCATCTCGTGTGCAAGGGAAAGCAAGGGGTGGGAAATGCGAGTCAGGAGTCCTGGAAACGTAACAAAAAGGGGGCTGGTGGAATAATCATTGGGAATGGGGTGTCCTGGAAGTTGGGATGCAGGCTCTCCCAGCCTCCTCATCCCCCCCCCCGTTTCTTTAAGGCTTCTCATCTCGTGTGCAAGGGAAAGCAAGGGGTGGGAAATGCGAGTCAGGAGTCCTGGAAACGTAACAAAAAGGGGGCTGGTGGAATAATCATTGGGAATGGGGTGTCCTGGAAGTTGGGATACAGGCTCTCCCAGCCTCTTCATCCCCCCCCCCCCGTTTCTTCAAGGCTTCCCCTCTCGTGCGCAAGGGAAAGCAAGGGGTGGGAAATGCGAGTCAGGAGTCCTGGAAACGTAACAAAAAGGGGGCTGGTGGAATAATCATTGGGAATGGGGTGTCCTGGAAGTTGGGATGCAGGCTCTCCCAGCCTCCTCATTCGCCCCCTCCCTCGTTTCTTTAAGGAGTCTACGGAGAGGGGCGGCATACAAATCTAATAAAGAAAACTTAAAGAAAGGGGGGGGAATGAGGAGGCTGGGAGAGCCTGTATCCCAACTTCCAGGACACCCCATTCCCAATGATTATTCCACCAGCCCCCTTATTGTTACGTTTCCAGGACTCCTGACTCGCATTTCCCACCCCTTGCTTTCCCTTGCGCACGAGAGGGGAAGCCTTGAAGAAACGGGGGGGGGGGGGGGAATGAGGAGGCTGGGGGAGCCTGTATCCCAACTTCCAGGACACCCCATTCTCAATGATTATTCCACCAGCCCCCTTATTGTTACGTTTCCAGGACTCCTGACTCGCATTTCCCACCCCTTGCTTTCCCTTGCACACGAGAGGGGAAGCCTTGAAGAAACGGGGGGGGGGAATGAGGAGGCTGGGGGAGCCTGTATCCCAACTTCCAGGACACCCCATTCTCAATGATTATTCCACCAGCCCCCTTATTGTTACGTTTCCAGGAATCCTGACTCGCATTTCCCACCCCTTGCTTTCCCTTGCACACGAGAGGGGAAGCCTTGAAGAAACGGGGGGGGGGGGGGAATGAGGAGGCTGGGGGAGCCTGTATCCCAACTTCCAGGACACCCCATTCCCAATGATTATTCCACCAGCCCCCTTATTGTTACGTTTCCAGGACTCCTGACTCGCATTTCCCACCCCTTGCTTTCCCTTGCACACGAGAGGGGAAGCCTTAAAGAAACGGGGGGGGGGGGCTTAAGAGGCTGGGAGAGCCTGTATCCCAACTTCCAGGACACCCCATTCCCAATGATTATTCCACCAACCCCCTTATTGTTACGTTTCCAAGACTCCTGACTCGCATTTCAGTTCGTTCCTTCCCTTGCAGTGCTTGGATCAACTGCAGGGAAAATGTACGTAGCAGAGCCGAGTTAAAGACATGGCTTTCCAGGAGCCTCCCGAAGCCGAACGCCAAACCCGAACTTCCGCTTTCGGCGTTCGGAGGCTCCTGGGAAGCCGCCCGGCTACAGTATTTTAAAATGTGACCGCCGGGCTGGGGGGCTTCCAAGCACCCCGCCCGAACCCCGAACTTTTGCCAAACTTCCGGGTTCGGGGTTGGGGGGGGGTGCTGGGAAGCCCCCCAGCCCAGCAGTCACCTTTTAAAACAGCCGGGCGGCTTCCCAGGAGCCTCCGAACGCTGAACCCGGAAGTTCGGGTTTGGCGTTCGTAACTCGAAAAAAGATCGTAAGAAGAGGCAATTTTTTTCTGAACCCCGGGTTCGTATCACGAGTTGTTCGTAAGACGAGGGGTTCGTATCTTGAGGTACCACTGTATATGAACCTCTCTTTTTCTAGATCAGATATACAGACATGCACAAATATACGTATATATACTGTATATCCCAGTATAATCTATTCTGATTGGTAGCAGCTTTCAAGAATTTCAAGCTATATTCAGTATTATTTGTTATCTGATAAATAGAACTGAAAAAACTGGATATTGAACCCACAATCTTCTACATTGCAACATCTCAATAAAGGCATTGTAGTAAACCCACAATCTTTTGTGAGTCAACTAAAAATTAAACAAACCTTATCTTGTCTTCTGGGTTTCTTGCAGAAATAAATACAGTGCACATCATAAAGCTCTTTGAGCATTCGCATAAACTATTGGATTTCTTTTCCACAAGTTAAAAAGCAGTGACAATACATCCAAAGGGTATTGGTTGATAGGCAGATGAGAAACTTTTAATTAACAATAATTATTACAAAGTTGAATGGAGAGAATATTTTTTGTTTTCTATCAAATCTATATCAGCTCGCTTGTACTTTAATCCTACTGTGATTCCCTGAAAATAAGACCCTGTCTTATATTTTTTTGAACCCTGAAATAAGCACTTGGCTTTATTTTCGTGGAGGTCTTATTATTTTAGGGTGCATGGAACAAGATGGGGCTCTTCTTGCCATCTTACCTGATTTCCAGCTCTGTCTCTCTAACCTTAACCAAAGGAAATGGTATTTTAGAAAGAAGGCTTTTTTTTGGGGGGGGGGGGAACTTATTTTCAGGGAAACACAGTATTTAACAATTTTTCAAACTTACTTGCATTTATTTACTTATTTATATTAACCTTCTATATTTCAGTGTGTATAATAACATTCTGCCTATATATTTATCATATATTTTGTTGTTTTATTATTTACATTTGATGAGCCACCCAGCAATTTGACGATTAAAGAGAAACAGCTAAAGTTTAGAAATATGCAACATTCCATAGTGAAAACCTGGTATTACTGGTCAAAGTAAAGTGAAGAGGGCTCTTTGTAGTTCCTCATTGTTACTCTAACAATAAACTAGTTAATGTAAAAGGTAAGCAGAGCTTTCTATAGCTACCATTTTTTGGAGTGTAAGACACATCTTTTTCTCCCCTAAAAGAGGGTGGAAAAGTTAGTGCATGTAATACACCGAACATAGCCATTTTTTTGGCCTCCTAAAGCCCCACCTCCACATCCCATTTTTGCAAAAAATGGGCTCATTTTTCACAAAAATGGGGTGCGCAGAAGGTTTGCGAGGCCTGAAGAGTGCTCATGGGGGCTACGGGAAGGCAAAAACACATCTCTTTTTTGCAAAAAGGTGAAAAACTGCACTTTTTATAAAAATGGGGGTGCTTTTGCTTTCAGAAGCATTCTGCAGCCTTCCCAGACCCACTGCACACACCATTTTTGCAAAAAAAAAAAAAAAAAGGTGAAAAATGGACTTTTTATGAAAAACAAGGCACACAGATGATTTGGGAGGCATGTAGAATACTTCTGGGATCCGGGGAGGACAGAAACTTTTCCCCCTTGCTTACCTCTTTGAAATCCATCCTATACACCGGTGCATCTTTTAGTCGAAAAAATACAGCAATTTTTCTGAGATTTGTCATGCAAATTAGTGCTTGTCATGTTAACTCTGGAAGTAATTCCACTTCAATGGGCTATCTATCCATGTCTAGTGGTACAAAGCGATACAAAGACACGTTGAAAGCCTCCTTCAAGTCCTTCAATATCAACACCACCTCCTGGGAAACCCTGGTCCAAGATCGACCAACATGGCACATGCTGATCCACCAAGGCTGCCAGACATCTGAGGCCAGAAGAACATTCATAGCAGAAGAGAAGCAAGCTCTCAGCAAAGCCAGAGCTACAAATGCTGCGACAATGGGGCCCACATGTTTGCCCAACATGTGGCAGAACATTTTGTGCCTGTATAGGCCTTACAAGCCACCTGCAGACGCATCACGTACGGCCCACAACCCACTTAAATGTCAAGGTCCCCTTCGAACATGATGGATGAACATCATCAGTGGTACATAGTGGTGGAAAGAAGGATTCAATAGCAACATTAGAACTGACAGGGATGCAAGAGAATAGCAACTGAACAGATATAATTTCATTTATTTAAACTTGAGCAAAGATGATGATATTTTAGGGTAGCAAAATATTTTGGGAATTATCTGGCCAAAATTAAGCTTTTATAACTTAAACTAGAAAACGAAGTACATTATTAATTCTCCCCCAATGAAATAGATGGGACTTCTAAGCATTTAGCTTTGGTTGGATTAGGCCCTTGTGCACATTTTTACAGGCCAGATGGAGAAAAGGGGGAATTTAGAGCAAGTGGTAACAATTAATTATTCTCCCATTCTGTTTTCCTCACTTTGCCTTGCTTTCAATATTGTCATGTCTGAAAAGAAGCATTCATTTGACATTTAAGATGAATAAAAAAGAAATTCCTAGTTTAGCTATGAAGTACTGTTCCAATATCCCCCCCCCTCCCCAATAGCAAGAGAAAGGAGAGGGAAAGGAGGATTCGTTCCCTGGCATTTGAATTTGTGCAGGCGTGTCTAGTAACAAAAGATGCACACATGCTGTGTGGGAGTTTACAAAAGAAACAAAATTTTATTCTGGAGCAGTAAATAAAATTATAACCTTGTTATGAAAAGAACCATATAATTATTTTTAAGTGGCAAAAGGTCAACAGGAGCCAGATTTAACATTAGACAGGGTGCAGTAGTTCAGATTTGGGGACATTGGATTGTCAATTATTCAGTTCACGTTTTAGTGTGAAAATTGGAGTTTCTGCTTAAAATCCGAAATATCTTGGATATTCTCACGATGTCAGATTTACAACATTGTTCCTTGAGCAATTATGTCTGCCATTTGAGGGGTTTTTCTAATAGCTATATTTTACTTTCCTAAAAAAATAAAGTAAAAGATTAGGTTGATTCATGTTCAGAAGTGAATGTTGAATCACATTATTTATTAGAATATCAAGCATATTTATTTATTTATTTATTAGATTTGTATGCCGCCCCTCTCCGAAGACTCGGGGTGGCTAACAACAATAAAAAAGACAATGTAAACAAATCTAATATTAAAAATAATCTAAAAAACCCCAATTTAAAGAACCAATCATACATACAAGCATACCATGAATAAATTCTATAAGCCATGGGGGGAGGGGAAAATTTAAATTCCCCCATGCCTGACGACAGAGGTGGGTTTTAAGGAGCTTGCGAAAGGCAAGGAGGGTGGGGGCAACTCTGATATCTGGGGGGAGTTGGTTCCAGAGAGTCGGGGCTGCCACAGAGAAGGCTCTTCCCCTGGGTCCCACCAGACGACATTGTTTAGTCGACGGGATCCGGAGAAGGCCAACTCTGTGGGACCTAACTGGTCGCTGGGATTCGTGTGGCAGAAGGCGGTCCCGGAGATATTCTGGTCCGATGCCATGAAGGGCTTTATAGGTCATAACCAACACTTTGAATTGTGACTGGAAACCGATCGGCAACCAATGCAGACAGCGGAGTGTTGGAGTAACATGGGCATGTTTAGGAAAGCCCATGATAGCTCTCGCAGCTGCATTCTGCACGATCTGAAGTTTCCGAACACTTTTCAGAGGTAGCCCCATGTAGAGAGCGTTACAGTAGTCGAGCCTCGAGGTGATGAGGGCATGAATGACTGAGCAGTGAGTCCCGGTCCAGGTAGGGCCGCAACTTGTGCACCAGGCGAACCTGGGCAAACGTCCCCCTCGTCACAGCTGAAAGATGGTTCTCTAATGTAAGCTGTGGATCGAGGAGGACGCCCAATATGCTTTGGATTCTAGCTAGACCAATGATTGCTATTCTTTTTTTTTTTTTTAAACTGTTTTTAAGGCTAGGGGTGGATTAGTTCTTCCCTTATTTGGTCATTGAAAAAGACTCACAAAATACAATTTGTATGAATGCTTGGCTAATTCTTAATATGCCTGCTTTTCCAGATGCAGACCAGCAACTGAAGTTTTATCAAGATCATTGTGTCATTATAAGAATAATGCATAGAATTGTCTCGAAAAGCTGAATGAAAGTCATTTGAGTAAAAATGAACTGAACGTTATGTTTGGTTAATTTTAGACATATCTACTGATAAACATTTCACTGAATTTAGTGACATGACAGCAAATTGAAGCTTCATGTGATCATCATGCAACTTATTGCGGCATCAATCTTTTATTATAAAATAATGGGTATAATGCGGTTATAAAAAAGAAACAAGTTAAAATAGTAAAAACACTCAGGCGCATTAGTATGTTTAATAAGATGATGCATTCTAGCAATTGAATTTGCTTTGTTTTTTGCATTCATGAAAAAAAATCGAGGTTATTTGTCTTCACAATTACATGCAGGTTCCAGTACAAACTCTCCTTCCAAAACCCAGTGGTAGTAAACTGTTTGTGTCAGAAAAGTAGATTCATCCCATTATCACAATCTCTTTCTCCACACCTGTTTATTACTGACATATCATTTAGTCATATAGCCTTCCTCCTATGTTATTCCATTCATCAATCCTGTCTGAAATGGTCAAAATCAGTATTTTTTTCAAATTCTGTCCCTTCAGATAAAATACAAACTATTGATTGGAAGCAAATAGGAAAAAAGACTGAAAAAAAAATATTCTGATTGCATATGTTTCAGGGCCTTGAGAAGATAATGTAAGAGTTTTAATTGCAGAATGTTTGTTTTATTTTAACATGAAAACATTTTTTTTTAAAAAAAATCTTACCTTAAGGACCAAGAAGTGGTTATGGTTTGGTGTAGATAAAACCTATTAGAATAAAGGCAAACCAATGAAGTTTGGCAGAGGGAGAGAGATACTCTGAAACTTGTATTTTGTGATGAAAGTCAGAGAATTGGCAGGTCTGTATGCACAGCAGGGCAGGGAAGGAGGTGGCACAGCAGGGGCCCTTCTGTCTGGCCCACTCTCTGCTCCATGTTCTTGTTTCCCTTCCTGGCTCTTAGGAGCAAACACCGTGTGTTTCTCCCCCTCCTCCTTCTGGTACTTTGGCAGGGCAGAGAAAAAAACCAGGTGGCTCTAGCCCATTGATCCAGTCTTGCTAGAACAGTGCAGCCATGTGACATGAATGCTAGAAGTAGCCTAGTTTGATACTTCCTCCCACTTACTTGGCTTCAGTCAAACATTGTACTCCACAGCACTTGCATTAAGAAGTTGGGTTTGCTAACTCATGGTACATGCAGTGAAATTTTAGTAAGGGGTGAAAATCAAAGAGTGAATCAAACAAATTGGTAGTACTAGGATTTGATATTCACTGCTTAATTCTTTCACCCTTTCAAAGTTGTTTTGCATTTCTGTCTTGTATGCAGGGGGTGGAGGGGAGTATCTATATTGAATGTGCTGAAATGACAGCTGAAGCTCACTTTACTACTTTCCTTTGCTCACATTAAGCATCTTAATCCTTAATGTGTTGCTGTAGTTTATGTTGAGATGAAGGCAATCTTGATATTGTTGAATAGTGATTCAGGTAGGAAGAGTGAATAATTGGCTGAGATGATATATTTTTTTTAAAAGTGGGAAGGTATTAAAACTATCTTCATATTGAGCTGCACTGTTCCCAAGCCCCAAAGAGAGCTTATAAATGTTAGGTTAGAGTATTATCTGCTGACAGGCAAACAGGCATTTTTGCAAAAGAGGAAATCAATTTATATTTCAAGTACACTATTTTGTATTGCAGGCAGTGATTCAGATGAGTCCTGCATTAAAGCAAACATACTAATTTATCTATTATTGTTGTTGTTGTTATTATTATTATTATTATTATTATTATTATTATTATTATCATTATTATTATTATTATTATTATTATTAATAGTATTATTAGTATTTATTAGATTTGTATGCCACCCTTCCCCGAAGACTATAGAATATAGCCTGGGATTTTCTCTGATAAATTCTCCTACCCCAGTCAGGACTCATAATTGTTCAGATACCTAATATGATAGAATAAATCCAGATAGATCCACTGATCTGTTCTTTGTGAGAATTACTAGAATTCAGAGGACTAGGGTGATTGCTTAATAATGGTTAAGATGTTGGGCTGACACCAGAGAGATTTTGGTTTTGATCTACTCTTAGAAGTTCACTGGATGAGCCAATAAATTAACTGGATTACTGCTGGTCAGTGACATTGTAAACCCAACTTACTTTCCAGGTTTGTGTAGAGAAAAGTGAGAGGAGAGAGTTCTGTGTATAGTGACAAAAGCTCCTAAAACCAGCTTGAGATATAAATCTAACAAATAAAATAAATAAAAGACAGTTAACTTTTTTTCTTTACAGACATTGGAAAAGCTTTTTATAAGCCAGAAACCTCATGCTGGTGACAATTTTGAGGCACTTTAGAAAAAGTTCCATCCATAGTGCATAGTAAAAAGTCTGTTGAATCTTAGCAACACAGTGCCTCAGTTGGGCTAAATTAGCATGATTTGCTAAATAGGATAGTCTTCGATCATGCTTGGCCTGGATTTGTTCCAGCTGTCTCGTAGCTGTAACCTATTGTTTTATTTTCAAATAGTGGAATAATCTGCACCAGTGCACATGTAGCGTTAAGGAACTTAGGCTGCTTTTTTTCCTAGGGCTCTGTGTATGTGAGTGCTTAATTAAAAAATAATAATCAAATGAAATAAAAATGTGCAGAGATAATTCAACGGTGCATGAAGAAAAACTGAATCCTTCAGTCTGTTTAAATTATATAAAACAAACGAATGTCCATATGTTTGTTCTTTTTGTTCAAATCCTCATTGACACTCCCCCCACTCCCATCAACACAAATGTTTCTAACCATTCCAGCAGGATATAAAAAGCTTCAAGTGGTTTAAAAGTGAGAACATATAGTCTTCTGAAATTGTAATATAATTCCTCTCCTAGATCCAGAAAATTTCACAGTCATTGGCTTCCAAAGCCTTATGGACTAGTAGTGAATCCTTGGCCCATTTCCAAATTCTGCACTTCAACAAAATGACATCAATACCACACAGTGCTGACTGACGCTGTTATTTGAAGGCACTAGTATTTGAAGGTTCTCTTGAAGCTGTTGTCCATAACATCATCTTGGACTCATAATTTGAATGCATGAAAATACCAAATGGAGCAATATAAATTTGATGTCAAATGATGATACTCCTCTGTGTCTGGACTAGGTAGGGTCCATGCTCTCAAGAGAAAGTTGGAAGGCACTATGCAAAATACTAAACCCTTTAAGTATTAAAAACCCAGAGGTTTATCTTGGTAATACTGGGACTTACTTCTTCAAAATCATCTCTCCAATCCTTAAGAGATAAAAACTTGCTTATGTTAAAGGTAAGCTGAAATGCCCAGGCTGTGAATTCAGTATTTCCAGGGCTTTTCTGCACCTACATGGAACTGTAAAATATACAGAGGCCTGTTGATGGTCAGTATGTTAAAAATGCAAAATGCCTTTTAATAAAAATAAATAAACTGTTGTATTGAGGTTATACCTAATTCAGAAGGATGGAGAATATGGAAACATAGAAACATAGAAGTCTGACGGCAGAACAAGACCTCATGGTCCATCTAGTCTGCCCTTATACTATTTTCTGTATTTTATCTTAGGATGGATCTATGTTTATCCCAGGCATGTTTAAATTCAGTTACTGTGGATTTATCTACCACGTCTGCTGGAAGTTTGTTCCAAGGATCTACTATTCTTTCAGTAAAATAATATTTTCTCATGTTGCTTTTGATCTTTCCCCCAACTAACTTCAGATTGTGTCCCCTTGTTCTTGTGTTCACTTTCCTATTAAAAACACTTCCCTCCTGGACCTTATTTAACCCTTTAACATATTTAAATGTTTCAATCATGTCCCCCCTTTTCCTTCTGTCCTCTAGACCAGTGATGGCAAACCCTTTTTCCCTCGGGTGCAGAAAGTGCGTGCGCACACACTATCATGTTTGTGCGAGTGCCCACACCCATAATTCAATGCCTGGGGAGGGCATAGGTTACCCCTGGAGGCCAGAAGCAGCCCATTTCCCAACTTCTGGTGGGCACGGAAGATCCATTTTTCACCCTCCCTAGGCTCCAGAGGCTTCCCTAGAGCCTGGGGAGGGCAGAAACGCATTTCTCCATCCCCCCGGAGGACCTCCAGAAGCCAAAAATACCTTACCAGAGCCTCTGTACAAACCAAAAATCTGCTGGCAAGTGTGCCCATGCATGCTGGAGCTGAGCTAGGCATGCCAGCAGATGTGGCTCCACGTGCCACCTGTGGCACCCGTGCCATAGGTTCGCCACCACTGCTCTAGACTATACAGATTGAGTTCATTAAGTCTTTCCTGATACATTTTATGCTTAAGACCTTCCACCATTCTTGTAGCCCGTCTTTGGACCCGTTCAATTTTGTCAATATCTTTTTGTAGGTGAGGTCTCCAGAACTGAACACAGTACTCCAAATGTGGTCTCTATATAAAGGGATCACAATCTCCCTCTTCCTGCTGGTTATACCTCGAGCTATGCAGCCAAGCATCCTACTAGCTTTCCCTACCACCTGACTGCACTGTTCTCCCATTTTGAGACTGTCAGAAATCACTACCCCTAAATCCTTTTCTTCTGAAGTTTTTGCTAACACAGAACTGCCAATACAATATAAATATAAGTATAGCAAGAACCAATATAAATGGTTCTTGCTTTTCACCCACCCACCCTGTCAGTAAGCTTCTGTGTAGACTTCTTGATGGTTGAGTACAGGTAATGGTAATGAGAAAAAAAGAAGGAACAGGGAAATGCATGCTATCCTTTCTTAGTTCATCATGGGGAAGTGTGCATGTACTGCACAGATGTATAGCCTCTGTTGAGCGACAATACACTATCTTTCACTAGGTCTGAACTATTCAACCCATCTGCCCCAAAAATCTTACTGAAAAAAGGACACTGCTCTGTGGAGGCAGTGGAAGCACGAGTGCTTGTATTGTTTAGCATGTTGGGAATCACATTCATATAGGTTTTCACTGAGGCATCTATAGTCAAAAATAAATACAATTTATACCGCATATATTTTCTTTCCAAAGGAGAAGACAATTACTGTATATTGTTTAATTTGTCTAAAATATGTGAGGTAAGAAGCCAGTTTGAAACCGCTGTTCTAGTGTTGCTACGGAAGTCCAAATGGTACTTCCCTCTGTATATGATTTCACACAAGAACCACAGTAAATTTATTGTTTTTAAATTATATCCCAAATTTGTGCACTAAAGTATAGGACAGTCCTTTACTCCAGGAAATGATTAGGAGCTACTTTTCTATCGAAATGGATGTGTTTTTCATTTGGCCTCTGAAAAGTTAGGGATGAATATGACTAACATAAAACCATGAGAATCTTAAATAGGATTCTATGTAAATTATGTCATAATTTTAAATTGTGCTGTGGGCCTTGACCAAGCTTGGACTTTAGTGGCTCAGGGACCAGGGGGAGCTGGCTCTCAGCCAAGTGGGCCAAAATCTGGTACATTGTCTGAAACCCACCATTGCTAGGGAACACCTCCTTTAACAAGACTCAAGCCAGTGACAATGACCTTTTATTCACAACCAGAAGGCTAAATTTTTGGGAATCCTATTGAATATGTCACCTGATTTAATATTTGGTAAGTTTACAAACGTGATTGGGTTCATGAGCCATTTAGCTAAGCTGCTCCTTAGGTTTCCAGTAATGCAAATAATGTTAGATCCTTTTCTTGGTCTTAATTATTTGTGTAACTCTGATGTTTGTAGAATCTCATTAGGAACTAGTAAATCAGAAGTATTATAGTATTTTATATAACTTTCCATGAACTTATAGCAGAGATACTAACTTTGGGACCTCAGGGTTGCATGTATGCCATCCGCAAAAGGTCTGGCATTCCGTTCACTGAGCCCTGAGGAAAGTAATCATGTTACATATTTAAATTGATTTAATGGAACTTGAAATGTGTTAAATCTATTCTTTATATTGGTGCTGCTAAGGTGGGCTGCTAAGGTGGAACGGTGACGTGTCCTCGCCCCCATGGCTCTGAGTACTAGCATAGTCTAGCGCAATTATGCTACTGCACCTGTGCAGGTATCAAAATCACGTGTGCAGACACAGGTGTGTTGGTGTTTTGGTGCGGTTTTTTGCTTCCGCGCATGCACAGAAGCAAAAAAACCGCCACATTGAAACATGGGCACACCTGCGTCTCCACATGCAGTTTTGCTACCTGCACAGGTGCAGTAGCATAATTGCACTGGACTCTGCTAGCGCTCAAAGCCATGGGGGCAAGCACATGTCACTATTCCACCTTAGCAGCCCACCTGTGGCGCTGCCCGTATCTCCATCCTGAATTTTTTATTTCTGATGCCTTACCCTTTGGCATAGTTCATTGTGTTCCTTATCTAATACAGTATTTCTCAAACTGGGGAACTTTAAGATGTGTGGATTTCAATTCCCAGAATTCCCCAAAGCTGAAAAATTCCAGTATTTATTTATTTATTGTGTCTGCTTCTCACTGGAATGGAGGAAACTTCCAAAGCATTGTGGAGTTACTGTTTGATGGCTAAACTTTCAGATATTTTGTCCCTTTCCACTTTCCGCATGCATGGAAAATTAAAAAAGATACAAACCAAACATCACAACTGCACCTTGCCGTCACCTAGTGCAAACTTGCTAACTTTGCTGCATTTGCCTTTAGCTGGATTTTTCTTCTAATCTTTAATGCATTAGAAATCATTCACTGACTGGTAGAGATATCTCCAGGAGGTAAAATGGTCAGTCAATAGCTTTCATAATTAATCAACTACTAATAGACAAATTAGAAATTGTGTTTCTTCAAAGCAGGTGGTAAATCACCCATGGATTTAAACTGTCTTGCTATCCCAGCTAACATATTCTTTTTCTCCCTCTTCTTCTATTCTTCCCCTCTACTACCTTACCAAGCATAAATGGCAAATAAATGAGGATTTACTTTTCATTCGAGCAAATAAAGAAATATATTTTATGTTTAGACTAGTAAATAAGTGATATATTTTAAAAATGCGATATAAAATTGACTAGCTTTTAGAACAATTGAATATGCTGTTAAGAAAGTAATTTTCTGAATTATGGAACATAACATTTTTATTGATGACTGTAGGTTAGAAATTTTGGCATTGTGAACAGTGTAATACAATCTACTGCCCTGACAAGAAGCTGAATGAAATACAGATTATACAGTAAAAATTGCAATGCATCATTTGCTATTAGTGGACTGGTAATAATTACCAGTTTCAAAGCTGCTTTTCCCCCATGTAATCTTTACTCTCTGCTGTAATAGCCTTTCTCATTGACATTATGATTATACCAGTTGCCCTTCTGATCCAAAATATCTAGTTGATGGGAATGCTAAAATGCAATTACAAAAACTGTGTTGTATCCTCATTATAAGACACAGTGCTATTTCTACTGACCTGATACATAAACCTGCTAAGCAGGAGAGTTGTATTGTTAGTAGACTGAAGGCTGATGGCATCACTTGCTATAAGAGGGATTTTTTTTAAAAAAGAAAGAAACTAGTTTTCAGTTACAAAATAAAATTAGTTACATTGCCTTTCCTAACCTTAAGATTGCTCTTCTTAATTTCCATCTAGAGCCTTGCCCAAATCTTATCAACAAGCTTATGGGAATCACACTCACGTTTCTCTCTTTTCAGAAGATTAGATTAGATTAGATTTATTGGATTTATATGCCGCCCCTCTCCGCAAACTCAGGGCGGCTCACAACAATAATAAAAAACAATACATAATAACAAATCCAATACCCACCAATCTAATTACAATTTAAAATTAATAAATTCATAAAACAGTCCCAAAATATACAAAAACAGGCACACAGTCAATCAATCAAATGGCAAAACAACATGGGCAAGGGGGAAATGATTTAGTTCCCCCATGCCTGACGGCAGAGGTGGGTCGAAAGGCAGGGAGGGTGGGGGCAATCCTAATCTCAGGGGGGAGCTGGTTCCAGAGGGTCGGGGCCCCCACAGAGAAGGCTCTTCCCCTGGGTCCCGCCAGACGGCATTGTTTAGTCGACGGGACCCGAAGAAGGCCCACTCTGTGGGACCCAACCGGACGCTGGGATTCGTGCGGCAGGAGGCGGTCCCGAAGATATTCTGGTCCGGTGCCATGAAGGGCTTTATAGGTCATAACCAACACTTTGAATTGTGACCGGAAACTGATCGGCAACCAATGCAGACTGCGGAGTGTTGGAATGATATGGGCATACTTAGAGAAGCCCATAATTGCTCTCGCAGCTGCATTCTGCACGATCTGAAGTTTCCGAACACTTTTCAAAGGTAGCCCCATGTAGAGAGCGTTACAGTAGTTGAGCCTCGAGGTGATGAGGGCATGAGTGACTGTGAGCAATGACTCCCGGTCCAAATAGGGCCGCAACTGGTGCACCAGGCAAACCTGGGCGAACGCCCCCCTCGCCACAGCCGAAAGGTGTTTCTCTAATGTAAGCTGTGGATCGAGGAGGACGCCCAAGTTGCGAACCCTCTCTGAGGGGGTCAATAATTCCCCCCCCAGGGTAATGGACGGACAGATAGAATTGTCCTTGGGAGGCAAAACCCACAGCCACTCCGTCTTGTCTGGGTTGAGTTTGAAGACGCATCCTTTTATTTGCCAGGGTCTCCAATGCCCCTTTGCTAAAGACCACACGTGGTTCTTTAAAATGCTGGCACTGGCAAAATAATGAAATGATAAATATTGTCCAAAAGCTTTTTTTAAGCATCCAAAATTCTAAACACTAGCCAGCAGTGTCTGATTCTTTTTCATTTTTTAAATCGCCCAATTTAAATTGTCAGACTAAACATATAATAATAGAGAAACTAAAACTTGAAGAAGGTTTGGGGGTGGGGAGGATGACAACACACACTCGGTCTTAGTTGCAATAGATGTTGCTGTAACGCTCCCTGCCCATCATTTCCCAAAGTTATTTATTCAGTACCTTACATAATGAAAATCTCCTTATAAACCTTTGCTTTTTCGTCATTGAAGTAAGGAGAAAAACAAGAACAAAAAGATCAAATCCATCCACTTGATGTTTTTCTCCCCCTTTCCCACCTGCACATATATTAAGCATGTGTTTGGAAACCTCATTTTGGCATTTACTGTCTAATCTTGTAAGAAGGTTTGCCCACAAGTGGGCTATATTGAGTGCTAGTATAAATACTGATATAAAGCAAATTATAGGTCATTACAGAAGTACATATTGCAGACAAATACCATTGTAAATCTAGTTTGTTCTTCAAAGACTAATATAATATGCATTTGCAGGGCATTGAAAAATACCTATTCCTGTTTCCTCACATGAACATACACTATTACCTGGTAACTTTCAGCAATGTATGCATTATTAAAACAACCCAGTCATTCAACTTCATAATCAGCTCATATAATGCAATTTTATAAAAAAATTAACTGTTGTTGGCATGTCTTGCTCAACACTTTCTGTTCTGACTAGCATGTTTTAAACGATTTCAACCAAGATGTTTCCTGTAATGCAAATTATTTACACCATGGGGAATTGCTGGAAAATAGACTTTGGACTACGCCCTAATAATCAGATGCATTTTTATAACTACAGAATTGTGGGTTATTACTATAGGGAAGCAGTGCCAGGGACTGTATGCTGGTTGTTGGCAAAGTCAGACCCTGCAGGAGCAGAGGAATGTGTACAGCCTTTGGGTTCAGTTGTAACTTCAGAAGACCTACTCTCTAAAACAGAGAGAAATTGCTGCTCTCATAGATTTCTTTCTTAGCAGCAGTGTCGGACCCTGTTGTGGTTAGCTCTGGCCCAGCTCCTGCCTCAAGGACTGTGGATGTGGGGGAGACATCCACATGCTGCAGGCCTGTTTTGCCCCCTGGTGGAATCTGCTGATGAAGGCTCCTCTGACCAAGAAGACATGAGTGACAGGGAGGAGGAGAGTGTGGCAGACAGCTCAGAAGGAGATCAGTTATCTAGCTCCTCCTTGGATTCAGAACAAGAGTTAATGATATAGCCACGCATGCGGAGAGCGATGCATAGGCAACAACAACTGAGAGATTATTATCAAAGAAAATGAGGCCACCTGTGGTTGGGTGGGGCTGTGGTAATGAGGTAGTGAGGATGCTATCAATAGCAGCCTGTGGGTTTGGCCATTGTGGAGGATTATCTGATCGTTGTGTTTCGTGACTGCTTTACTGACTTTGACTTTTTGTGTGCTGATTTTTCCCCGCTTTGAAACTAAACCAGGGCAAAGTGTGTTTCACTTTGTGAAAGAAGAAGGACTGTGAATTGCCTCACAGCTGCAAGCTAAGTATCAGAGAACTGATAAGGGACTTGTACAAATTACCCATTTGTTTGGAGACAGTGCTCTTTGCTATACCAAAAGAGGGCTTAGTTTAAGTGAATTTTCATTATAAAGAACATTGTTTTGAATTTTCAAACGTGTGTGTGTCTGAAATTTGTACCTGTGAATTTTTGGGAGGATTCTACCAGAGAGCCCGACAGAACAGACCCCAGGACCAACTGCTCTTTATACATTATTTAGAAGGAGTCTTCCAAATGGCCTTGTGAGGTGGCCACATTGACTATCTACAAGTACTACAGATGCCTCGTGTATGTTATTCTGAGGTCCATCTCATAGCAGTGACTATAGGGAAACTAGCTGGACAGTAAACCATTCCTGAGATCCAATTGTCTTAGACCAGAGATGGGTAACTATGGTCCCTTTATGGCTGGCTCAGAAATTCTGGAAGTTTAAGTCTACAAGTCAAAAAAGGGCAGTAGTTCCCCACCCCTGTCTTAGACGAATTGAAAGGACTGCTGTGGGCAGTCAGTTGAGAGAACAGGAAGTGGGAAGTAGGTTTTGCACATCTGCAGCTTCAAATATCTGTTTCATTTCACGCAGTGATGGAGTTGGCCTTGTTCAGGCTGCACTTTTCTGTTCTATGTTTATGAGACAGTTATGTTCACACAACAATATTTTTTTTCAGGAAATGTGTAAAGTATGAACCTCAGACACATGCTCTTAGTCATTTGAACTCTTAGTTATATCAGGGTTTCATAATATTTGTGTATGGATTGTAACTCTGCATCACTGGACAGGATTTATGGAATCAGCAGAGGCAGCTTTCATTTTTTTACTTGAAGATAAATTTTCTGGGAATATGGGACTGTACATTTGGACATCTCTCTCACAATACTTGTGAAGATTTTGCACTCCTCTCTGTTAATCTCTTCCTTACCAGAGGAATTGTTAGTTTGTTATGATGTTCTATAGGTTCCATATCCTGCACTGGCGTATTTAAGGATGCCTGTTCACTACAGTGTAAGAAATAAATGGAAAACAGTGGTAAAATAGTTTAAGGCAGAACAGTATATCAAAATGATTCCTGGAAAACTACCCAAATATTCAAGAAAACTGAACTGCCAAACTAGATGCAAGGGTTAAATCAACTCATCAAGGATGAAGAAGTTCTTATTTCTGCCAGGTTTGATTTTCAAACTGTTAAATGGGCAGAAGCTGGGGCAAGTAATCAGAGCTCACTCTTTGCGCAGAGCTTGGGTCTCGAATCCAGATGACAAGCTCAGCTTCTTTGCGCCCTAAAACGGACAGACATAGATAGATATAGATTACAAAACAGCATATTTTACCATTTTATTTTAGCCACCTGCACATGCAAATCTTGTTGAAGCTGGATATGTGTGCGCGCGCGCGCACACACACACACACACGTCATCCATAAGCTAATTGATAGTTTAACGGTTCTAGATTGAGAACCATTAGACTTGTAGGAAATATCAGACCAGACATAGACGTGTCCAATTTTTTCTCAATCCTCCTTAGTGGAAGATGTTACATCAGCTACCTTTGTTCAACCTAATCTATCTAATAGGATTATTATGGATATAAGGGGGAGAATTCCAAGTTCAACACTTGGAATTCTCTATGGCATGACAGATTAAAAATGAAATTAAAAGAATAAGTAGAGGGATACCCACTAAAACGTTTATTGAAACAACTCATATATTTAAAAAACGTAGGCAACTGTTTTAAAATATTAAATTCACATTTACAGTGTTAAATATTTTCTAGAAAAACTTTGATTTCAATAGTTGCTTTTTTCACTTCACTAAATTTAAATAGATGACTGATTTTTCAGTAAAATATGAGAATCGAACTATTTGAAAAATATTTTTATTTAAACTTGTCATTCAAAAATTCTAGCATATATGTAATTTGCGCTTTTGTCAGAGGTAATGTATATGTTTTAAATCAGTTCAACATGCCCCCCCCAAAAAACACCTTCTATTGTATCATATATTTTGAAGAGTTTTATTTTGACAATTTAATCACTCTTAATAATAATAAAGGGATATTTTAATGGAATTGATTTTTATTTTCTAATGTTAATATGCTTGCAAAAGAAAACTGATAAATAATTAATTTCTATTCCTATGTCATTAACAATGTGTACCCTCAGAATTTAGTTCTATATTATTTGAAAAATATTTATTTTAAAGTCAGTATGCTTATAAAGCAACTATAGGCAATAATTATTTGTAGACATAATTATTGAATAGTAGGATCCACTGAAAACAGTAGGACATAGTTTCAGGTAAGCATAAGTGCAGTTGGCTGCATCTATAAACTTAAACCAACATTTCACTGAAATAATAGTAAACTATTCTAAAGTAAGCTTTGTAGTTAAGGCTGTGCAATATTTTAGATTTGACTGGGGAAAATTGCTTCAGAATAAGCCAGAGCCGCACATTTAGATTACAATTAACATAGCCATGTTTGTTTGTAGAATTGTGGTAGAAATGTCCCCTTGGTAGTCATGTGATTCTGAAAGACATTACAACTGTTTTAATGAGATGATCCAACATATTTCTTCCTAACCCAATCTGTAGCATTGCACAACCAAATTTATAGTAAAAAGTTTATATTGAATTATTCTCAGTACAATTTTTAAACTGAAATTGTAGCTGAATTAATGCTATTTTTGTGCTTAGACTGCAATCTCTAGTAGTATTATATTATCCAATGGTTTAAAAACATGTGAGATAAATAAAATATATTTATTCTCAGGTATATAGGATTGTATGCACAGTGTTTTTGCTGGTTTAGGACAAAGAGCTTAATCATTGATGTTGATGGTTATTTTTAGACATTGATGTCTATGGAGATTCTCAATCATTCAGGTCATGGTTATCCCAAAGGTGCTTTTTCAAGTGGCAGCTAATTTTCTGTTATTTCTTTGAAGACGTTTAACTTCTCATCCAAGAAGCTTCTTGGAGTTGAAGAAACTTCTTGGATGAGAAGCAAAACATCTTCAAAGAAAAAAGAGAAAGTCCAGTTACATTTTGAAAAAGCACCTTTGGTTCATAATTGATATTTTTTAACAGTGTTGACAAAGAAGTGTATTAAGGATATTTAATTTTTTTGGTTGTCAGATGCATGCAACCAGATTTGTTCATTATGCAGGATATACAGAAAACAAGCAGTGACTTTTTTTCTCATAAATAACAGAAGAATTATTGATCGGATTTGTTGCCTCAGTAAATGACCATTGGCTTCAGGGGCTTAAGAACAAAATTAGACAAATCCATATGAGAGGATTTGTCTAATTGAGAGGAATAAATTATGGCAGTAAATACAAGTGGCTTTGAAGGTAACGTAATGGACACTACAAATGCTAGAATTAAGCACTAGATCAATTTAGCATTTGATTGAACCAAAAGTAACTTCTGTTTTGATGTTAGAAATAATTTGATAATTAAAAGATTGATGTTACCATTGTGTTGTTTTACAGGTAAAGATGAACCCAGCAGTTACACGTGTACAACATGTAAACAGCCATTCAACAGCGCCTGGTTTCTCTTGCAACATGCACAGAACACTCATGGATTAAGAATCTACTTAGAAAGTGAACATGGAAGTCCTCTGACACCGCGGGTTGGTATCCCATCAGGACTAGGTGCAGAATGCCCTTCTCAGCCACCTCTCCATGGGATTCACATTGCAGACAATAATCCTTTTAATCTTCTTAGAATACCTGGGTCAGTCGCGAGAGAAGCATCAGGTCTTGGAGAAGGGCGTTTCCCTCCCACACCTCCTTTGTTTAGTCCCCCTCCAAGACATCATTTGGATCCACATCGTATAGAACGCCTAGGTGCTGAAGAAATGGCTCTTGCAACACATCACCCCAGTGCCTTCGACAGGGTGCTGCGACTCAACCCCTTGGCCATGGAGCCTCCAGCTATGGATTTCTCCAGGCGGCTTAGGGAGTTAGCTGGAAACACCTCTAGTCCACCATTGTCACCGAACCGGCCCAGCCCTATGCAAAGGTTACTACAACCATTCCAGCCAGGCAGCAAGCCACCATTTCTGGCAACACCTCCTCTTCCTCCTCTTCAGTCTGTTCCTCCTCCTTCTCAGCCTCCTATCAAATCCAAGTCCTGTGAATTTTGTGGGAAAACCTTTAAATTTCAGAGCAACTTAGTTGTCCATCGTAGAAGCCACACTGGAGAAAAACCCTACAAGTGCAACCTTTGTGACCATGCATGCACTCAAGCAAGCAAGTTAAAACGTCACATGAAAACACACATGCACAAATCCTCCCCAATGACTGTGAAGTCAGATGATGGCCTCTCAACAGCCAGTTCCCCAGAGCCCGGAACCAGTGACCTTGTTGGCAGTGCTAGCAGTGCCCTCAAATCTGTCGTGGCTAAGTTTAAAAGTGAGAATGATTCCAATATTATTCCAGAAAATGGGGATGAAGAAGAGGAAGAAGAGGAGGAGGAGGAGGAAGAGGAGGAAGAAGAAGAGGAGGAGGATTTGACTGAAAATGAAAGGCCAGACTATGGGTTTGGTATCAATCTAGAAGCAGCTCGGCACCATGAAAACAATTCCCGGTCTATTGAGGAGAATCGTTCCATCCCGGATGTCATGCAAGGGATGGTCCTGAGTTCCATGCAGCACTTCAGTGAGGCTTTCCATCAGGTTCTTGGTGAGAAACATAAACGAGGGCACTTATCTGAATCTGAGGTGCATAGAGATATATGTGATGAAGACTCAGTAGCTGGTGAATCTGATCGCATCGATGATGGTGCTATTAATGGTCGGGGGTGTTCCCCTGGTGAATCTGCCTCCGGAGGTTTGTCCAAAAAGCTGCTCTTGGGTAGCCCAAGCTCCCTAAGTCCTTTTTCTAAACGCATCAAACTTGAGAAGGAGTTTGACCTTCCCACGACAGCTATGCCTAACACTGAAAATGTTTACTCCCAGTGGCTAGCTGGGTATGCTGCTTCTCGGCAGCTAAAAGATCCATTCCTCAACTTTGGAGACTCCCGACAATCGCCTTTTGCTTCCTCCTCAGAACACTCCTCTGAAAATGGAAGTTTACGCTTCTCGACGCCTCCCGGGGAGATGGATGGAGGGATATCAGGCCGCAGCGGTACAGGAAGTGGAGGGAGCACCCCGCATATTAGTGGTCCAGGCCCTGGAAGGCCTAGTTCAAAAGAGGGCAGACGCAGCGACACTTGTGAGTACTGTGGGAAAGTCTTCAAGAACTGTAGTAACCTCACTGTCCACAGGAGAAGCCACACTGGGGAAAGGCCTTATAAATGTGAGCTGTGTAACTACGCCTGCGCCCAGAGTAGCAAACTCACCAGGCACATGAAAACGCATGGTCAGGTGGGGAAGGACGTTTACAAATGTGAAATTTGTAAGATGCCTTTTAGCGTGTACAGTACCCTGGAAAAACACATGAAAAAATGGCACAGTGACCGAGTCTTGAATAATGACATAAAAACTGAATAGAGGTATATTAACTTGACCCCTTCTCCTTCCTTCCCCCAATTTATTCCTGGCCCCCTGTGTAGAGATTTTCTAGTCCCTTGTGAGTAAAATATTGGAAGCTAAGAATGATATCCAGAAAGTGCTTGTCACCAGCACACCTGTTTTCATCTTCGTTTTTGTTTTGTTTCTTTTTCCTTTCTTTTCTGTTTTCATCATTTGAATGCATGATCTGTATTGGGGCAATACTACGCAAACTTTGAGCCTTTCTCTTGTGCAATAATTTACATGTTGTGTATGTTTATTAATTTTTTAAAAAATTAGACAGCATGTATGGTATGTTATGGCTGTTTTTTAAAAAACAAATTCCCCAAATTCTTTGCTGAGCAAACAGACAAAAAGATCTCTCATACACATGCACAGCACCATTGCTGTTTCCAGTGATGTTTCAGGAAAATAGAGAGAGAAAGAGAAAAGCAAACCAAGTATTTTTAAACAACCAACCATGCTGCATACATTCTGTAATATATCATATCCATGTTTGTGTTTTAACAGATGAATGAAAATGTATTTTGAATTAACCCTTTATGGATAGACAGATAACACTGAAAAGGAGAAAACATTCCTTGTTACTTTGATTTCTGTCTTTAAAACATTGACAATATCAGTTAATTTTTGGTGGGGAGATAAGTCTTTAATTGAAAAATGAGGAAACGAGAGCAAAAAGATAAATTTGTACTATCATTTGGTTTAAAATGGAAATCTGAGTGCCTTGAATATATTTAAGCCATGTTAGTGGCAACTACTTGTTCTAAACTTGTAGGACAACTTTCGCACTGGGCAATGTAAATGAGTCCTTTAGGACCTAGCCGATAACTCTGTATTATATTTTTCACAACAGTGGCTACCTAAAAACAAAAACAAAGAAACCCAACAAATCCTAGTAAATCATCATTCGATCCCCTCCTCAGTCCACATTTTTTTTATATAAAAAAACCCCCAGAATAATCATAGAACTGAAGTTTATTTTGCTCTAGGAGAGTTTAAAACAATCACCATTATCATTGAGAATGCTTCTCTCTCAGGTTAAAATATTAGTAACCTGTATCAATCCCTCCCCTTCCCCTTCTCTTTCCCCTCATTTCCATTTTAAAATTATTTTATTGATAAAAAGAATGTGATTTGTGCAGAAGGCCTTGGAAGATTATTAAGTACGTGAGAAAGAAAATTCACATTATAAAGATTAAAAAAATATCTCTTAGTGATACTGGCACAAAATAAAACTTAACATTAAAAACAGAAACTATTAATCGCAGGTCTAGTTGGTTGTCAACTTGACAATCAAATTAATAACGCACAAATGTGTGTATCATATATCAATCTATGATTTCCCTCTATAAAAGGAAAGGTATATAAACAAACAGTCTGGCAATAATGTTTTACTGAAGTGTAAAAATATATATATAGTGATTTATTAGCACTGTTTGCCATTTAAAATTAAGAACAGGTTATAAGCTAATATTGATACGATGATTAACTATGAGCTATTAAGATTTGCCTTGATGTGTGACATTCTGAGAGAGAGAGAGAAAGAGTAGTAGTGCTCCCTAAAAGTTGTTCTTCATTTTGTTTCTTTTTAAATCATATGCTATGTGATAGTTGTATTGACAAGAAAAAAGGATTCATTGCTTTTATGATTAAGCTAGCATCTGCCCCGCTGGAAGTTCAGATAGCACTTGACTCTGCCTGTCGTGTCTATATTGTTTCTTTTAATCAGAGGTACACAGGTTGAGTATAAAAAACTTTTTTAAGACTGCTCAGATAGGACAATTTAAATGCACTGTACAATTTTCCCAGTTTACAGGTCTATACTTTAAAGGGAAAAATTGCAAGATTAATGTTTTTTTTTAAATGAGCATGATCTCATGATAAACATATAAATAATTCTGCCAGCTTGCCATTTTACTTGACTAATGAGTGGCGCTGTAAATGGGAACAAGTCCTGCAGTTATGTTTAAAAAAGGAAAAAAAATCAGAGATTGGTCTTGCTCCTACAGTGCAAAGAAGTGGTTATTTTGTACAAAACTTTTAAAAATATAAATGTTATGATTTTTTTAAAAAAAATTCATTATGTTTAGGGGAAAGTGTATTTTAGAATTCATTGTCTTGGTGGTGTACAAGACCTGTTCTTCATTGAAAACCAATAATTAAAAATCCTATGCCTTGGATACACACACAGCATTTCAGGTTGTAAAATAAATACATTGGAAAAAGGTTTAATAATATAAATACTTAAATGTAGGAAAAGGCACACTCCTGTTAATTCCTATGCTAAGAAGAGGAAAAACAAACTAATGGAAAAGAAGAAAAACACATTTATGGTCTCTTTTTTCTGTAATTTTTAGAATGGTATTTGAATTTAATGTTCACCTAGAGTAGGCACTATAGTATTTATAATGAAGCTTGTATTTTTACCTGTTGCTTGTTTTTCTTTTTTTAAGAAAGGGTATCAGTTACCTTTTTTGCTAGTGGAAAAACACATACACACAAACAAAAAACAAATAGGCTGCCACAGTATATTTTTTTAATTTGGCAGGATAATATAGTGCAAAATATTTGTATGTTTCAAAAAATAACGACAAGGAAAGTGTGACATTGTACAGATAAGAGGCCATATAATGGCTGTTTTGGGGGAGGGGAAACAAAAACCTGTTTGAATGTCACACTAAATGAGCATCTCTGATGGTTGTACATATCAAAGTTCTTTTGGGGTTTCTTTGTTTTTTTGCTGCCATATTGTATGCAGTAATGCAAGGTGATGATGTTGGTTTGTTCTGTAGTGTGCTCTGGTCCCTTTTCTTCTCTTATCCTTCTACATTCCAGCATCTTAAACGTCATATGCAGTAAAAGAAAAAAAAATTAAAAATAGAATGAAAGGAAAAAACAAAGTTTTGCAGGCTTTTTTTCCCCATTGCCAAAAATAAAAATAAATTAAAATGGTGCTTTATATATTTAGATTGGAAAGAATTTCATGTGCAAAGCATATTAAAGAAAGAAAGAGAGAGAGAGAGAAAGAGAGAGAGAGAGAAAGAGAGAGAGAGAGTGCCCCGCTGGAGTTAATACCTTTTTTGTATATGGCAATGCAAAATATTTTATTATTATCATCCTTTTCTATTCCTGTAATGAAAGCTGTTTGTCGTAACCTGAAATTTTATCTTTTACTATGGAAGTCACTATTTATTATTGCTTACACGCTCTGTTGAGAACAGTGGCGTCAAATTTGTTTTTGTTTTTTTGTTTTTTTACTATTTAGATGACCAAAGGTCATTGGCAACCTGGCTTTTTATTGTATTTTTTCCTTTGTCTTTGTTAAGTTCTATTGGGAAAACCACTGTCTGTGTTTTGGGAGGGAGGGTCTTTTTTTAATTGGGTAGTTGTCTGCATTACCCTGTTCATTCACCCATTTTGTCCCTAAACTGAAAAAAATAAAAAAAATTGCTTAAAGTACATACCATAAGCTTTGCGTATCCTCATTTGACACACACTGTAAATTTCCCTCAGTGAGAGAAGCAACTTTTAAGAGAAGCCCAGTGGGTTTTCTTCACAGGGCATTTTAATATATTACTAACCTAAAGACCCAGAAAGCTCCCTATTTATACTACAATAAAATATTTTGCCCCTGAGGAAATGCTACTTCGGTTTTATATTGTGATGAATTTTATAAAAGAAATGGGGAGAACTTTATTTTATTTTCCATCTAGATGTTTTCCGTCTGTCCTTTCTGATTTTCCCTAAGAATGCATAGTTAAAGACTAAAAGATAAGCAAGTTGATGATGCTCATATTTGTTTGTGAGAGAGTCCATCGTCTTGGCCACTGCCATACCCCTTTCTGTTTTGCACTGTTGCATACAAACACTAACATACTGAATTATAAAATGATATGCAACCCTATATAGCGACCTCCCATAATTCCGTGTTCTATTTCCCAACTTTAAAATCAACTGAATATCCATGTGATAGATGAATTGGAAATATCTCTGCTATGCAATCTAATATAGCAAAGGCAGAAACATTTAACAATGTGCAAGAATGCACATTGAAACATACTGGGGTACGGATTCTAAATCCTCCAAGTTTGCATTTTCCAGATTCAACATATTGGGAAATTGCTTTGTGATACTTTCTCCAGTTGGAAAACAGACTGGGATAGGAGCTGCTCTTTTTTATATAGACTGTACAGTTGATAGGTTTTATCAATACATTGTATATATATATTGTCTTTAAATATCTGAACTTTGGTTCTAATTATATATATAAGTTTTACGAATACTGCATGTTGCAGCATCCATTTGCTTTATTAAAAACACATACCTCTGATACTGTCTCTTGCTCTTCCTACACAAACCTCTTGTGTTTTTGCTTAAATTTTATTTTAAAGCTTACTTTGGTGTCAGTTCATTGGCAATTTGGTACCAGTTTCAATCCTTGAGATGTTGATTTTAAAATAACTACTAAAGTAATTTTCCTAAAGCTCACACTAGGGATTTTTCATGGGTTAATTTAAAACTGCCCATGACCTATGTTTAAAGGATTTTTAGGAACTCTTAATACCCCAGTTCAGTTGTATTTTGGCAGGTATCACTTTGCTGTCAAGCTATTCAAATAACACCAATGAGCAGCACAACATCAAAAAATGGGATTCCTCCACACTGGGATTCCAAAGTATAAAATAGTTTGCCAACTATTATATTTTTTTCTGATTTGTGCTACTTCAGGGAACTCAACAGCTGCTTTTAATACTAAGAGAGAAACATAGAATGTAAGGGTACAGTTTTGAAACAAGGTTTGTGTGTCTTGGAGTGTACAAACAGATACATATCCATCCATGCATACACTCACATATACACTCAGTACATACATACACACCTGATAGAGAGACATAAGATTTATAGAGAGAAAGCAATTTATGCTGAAATTATCCATCAAAAGTCCAGCCACATACACAAAGTATTTTAGCTTTGAATACATAAGCATGGCTCAAACACCCTATGAACTTGTGCGGTATACTTGAAGCATAAATGTTTGCTGTTCTTTGCTGGGAAAGGAGAGTTCTTAATGCTTCTATTTTTGGTACAGTATGTTCCCCCGACATGGAAGAGGATGAGAGAGTTTTTATTCCTATTAATGCAGGAGACGGCATTAAAGATGGTGATGAAAATTATTATTATTTTCATATCCTGCTGACATCCTGGTGACTCACAGAAAGGGCTGATCTTGTCATAGTAGAATAGGATTGAATTTAAAAAATGTTTACGTAAAACTGATAACTGCATGAGTTTCACTTGAGGACTTTACCTCTTACAGTTCCAACCAACATACTGAAATAGTTTCAGAAATCCATATGAACATTGCAGGCATGTACTGGAGTAATTATATACAGGACTTCAGAAGTTGTGAGAACTGAGAAAGGTGGTTGTGTTACATGTTACTGTTAGTAATACTTTTATTGCTTCCCTTACCATGCTTCCCTGTACCAATTTTCTAAGGCAGGTTTTCAATATAATTTTTATTCACTGAGTATTATACTGCATATGTATGCTAATGTAAATCACAAGGGAAAGCTTACCACATTATTTTTATTTCATAAACCATAGCTGAGCAAACCATACTTGACTTCCAGTATATTGGTTATCTCCTTCTCATTCTTCTATCTCTTCCTTTAAATTTCGGGCCTAGGACTTTGAGGCATACATCCTTGGCCATGTGTCTTTCAACTCCAGCCACTGGCTTCAGCCCATATACATCCAGCTTTCCTCCTCTGCTGGCCGTCCCCTGGTGATTCTCCCTGGCCAATATGCCTCTAGCCCTGTGCCCCTTGCCCTTCAGCTTGGCCCATTCACAGAGTTTAGCTCCATGGGACAACCCCCCCCCCAACCAATCAGGTGACAGGAGGCTGGGAGGTGGGATGTGATTGGTGACAAGTTACGGAAGAGAGCAGAGAGCAGGCAAATGCTGTCTGTGCACGGCTCGTGCTGGTGCTGGGAGCAGGAAACAGGCAAATGCTTGCGCGCTGCTCCTGCAGGGCTGGGGGCAGAGGCAGAGCATTGGCAGTAAACATGGCTGCCCGGCATGTGGATGGTCAAATGGTGTGAGCAGTTTGGAGGAGGTCAACTGACTTGCCAATTTGTTATTAAGCCAGATGTTTGCGTGCTTCATTCTCCCAGGAGCAACACAAGCCGCAGCGTTTGCCTGTTTCCTCTTCCCAACACCAGCCATATGCATGCAGTATTTGCTTTGGGGATCCCCAGTCCTCCCGGGAGCAGTGCGCAAGCAGCATTTGCCTGCCTGCCCCCCCCCCCTTTTGTTCTCTTCTGTAACCTGGCACCAATTACATCCCTCTTCCCACCCCCACAGTCACCCTTCCCAGCTCTATTGTTACTGCCTGCCATCCAATTGGCTGCCGACTTTTTGTCCCGTGGAACAAAATTCTTATGATAAATGGTGTCTCGGCGAATGGGCTGAGCCGAAGGGCCAGAAGCCCATTGGCTAGGGAGAATTGCTGGGGGAGGGCCAGCAGAGGAGGAAAACTGCCTGTGAATGGGCTGAGACAGGTGGCTGGAGGTGAAGGAGGCGTGGCTAAGGATGGGATTTTAAAGGTTCTGCAAATTTCAACTTTTCTCTAGTGTTCCCTTAAGTTCCCCCGTTTCCTAAATTTGATCAATCTTTCTGTTCTCAGTTTCAGTATACCATTATTGCCATTTTAGGGTGGTCAGGCTAAGCTTTCCTAATTTCATGCTATCTCCCCCCCCCCCAACTTTACAACATGGTAGCTAAAGGTTGATTAGAGTGAGTCAGAGAGGTAAATAAAAATGAGCTCTTATTGATTCAAAATTTGAGTATATATTACAGAAATGAAGGGTACTTTCGATGATGTCAACAAGAGTCACCAGAGCAGATCCTTCTGTATTGGATTGCTGGCTGCTTTGACATACAGGGTCTGGAATTAAATTTTTCTAGGAAGGTGATACTATACTGAAGCCATGAATTTTCCTATTCCTACGTTCCCTTTCCTGATCTGACAAGCAACCATCATGAGCTCTGCACAAATTTTTTCACAGACACTTGTAGCATCCTAAGACACTTTGGAGCTGCTAAATCATGTCATACAGTTAGGAGCAAAGCTTGGAGGATTAATAAAAAACATAACTTCCTTTTCTTTATCAAATATTACTTAGTTTCAACTCTTATATTAAGTAAAACATGTTCAAAGTTGTATTAAAAAAATTAAATGGTCTTATTTACTGTTGCTTAATACCCTATTTTAATTCTTTTTTAAGGTCTTCAAGTGGGAAGTGATTAATGTAATGCTCAAAAGCAACTATTGACATCCCTAGTTCCTGACCAAATTATCTGAATTAAAAGTAACTCAACAAGCAAATCGGAACAATATCTTCATACTTTGTGTATCTTCCAACCACTAAACATTGATATAGGTTGAGTCAAAGTAGACATAAGGAGCCAGTCTTGATTGACATAGTAAATTAACACAATGTTTACACAGGAAAGCCAATTCCCAAAACCAGGGTATTATTTAGTCACTGATAATAGTAATGGTTCTCCATCAATTCATCTTTAACCCCACATGTTTTCAGTAATATATTCTCTCCCTTGCCTGGGCATTAATTTGGTTCAAAGTATCCGTTCTCTACCTGTTGCTGTTTTATTGGGCTTGTGGCTGATTACTCTCTCTCTCTGACTTTCTTATCTCTCCAGTTTCTTGTACTTTGATTTCCCTTCCCCTGTATCAATTTTGTCTTTTCTAATTGGCACTTTATATTTGAATTCCTAAAACCACTGTTAGGTGGCCAAAAAATAATTCTCTTTTCTTTTTTCTTGCTTTTCTCACTTCAAGCCAATGAACTTCTGTTTTTCTTCATTTTTCTAACTTTCAAAGTTATACAAATTTTTGTAACCTTACACCCATCTCAAATCTCCGGGCTAATATTTATTTCCAGTTATCTTGCCACGATGTTAGATTAAGTCTGTTGATTTCCCTCCCCTCTATTAGGACAACTTTCAGTAGATTTACTTTGCCCTGATTTTTAGGATAATGCATAATTTTTCTTCACCTTCTTGACATTTTCATGTCTACTTTTGCAGCAGAATCTTAAAATTTATCTAAGTTTGTATTTCCATATGTATAATTAATGCAGAATTATCCCAGTTCTGTGATCCAAACAAATAATACAGATTTGATCCAAACACAGGTATAGAAAACACTAGGTCTTACTTTAGTCTCTATACTGATTGAGACATCTTTAGCAGAATTTGGGGGTGGGAATATCTTTATTACTCTTTTCACATGTTGTCCATAAAAGTTCTTTTCAGGATCTATATGTGACGTTGAATCATGAAGTCATGTTCCTGCAGTGCCCTTTGGTGCTTTGTTCCTGCATTGTGTATTACTTCATGCATTTGTTAGAACCTATGGATCTTCCACACTATTCACTGAAGATTATTCACAATCTTTGCTCCCAAAATGATGAGAAAATGTTTTTGTATACTTTTGGTTCCAGTACAATTGCCTTTAATCCTGCAGACCAGGAAGACTTTTAGAAACTTAGGGATGAGCAACAAAGGAGAAAATGATGGAGAAGTAAGGGAGGATTAAAAATTAGGAATAATTGCATATGATTTATTTTATGGAGTTAAGCCTTCTGCTAGCTTAATTGTCATGAGGGTATTAAAGTGAGCCTGATGAATTTGAAACTTACAAGACCTAAGAAGACTGGAGAACCGCTGGATTGGACCATTAAATGAAGACATGGATATGGTGACCCGCTTGCTGTTTTAGCCTTGAAAAGGCTTGCAAATGTTTCTAGATCCCTTGTTTGTTTGTTTTGTTTATTTATTTATTTATTTATTTATTTATTTATTTATTTATTTATTTGATAAGCAAATAATATTTATTTATTTGATTGATTGATTGATTTCTATACCGCCCCTTATATTTTCCCCCCTGTATTATTTATTTGTAGCTCACTGAGAGCCTGAAGAAAAGAGGCTGGAGATTAATAGCGCTGCAATTTTCTCATGTTTGGTGGATTAGACACTTAGTAAACTCTATGAAAACCGTAGGGAATATATGTGATTGGCTGTCTCTTAACCTGGGCTTTACAAAATAGGTACGTAATATTGTGTGCATGGAAAAATAGGCCTTTACTGCAGCACAAGGTGGCCCCTCTCTACGGAGAGGGGCGGCATACAAATCTAGTAAATAATAATAATAATAATAATAATAATAATAATAATAATAATAATAATAATAGCAACAACAAGGTTAATGCAAAAGCAACATCCTATTCTCCTTCACTACATGTATAAGCTATGTTAGTACAGTCTCCCTGCAGAATTTAATACAGATATTAATTCTGCATAACTTCTTTACTTTATAAAGGAGAAGTGTTGGTAATATCTGTTTCAGACATTACCACAGAACCATGTATTTAGCTTCACCTCAAAAAGAAAATAATGTGAGTGCTAGCAGATTACTGAAATCAAAATGGCAATGCTGTTTGAAGACTTCAGTACTTATCAGTTCAATTACTATTTTTAGCACTAGTATTAAACATTTCAACGATATCCTGTTGTACTGGCTTTTATAAATGTAAAGATTTTAGAAGTCCTTTTCATTGGTCATCTGCTGTGAAACAGCCATTATTTCCTTTTCCATTACCTTGCACATTGCATATGTACAGAATGTGATACAGAAAACTGTCAAACTGTATGTCTTGTCTTCATTTCTGAGGCTCATTGATGTATGTATATATATATAGCATATTTTAAAAACTATCTGTAAACATGATACCTTGAAATAATCAACCATGTATTCTTCAAATAGGATAATTTGCTTGGACCACCTGAGAATATAGTCAGATCTTAAATACCCTGAAAGTTTAATTATAGCATCCACATTTGCTCTATAGTTTTACTATTATAATAATTTTCCAAGCCAAGTGAATTACGATAACATCTCAATAATATCTGCTTTTTATTATTGATGGAGGCAGAGTAAAACCTTAAGTTCAGAATTCAGACATTTCACAAGAGTTAATTCATTTAGTCTCATCCATCACATGCTAACTTGACTGCATGGAACAAGTCATTTTCCTCCTCCTTCACCATTGTTTTCTATGCTTAACAAAATAAATCTTCCCAAAGGTTTTCTTACAAAGACTTCCAAGGGCCTTTCAGATTTCTCATACTTAACCTTAACAAAGTGACTCCTATCCTTGTGTTTTAGCTTGCCCAGGGAAATAGAAAGTCCAGGGCCATACAGCAATTTAAGGACAATCTGGCAAATTCACAATGTACCTAAGGTTGCAGAATGTGGAATATGTAAGTACAGCAGGTGACAACACCTAGCTCCCTTGGCTGATTCAGTGAAAGCTAAGTAGAATAACTCTAGTTAGGACTTTAAATGAGAAATCACTGTAGACTGTTCTGGGAAGTAAAAGTATTCCAGAAGGTGATAGTAAATAACTTTCCTACTGTTGGAGTTGTTGTATTGGAAACATAACTGCATGAACATCTTAGTTAACTAGGAATCAAATGTAATTTGAAGAAGCCTTTACCATTCTTAATAGATGAGTGAAGCCCAGCTAACGAAGTGGCCGTTTCAATTTGGATACATGATAGAACTTTTAAGAACAAGAAGTAGAACTTTCATTCCAATTTGTTTCTTCAAGTCATTTATAGCTATCATTTAGATTGTGAGCCCTTGTTGTATAGGATACTAATATCTGCACACTTGAATAATAACACTGCTCAAACACTGAATGTAATTAAAATGAAGATTTTTTTTTATTTTCAGTCATACTTTTTATGCTATTATATTTGAGTACATCACAATCTGAAAATATGGTTACTGTGACAGTTGTGAATTACTTTTTATGATGTAGAGGGTTAGGTCTGTTGGGGACAATAAGACAATTGTGGAAAACAACAGCACGATACCATCTAAACATAGAATGAAACAGCTGTGAGCCTTCAATGTTTTTCTGCAAATCTCAGCTTCCTTAATCATTGGCTAAAAGTGTTGGCTAAAATTGAGAGAATTTTAGTTCAGCGATATCTAGAAATCCAGTTTTCAAGACTTAAAAAACAATTCATATCTGGCATGGAATTTTGATACTGTGGCTGCTTCCCATGTATAAGCTGCGTGGAAATTAAGTCCATATTTTCAAGATCTCATAGTACTGTTTAAGTAACCAGAAAAGATAAGGAAGCTGATCTATAAGAACTAAGCCAAGTAGAAAAATAGAAGTTTTTGTAAGACAATGTATTGTGGCCTGAAAGCCAAAGGGGGAGGGGGGATAGCCATGTGAAAAGTGAGATTTTCTAGAAGTGTGATGAATTAATGACATTATAAAAACATTAACTATTGAGGCCACTTAATATTTGTTAGATTCCTGAAAGCAGATTCTAATCGTAGCCATCATACATTCTGAAGTTATGCCAACATTCTATACAAGCTTGACTGGCAGGCTTAAGAAACCTTTTGATATTTATTTCTGATGAAAAACACACACTAAATAATGAACAATGTGGATCAAGTGGGTGAAACATATAATAATGTCACTTGTGAACATGTGAAAGCCATTGAATCTCAGAAAGGCAAGCCATTTCTCAGAAAATTTGTCACAATCCTACTGCAATTTTCAAATGAAAAAATACCCTGAAAACAATTTTATGCTATAGTCCTGATTTCCACAGATATATTCTTAGTTGATCTATATAATTTCAGGCTGCAGAGTAGCAGTCATGCTTATATGATCCTATATACAAAATGCATATTAATGTTTTCATAAGATTACTGCTGAAATAACTTTTTTTCTGTGCAGAAATGATAAAATATCATTATCAACCCTAAGAACTAGATCACTGAAATTTCATGCGAGACATGACCTTAAAATCATAAAGAAATGGCTTCTCTTTATCAGAGCTACCAAAGTTTTTCATGTATTTGATCAGAATCATATCCTGTGTAACATACAGTAAAACATTGCTTTGATTGACTTTGGGATATCAGAATGTATCATAAGATTGTTTTTTTTTAATTAAGCAACTGCTATGTGTTGTTTAATAAGGGAAGCAGCACACATGATCAGCTTTGTCTTTCTGGTGCAGTTCCTTGTGTATTCCAGCATTATGAGTGGAGAACATCCTATGCTTCCAACATGTTCAATACATAACCAAGTATCCGGTGCAATCAGTCGGATGATCCTTATGGACAAAGCGTCAGATTACAACAGTGCCGTTGGATAAGACCAATCTAGTGGGTGGGGGAAACAGTAAAAGCATCATCATTTACAAGAACCATAATAATGGACGGAATTCTCCAAATCTGGATTCTACTTCCACAGCTTCTACTAAAGTCAACAAAGTTTGAAGGGCACAAACATGTAAATCCATGTCTCACATCATGGGAGCTGCTAATGGGCCTGAATGTCAGCATTTCTCAAGAAAAAAGTACTGGTTTGATGACAATTTGTGTTATCATGAGATAATTCTATGTGTTAGGGTAGACCTAAAACCCCTGATCCAGCAAAGGAAATTCAGGTATGAATAGCAATAGCACTTAGACTTATATACCGCTGCATAGTTCTTTATAGCACTTTCTAAGGGGTCTACAAAGTCAGCAGATTTCCCCCAACAATCATTTTACTCTCCTTGGAAGGATGGAAGGATGAGTCAACCTTGAACTGGTTGGGATTGAACTCCTGGCAAAAGTTAGGGGAGTTACCTGGAACTCCGTATTCTAACCACTGTGCCACCACCACTCTATGAATGCAGGCTTCTTTGTGGGTAAATCCATATGCATAAACCACAAAATGTACTCTGGCCCATAGCAGTGGTTGAAATTGTTACAAAATTGACCAATGGCCATATAATCTGTGATCTTTTGTTGTGAGTGACTAGATGCATATTCTGGTATTTTTTAGCTTAGATAATATAGGAGATTGTTAACTTGGGAGGTGCAAGGTGATCAAGTAAAGTATTGCCTAGTGTGCTGCATCCTCTTAACTGTAAACACAAATGCTTTGACTTTCGGTCCATATTACACCTTTCTTTTTTCCCTCCTCTGTTCCCATTTTTTTTCTAGGTTGGCGTAGCGCCCAGGGAACTCCCGATGTATGGCAAATTCCGGATGGAAGCTCAAGGACGCTTAAATTCTGAGAGAATTTGAAACGCAATGGGGATTTGCGCCACGTATGTGACATCCAACTGGGGTTGGCTGTTTGGTTAGTTTCGTGATGCTCCCTGACTGACAGCATCAAAAAGCAGGATCTTTGCAGACATCCCTCTGCCGCCTGTTCAGAAGACTTTCTATTTATATATTTTTAACAAAATAGCAAAACCACATCATTGGGGGAAAATCTTTCATCAAGGGCTTTCTTATATATATCTATATTCCTTTTATTTGACAATCTTGTATGCCATTTTGTTTCTAGAATGGCAATGGGAAAGCCACCTAAAAATAATAGAGCGATCCAATAAACAATGAGTTATTAAATGAAAACCTTTTACTCAGGCCATCTACATTTCTCATTTATGATGTCCAAAGCCTGAAATAACACACATTTTAAAAACCTTTAAAGTTCAGGAAGGCTTTTTTCCTGGACCTTTGAACTTCTACATGAGTTATAGAGCAGACTGTAGTTGAGTTGGGGTGGGCATCCTATGGGTTGCATGTGACTCCCGAGTCCACTTTTTGCAATTCACTGAGTCTTTCAAGATCATACAATCAACATTTGGTGGAAACTACCAAATAATGATGGTGCCAATTCTCAATGAGAAATACGTGAAAATAGGTGTATTAATTTCTGATAAATTTAATGCACTGATCAAATTTTATCCTTCCCAGCCCCTCCCACCAAAAGAAAATCTTTTCTTCTCTGGTGATGCTATTATGTTAATGCACAATCCACTGCAGCTGTAGCAACCATGGTCCTTGGCCATGGAAAAGTTGCAACACTTGGACAGATTAATTTTATGAGGTCTGGTTCAATATAAAATAATTTCTTTGACTTTACTTACTATAGCGTAAAGAGATATCTCTCTCTTTAAAGTATATGCTGACTATTTCAAGGCCAATTTTGGGAATATCTGACTGAAACTTTTTATCCACTTCGTTTAACACCTATTCACTAATGGAGAATGGCAGTAGTAAACAGGAATTCTTGTGGCAACATCTAACGTAGTCACAGATTGCAATGACATGATGTGCCAGCCGATGTCACACATGGAACAATTGCTCCCATTGATTTCTGCTGGTTTATTTTGTGCATACTGGCAGCCAAAACTCAATGTAAAAGCAAAAGATGTCATAGTTCAACATGTCTTCCCTAACTAGTAGAAGTGGAATACTATTATTTAGCCCTTTGGAAGTTTTAATCAAGTGCCTGTTAGTTAAATACGATCAAACATTCAGTCCAATCATGGAAATGGCCATCTTCTTTTCACAGAATATGTCCCTGTGTTTCTTAAGAGAATATTGAAATTGTAACTCTCTTTTCCTCTTTCCAGCGAAGCCCCACAGCTTTTCTTTTCTCATAAGATGTTTTGGAACTTCCTATCAGCAAAGGGTGGTGGGAATTGTAATCAAAAATATTTAGAGAACACCAGTTATCTTCCCATACCAGTTCACACAAAGAACCCACTTCCATAAGAAAAGATCAGGATCCAAATGTATTTCAGACCCCCAGATATGTGCTATAAGTTGTTTGAACAAGAAGAGATTTAAAGAGAAACAGAAAGCTGGCAGAATCAGCCACTGCAATGACACAAGTCCTGAATATCTGGGGGTCTGAAATACATTTGGAGCCTGACCTTTTCTTATGGAAGTGGGTTCTTTGTGTGAACTGGTATGGGAAGACAACTGGTGTTCTCTAAATATTTTTGATTCCAATTTCTCCAATTTCCCTTTGCTGATAGGAAGTTCCAAAACATTTGGCAGAAGCAATTTGCATATCCTTATTGAAAAATTAATAGATGGACAGAAATAAAAATGGGCTTGGAATCTGAGAATTTGAAGGGAGGCTTCTAAACAACTAATTCAATTCCCTGCGATGTAAGAAATTAAGACCCAAAGTAACTCCTGCAGATTATTTTCCCCTCCTCTATCTGGAGGTGAAGCAGAATCACTAACCTTCCAGGTGCTTGGTTCCATTATCAAGCTTTTCTTGGAGACAATAAGTTTTTGCTAGTGTAAAACTGAAATCTGTCATCTTCCATGGTAAATCTGTTGTGCTGCCTTAACCAGCATGGAAGATACCTTTCTTATTTTCTTTCAATAGTCCTTAAGCTTTGAATCCCAATGATTAATTACAAATCATTGATCCCTACCATTAATCCATTAATTTTGGTATCCTATGCTAAATTGACAGGCAACATCTCTTGGCATTTCAGAGGAAGTCTCTGAACTTTTATCTGAAATCCTCCCAAATACGACTTCATAATTAATACGTTTTGCTTGGTTTTGGTTATAGCCACTTGGTACATGTTTACTCCATGCCTAGGATCTACAAATAATCTGAATTAAGTACTGGAGGAAGAAGCAAGGAATTTTGTATCCTCAAAACTTATTTTCCTGCAATTAATTATTCCACAGAGGGCAACTCTTTTTCAAAGGACAAGTGAAGCTGGATCATTACTACTATTTTTTCCTGCAACCTAAACTAATTGGGGAAAAGATACTTCTGACAGATGATAAAATAGCACATGGGATCTAGAGAAGGATAAACACACAATTCTTTTCATCTCAAACTATTAGGACTTTCAATGTTTTCTCTGTACCAGTTCCAAACTGACACGCAGTTTCTCTTGATATAGGGATTGTGTGCAAAACAGATTTACAGCAATCCATGCCATTTCTAAATTTGTGGTTGCTTAAAAAAATAGGCAGGAGGACAATCCATTGCTGATGCCATTTGAAGAGGGCCATTGGCAATGCTTTTTATTAGGAAAGAGATTCCCATTGGTAACAGAATTCTCTACTGATGCAAATAGTAGCACCAGGGATTTGCTATTCAACCTTGTGCTGATTCAAGCTTCTTACGTCTAAAAAATCCAATTGATTGGATTCAAACTTTTAAGCCAATCTGAAAAAATGAATTTGAGTCAATTGTGGTATTCAATTTCAAAGTTAAAGTTGTAGAACCATTTCCAAATTAAATTTCTGGATAGTGTATTTGCACAGCTCCAATAGCTGTGTTTTGGGAGCCAGTTACCTTGGTTGATAACCTGGTAAATCTCAACATAATTGCCTACAACATGGGCTTAAAAGACATTCTGTAGTTTAAAAAAAAATGGACAGAAGAAATAACTGGCACAAAGATTGCCCTCTGGAAGTGATTTTTTGAGCCCATCCACTGTTTTTTGAACCAACCTTGTAGAGAGAATAGAGATGAAATTTAAACAGTCCTCCAATACAAGACCTATAAGTCAGGAGTGATATACGACTATTGGGATATGTGAATACAGAGAATGCTGGGAAAAGATACTGTGGCCCCGCATCACCATCAGTCTCCAATATTGTATCTGAAAGTTCTGAAATGGATGTGTTAGGTATTCAGCTGAACATATTTACAGTGTCTGCATGAACAGGAATTTCTTTATCAAAATTTCTGCTTTTGAAAGCTTATAATTAAGTTCAGCTAATGTGGTATATTTCCATTTCAGATCATCCAGATAAATAAGGGGGTGTCACAGCAGAGGAAATGAGGCTGCAGTATGTTTCTTGTTATCATCCATGCTTGTAAGTTTTTAGTGTCAGAGGAGGGCTTGAGATGTGCACAGGATTTATATGTGCCCTGCCTCAAAAAATTGTATATGCATGGGTTGCTAAGCCAGGCTTGTGAATGTAACTGATCGTTGCCCCATTTGGGGGGAGGTAAAGGAGTCTGGTTGGTTTATACTAAGCCAGCTCATTGGTTTATGTTGATTACTGTCAATGCTATTCTAAGTGGCTTTGTTTCTCCTCCAGAGATCCAATCTGCTAATCCGTTTTAACTGAAAGTACCAAGAACTGAACTATGAGCCATGTGACTAGCCATGTGACTCTAAATTATCAAAAGTTTTAAAAATCTACTTTTCCAGATTAAACCAGAAGCAACTTATATTTTCACATCCTACAATTTACAGCTCTAGACAACATATGTTTGCAGAAGTATTGAATAATCATTATTACAATTCCATATTCTAGTCATCACATTGATATTCTTGCCTAATTCTGTGTGGGATTTCCAACTGTCTTAATTTATTATTTGTGTGCAACTAAGTGATGCTTATTGTGATGTATTGCTTTTCTGTTGCTTAAGTATGTATTTCGGGGGACAATGGGGTGGGAGGGTTACTTTGTTTGGAAAAAATAACAAACAAATGAAATCTAAGAGGCGTTTGTGTCAGACTGTGATTGTACAACTTGTTCTTTGGGGGGAAAAATAAGTGACAAGAAAATCAATATACTTCTTGGAATCCCTCTCTATTTTATCAAGGAAGCTAAAACTATTCAAGGAAAATACTAAAGTATCAAAAAGTTTTCACTGAGATAAGAAATACTAATTTAGACACTCCCATATGGAAATTTCATTATATTAGTAACCTAAAACCTTGGGGTTTGAATAGAGGAATAAAAGGAAGCAATCACATAATTCTTATGAGCCTGGACAACATGGAAGGAATGGGCTGGAAAATGAAACTATTGGTGCTGGAATGACCTATATACTTTAATTGACCTACATATTCTGGACCAAATCACTGTTGTAGCTGGAGACATAATGTGACACCCAAAGTTACTTCTAAATATCTGGAATAAGCCAAGCCATATGCTTCACAGAGGACAACTCCCCTTTCCTGATTTAATGCCCCATTTGCCTTAAATAAGCTTTTTAATCACTGCCTTAGAAATGAATTGAATCCTCTTTTAGGAGAGCAATGTGGGCAACAGTTCCCAATAGGTCTTTCCCACATAGACTATTACATTAGTAGAATTCCATTAAAAAATGAAGGTGAGTGGAAATCACACGGGAAGGAAAAGACTAAGGTAGTTTCCAGACCTTCACAACTAGCTAACTACAGCAATGTGGAATGAATCTATACAACTCTAATCCAAGTGAATTCTAAATTTAGAAAAATGCATGAGAAATTTAATGAGACACATCGGTCTTGCAACATGTATCAAGCCATGGTTAAGCTCATCAAGTTAAAAGAGTGGAAAAGCAATTTAACTAGTTACACTGAACGTTATTGAAAGGTTTTGTTTTCATTAGAAAATCAGTTTGGTTCACAACTGCCCAAACAAGAAAAAAGCACAGTAAATATGCAAAAAGAAAAAGAAAGAAGTACTTTAACATTGACAAAATTTTATTACATGTCAAGTTCTTAAGTCATTATGTTTTCCTTTTTTAATAACAATCACATCTTGTTGCATCTTGTGTCCTAAATATTTATTTCAATTCCCCAAAATTGGTCAGTTTGCAACAAGGTTCAGAAAGATTAAATAAAAATAATTTGGCATGGCCCCTTTGCCACCACTATATTTCTTTGATTAAATTACCTTGGTTCTAGAATCCTCTCTACATGCAGTAACTGAGTCTCTTAGCAATAAAATATAGTAAAGGTTAACCTGTTTGTGACACTTTACTTTCCCGCCTCCCACTCCCTCCCCCCCCAACATTAAAAATTGCATTGATTAAGTCATCACAATCTGTTGGCGGGTTGATATAATTTTTATAGGATGCTAATAGAACAGAGCAGACTGCTCATTAAAGCACAGTGATTTCAAAGTCTCACAAGGAATTGCCAGAACAGGAACTTGAAAGATACACAGCCACATACATTCTTCTGCCAGCTTCACATTGAAACTTGTTGGATAACCTGAATACCTAGTAAGTTGTGAAGAATATTTAGTTCTGAATGTGCTGAGTATCCATTAACACCAGGGAAAATTGAAACGAGTTCCTTCCTTGTTTTTTTATTTGGCTTAACGTGCCATTTATTGATCACTCATGGATTCTTGCTATGTTTTTGACGACATGGCATGCTAGAATTTTATGGCAGGTACTTTTCCCCAATGGGAGGAAAGACTCTCCCCTTGAGCGATGTTTTGCAACTTTAGAAATATAAGAACATAAGAAGAGCCATGCTGAATCAGGCCGCAGCCCATCGAGTCCAGCATTTTGTGTCACACAGTGTACATGGGGATCTTGAGCAGAAAGAGAAGGCAAAACCCTCCTTTTCCCTTGACTCCCAACAAATGGTACTCAAGGGAATCCAGCCTCAACCAACATAGAGGCGGCACATGAACATCTGTTTCAATAACTATAAATATAAAGACTTTCACTACTTATGATTCAAGTGGGCAACATCCACGCCATTGGCCCTCGTTACATGCCATAATCTCACCAATTGATAGGTCCAACAGACCACTGTGGAAGCCACTTCCATGCTTCTGCAGTGCCACCCTGCGGCAAGCCTTACTGGGATTATTGTCACATTTGAGAAGGAGCTATGACACCTTAAAAACCATGCATCTTATTGCACAGAAACACAGAACATCACTCTGAGGACTTCAGCTAACATGGTTATGCAACAAATATTTTTCTGATGTCTGGACAAACTCAGGTACCAGAAACTGGCCAGGTGGACCTGAAGATATTGGTCCCAGTTTCCAGAAGAACATAAGAATCACAAGGTCTCAAATATATACCACAGAAATGCAATATTTGCAATAGTTCATAAGCAGGCAGAGCAGGATTTTGCACCACAGTCTTGTGACCGGAAATGACAAGGAAGTCCCAGAGTAGATATATAGATACTGGTGTTTCAGGGTTCATCTGACTAGTTGCTTCAACTATGTAATATCATGAACGGCTAAATGTCCATATTGAATGGAACTACTGAGAGATGTACAGTAGTTCAGCAACATCTACTTAACTACTGATTTTAAAGGTGGGATAGCATATTCTTGAAATATGGCTGTCTGAAGACAAAGACACACATTTATAATCTCTAAGTAACATTTCGTGTTTTTGGAATACGGGTTCCGTATGTGATATACTTATAAAAGCTCTTCCCTGCCTAAATTATAGATGTTGCAGAGGATGGAACAGGGAAGCTGGCAGTTTTGAGGATGAAGGATGAAACCACCTCCTCCAGTTCTTTTGTATGTTTATTTCCCTCCCCCAGGAGATCATAATGTAAATCCGCAAACCATCCATAAATCTAAAATGCAAACACTTCTATAAATGCTTTGACCCGTTATGTAAAGCCTAATATTGTTTGAGTAATAAGCCCTAGTTTTACTCATAATGAACACAGTTCATTACAGGTTTTTCCAAACTTTTTTTTGATGACAAGTGCTTTATTTGAAAAGCGTTTTAATCAGAGAAATGGTCTCCTCCTTACCTCTTATTTTTTGTTGAGCTTAGAGGCTCCAGTCAGTGCATCTGATTCTACAAGAACTTTTTCAGAAACACCAAATAGAAACTGATAAATAGAGCTGCCTGCCAGCTTAACCAATAACTCTGTAGTCTTGCAAACTAACAATCAAAGCTATTACTGGTGGAATAAAAACAAACAGGATGGGGAGAATGATTGCGTAGATGCCATAGGGACTTTTCATCTACTTGTCCTGCTCTCAATCCTGAATTATTCCACTGTTTGACACTGTTTATCTATAGTAATGGGACAAAGACCTTTGTTCTGTTTGTTCTGCCAGACCTTAGATGCAGGAGTCCCGTGAATTAATGACAGTTGATTTGCAAGTCTGAAGTTTGCACATTAACACACCTTTATTGAATAGGATTCAAATAGTTTTAGAGTGAGAATATTGTGTGCTTGCTCAAAAAACTGTCTCCAAAATAATTCAGTATAATTCTGTCTGCTTGTTAGGTTTGTAGGAAAAATGCATGTGGAAAAGATGGAGTCACCAGCATTGAGATTCATTAGATAAAGTTCTACAACATCAGCAGCCGTATAGGCAATATAAGATCTTATGGGGGCCAGTACTGGCATCAGTATCTTTGGCATCACCAATTCTCTGGCTGTTCTGTGGTTACGTTCTTTTGTAGTTCCTTTCTGTAAAAGGGAAAAATGTCATGCTGAAAATGAGGCACTGCTCTGCAAAGTAATATTTTTTTCCAAACTGACCTTTGAATGCTTTTTTTTTTAATTATTCCAACCTGCCCCAGGGGTGGAAGGAATAAGGGGACAAGCTTCCTCCCCAGATGCCTTTTGAGAAATGGGTGGTTTGTGAAAGTACACAGGTCCACATGGAACCCAATCAATACATACAAGTGAAGTGCATCAATCAGTTCACAATGGCAAAAGAGCTAGTGGAGGCAAATCACTGATTGGATTGGCTACTTTATTTTTTACAGAAGCAGCTTCTGGAAAATTCACTTTTGCCCAAACAAAGCACAAGTGCCCCACTCAACCAGCAAGAAATAGAATGTTGCAACTGTTAGTCAAGGTACTTTGGTGAGCATTGGACTGAAGCTTTCACTGAAACAAATAGATGGGGAATTCATTAAATTTGCAGACAACACCAAGGCGTCAGGAATAGCCAACACTACAGAAGATAGGCTTAAGACTCAAAAGGATCTTGATGAACTTTAATATTGGGCATTATCTAACAGGGGCGGCGTATAAATCCAATTAATAAATTAATTAATAAATAATCCGTGAAATTCAATGGTGAAAAAAGTTAGGTTCTATATTTAGGCAAGAAAAACTAACTGAAAAAGTACAGTATAGGTCTGTGAACATATGGCATGTGTGCCAGAGGTGGCACACAGAGCCCTCTCTGGGCATGTGTGACATTGCCAGCTGCTGTTCTGGGTTCCATCATGCACACCAGACAGCTGGCCAGCGTGCATACACACAACAACCTGGAAGAGCACTTGGCCGCAGCATGCGTGCGCACTGGCCAATTGCTCTCTTCCGGGTTCAATGTTCTGGCATGTGCGTGCGTACTCCAGTTTCAGCACTCAGTGCCAAAAAGGTTAATTGTCATTGGTATAGGTGGTACTTCAATCAGCAGTAACTGAGAGGGACCTTGGAATCCTAGTGGACAATCTCTTAAATATGAGCCAGCAATGTGCTACAGCTGCCAAAAAAGCCAACAGTTCTAGGCTGAATAATGAGGGATAGAATCAGGAAGCGTTAATATCACTTTATAATGACTTGGTAAGTCTATACTTGGAATACCACATCCAGTTTTTGTCGCAACAATGTAAAAAAGATTTTGAGACTCTAGAAAGAGTTCAGAAAATAGCAACAAAGATTATTAGGGAATTGGAGGATAAACATAAAGAACGGTTACTGGAATTGTGGTTGTCTAGTTTAATGCAAAGAAGGACTCGGGGTGACATGATAGCAGTGTTCTGATATCTCAGGAATTGCCACAAAGAAAAGGGAATCTATCTATTCTCCAAACACCTGAGGGCAGAACAAGAAGCAATGGATGGAAACTAATCAAGGAGAGAAGCAACCTAGAACTAAGAAGAAATTCACTGACATAACAATTAATCAGTAGAACAACTTACCTCCAGAACTTATGAATTCTCCAACGCTGGAAGTTTTGAGATTGGAGAACTATTTTTCTGAAATGGTATAGGTTTTCAAGCCTGAGCACAAGGTTGGACTAGAAGACTTCCAAGGTCCTTTCCAACTCTGTCCTGTTTTTTCTATTCTATTCTATTGTATTCTATTCTAAATTATCTAAAGATTTGCATGTCAGTCAAGCTATCATGGCAGCTATTTTTGGAATAAGCATGTCTTCACATTGCAGCTATTTTGCAATACATGCCAGGCATGCTGTAAAAATTCCAACTGCACCCAAATCTTTGCCTGCTTTTTCCAGTTTTTTATTGTCGTCTCCAAGTTAAACTTTCCCTTCAATGGATTTATCATTTTTAAAAGAAAAAAAAAAGCAAGTGAGCAAGTAAAAGGGAAAAAAGTAGAGAGAGGAAATTACCAAGATGGTATAGCTAGTGATCGGGATATCACTGAGAAATAAAAACAAAGTACACTAAGTTATGTAAATAATAAGGGAGGAAAGGATTGGAATATCTGAGCTAAGTGCCAAAAACCTTCAATGGAACCTTCTAGAGTTCAGATCTTTCTACCTCCTTACATTTTTTGGTCTGAAAGGCCATAAAAATAAAAATCCATGTATCCAGTCTGGCTTAAAAATCAAAAGCCTAAAAAAAGAAAGCAAGATCTTACACTAATGTTGGCAGGTAATAGTGTATTAAATGGCAGACACAATCGCTCATTTCATCACAGTCTTTCCCACTAAGGCAAGACATCTTTGATGGCTAGGTTCCTCCCAGCTCAGACTGGTTGGCCTGAACCGGTAGCAACCTGCTGGTGACATCACATTGATGTCACCGAACCAGATTGGTTATATTGGTCTGCGGGCGCCACTGTCTTTTTTGATTTTTGATTTTTTTTTAAAAAAAAATCCTTCTGAGCATGCACAGAAGTCAAGTTCTGCAGTCACCATCTTTTTTCTGCTTAGTTTTTCCCCCTAGATTTTTTGTTACTGCATATGAGTGTGCCCACAAGGTGTGTCCATGTTGCGAGGGAGGGAGCCAGCAGCAAGTTAAGTTGGAACTCACCCCTGATTTGGGCTGGAAAACACCTCCACACCTTTACCCACTGGAGTTGTCCTGCTTTCCCCTGTTGCTTCCCTGATTCCTGCGCTATAAAAAAAAAACCATTGAAAAATCAGAACGATTGGCCCCTTTTGCAGGAGGCTCTCCTAACAGGAAAAAAAGGAAAGGAAAGGAAAAGAAGAGAAGGGACTGGCGAGCAAGAGAAAACCTCCCAGTTTTGTAGCAGCGCTGCTGAATTTCAAAATAACCCAATAAATCCTCACGTGAATTATTTGCCTGTAGAAAGCAAAACTTTACTGAAGGAGGAAAAAAAAGCAACAGGGCGAATCTAGGAAGCAGAATCGGGGAAAGCAGAAAGACATCCTAATAAAGGGATGAGGTAGGTGGAGGTTTTTTTTCAGCCCAAATGATTTGGGGCAACATTTATTCTCAGCAGAGCCAGGGTGGGCAGGCAGGTAGTGGTACAAAGTTAGTTTATTTATTTAGCTATGCTAGCTGGGGAATTTGGGGAGTTGAAGTCCACCGGTCTTAAAGTTGCCATGGTTGAAGAGCCCTGTTCTAGAGGTTTCTCTGAAATAAATTCTGCTAAGAGTAGCTTCCTACATATGTGTGTGTATGGGGGGGGGGGAGTACTAGGTTATATTCCTCTTTGCTCCCAAGACAGTCCATGGTCCTCTCTGAGAAGGTGAGGGGACAATGGGTGAGAGGGACTTTCAAGCCAGTCTGTTTACCGATGGGCTGGGTCCCAGCTGAAGCAAAGGGAAAGACTATAGTGCAGAAATTGGAAAGGTAGCAGCTGCTTTCGCCTCTGCTGGTTGTGGCAGTGCAAGTACCGTCACTAGGGTAATCATCAACTACAAAGGCTGCAGCAAGGCAACGTCTTTAGGTGAGGACAAGCACTGCTGCAGCTGCTGTCCATGGTCAATCCCCCTCTTCTACCTCGTAGTCCAATCCTGGCATCATTTTTGCCAGTCTATGTACTAACTCTACCTGTGTGGTTATTAGTCAAGAGTTTTTGTAAATGTCAATTTTTTCCTGCCGTTCTTCTGAGTTGGGATTGGTGGGGAAGAGGTGAGGGAGAACTGCGGTTCTTGCTCCATGCCTTTGGGCCAGGTTCTTTATAGCTGGATTCAGATACAGCCAAACACAGCCTTGCTTAAACATAGTTTAGCTGCTGCAGATGAGCCATTCTCCCCCTCACCTTGCCTGAACAGGTAGCCACCTCTTGCCTGCCCATCTCTCACAAACCCAGGGGCAGCAGGGACAAGTCACAGGCTCAGCTGCAAGAGAGCAGCTCCAGATGAGCCCGCGTCTCTCAAAGCCGCCACCATTGGAGCCACGAGAGATGAGAGGCGGGCACAGTGACTGTATGTTCAGGTAGGGCAAAGGAGGGGTGGTGGCTCTGGCCCCGTTCAATCATATCAGCAAAGAAGCACGGAAGTTCCAGCCCATCTGCCCCACGAGTGAAATGGGCGATGTGAAGGAGACCTCTCAGCAGCAGCTGGTTGCATGGAGGAGGTATGGCAGGAAACTCCTTGCCCCCTCCTCACTTGCCCTCCATGAGCGATCATGAACTATAACCTGCCCTGAACTCCTTGCTGCTCCCACACTAACACTCCGAAAGAAAAAGACAGACGGAAAGGAAAGGAAAGAAGAAAATGGGGGGGAGGAGAGCAGAGGAAAGGAACGGGAAAGGAAAGTTAAGGAAAGTGAAGGGGGAGGGGGAGGGATGGAGGAGAAAAGGGGAGGAAATGGAAGGGAAAGGATGGGATGGGAAAAGAAAGGAAAGGAAAGGGTGAGGGAAGGGAAGGAAATGAAAGGAAAGAAGGAAAGGGGATGAAGGAGAGAAGGGGATGGGAGGAAATGGAATGGAAAAGAAAGGAACAGAATGAAATGGAAAAAGAAAGGAAAGGAAAGGGGGAGGGATGGGAGGGAAAGAATAGAAAGAAGGGAAGGGGGAAGGGAGGAGAGGAAAGGAAAGAAGGAAAGGAAAGGGGGAGGAGAGAGGAGGGACTACAGCTACAGTTCTGGAATATAGGACTGACTTTCCCACCAACATCAGCAAGCCACTGTTAGTCTGCGCATCTTCGTTTTCCTCCACTCAGATTCACTAAGCTTCTTGAGAGAAGGGACACAAAATAGGTTTCCAGGCTGTGTGCCTGGACCAGGCATTTTCTCTTGGGCCTCCCACCTGAAGAAGCAGAAGCAGACAGGTAGGCATGAAAGGTGGCTGAGCTACCCCCCCCCCTCCAGTAGTCCACAGGATTTAAAATTTTGGATTTGGTGGTCCCTGAGGTCGAAAAGGTTGGAGACCCCTGGTCTATCACACTCTTGGGCAAAGCGTGTGAGCAATTTCATCCTTTCAGCCGTCCATGAAAGTACATCCATAGTTTATTTATTTTATTTATTTATTGGATTTTTATGCCGCCCCTCTCCGCAGACTCGGGGTGGCTAACAACAGTAACAAAACAGTATAATCCAATACTAAAAACAGTTAAAACTCATTATATAAAAAACCAATCATACATACAGACATACCATGCATAAAATTTTAAAGGCCTAGGGGGAAAGTGTATCTCAATTCCCCCATGCGTGGCGGCAGAGGTGGGTTTTAAGCAGCTTACGAAAGGCAAGGAGGGTGGGGGCAATTCTAATCTCTGGGGGGAGTTGGTTCCAGAGGGCCATGGCCGCCACAGAGAAGGCTCTTCCCCTGGGTCTCGCCAAACGACATTGTTTGGTTGACGGGACCCGGAGAAGACCCACTCTGTGGGACCTAACTGGTCGCTGGGATTCGTGCAGCAGAAGGCGGTCCCTGAGGTAATCTGGTCCGGTGCCAGGAAAGGCTTTATAGGTCATAACCAACACTTTGAATTGTAACCGGAAACTGATCGGCAACCAATGGAGACTGCGGAGTGTTGGTGTGACATGGGCATATTTGGGAAAGCCCATGATTGCTCTTGCAGTTGCATTCTGCACGATCTGAAGTTTCTGAACATTTTTCAAAGGTAGCCCCATGTAGAGAGCTTTACAGTAGTCGAGCCTCGAGGTGATGAGGGCATGAGTGACTGTGAGCAGTGACTCCCGGTCCAAATAGGGTCGCAACTGGTGCACCAGGCGAACCTGGGCGAACGCCCCCCTCACCACAGCTGAAAGGTGTTTCTCTAATGTGAGCTGTGGATCAAGAAGGACGCCCAAGTTGCGAACCCTCTCTGAGGGGGTCATTGATTCTCCCCCCAGGGTAATGGACGGACAGATGGAATTGTCCTTGGGAGGCAAGACCCACAGCCACTCTGTCTTGTCTGGGTTGAGTTTGAGTTTGTTGACACCCATCCAGGCCCCAACAGCCTCCATTAAATTAAAACATCAATAAAACTGAATAAAAATAAAAAAAATGTAGAGAATACAAGTATAGGTAATAGTGCAATAATTCAGTTCATTGAAATAAATTCAGTCAGCAACAAGTAATAAAAGTGCTAAGTTCTCAAAAGTGCCAAGTTTCTCAAAAGTGCCAAGTTCTCAGAGGGCAGAGTCAAAGATTATTCAGAGTCAGGATCATTCAATATCCCCCCCCCCAGAATAGGGAGGGGGGTCTCCATGTCCAGGGTATTCTGTTCATCCAGCTGCATCACATATCCATCATTCTCCCAGCAATATCCAGAGTAGTATCCAAGACCTCCATGCAGCCACATTGATATTCATAGTATTCTCCTCCTCTTCGGTCTCTTTGTTTTTCCATAGTCCTCCGTCTCCTCTCTCCCCTTATCCTGCAATCCCTCAATAGGTTGGCCCTCTGACGCCGAACGCCCCCACCATTCGGTGTTCCGGCATCTTAGGTCAGTCCAGTATATACGTTGGGTCTGGTTGTTTCAATTCGGCTATCTTGGTGATTCTCAGTCTCCCGGCACTGCAGCTCAACTGGAAAGGAGAAAAAGACTACAGGCGGCTTCATTTTAGCTGCTGGCCGCCACTCTCCAATCCCCAACTGATTCCATAACTAAATCTTCGCAGCGAGAGTAATCCAAAACAGACGCCGCGGAGCAGGGGGGAGTGGGATCTTTCTGGCTGGGCACAAGGTTCCCTCCTGGCTGGGCACAAGATTCCTTCATCTGGGGCTCTGAACCTCCTCTCTGACCTCATCAATCCTCGACAATCTCTGCATCGAGTCTCCAAGTCTCCGCGGCAACGGAACCTTCCTGGGCTGGGCACAGGCCACCCCCCTCCGGGACTCCAAGCTTCCCTCTGTCTCCTTGGTTCTTCCCGAGAGGAATATTCTTCTCTCTGGGTTTCAACCTGCCATTTCCTTAGTTGTAAAACACAGAAGGCAGGAGGCAGCAGGAGGCAGGTGGCTCGTGACTCTAACTAGCGGCCACCATTTCCCGAGCCCCAGCTGTTTAGCCTGCAATAGTTCTGCGGCGAGAGAAAGAACAGAAACGCCATGGAGCAGGGAGGGTCTTGGGGGTCTTCCTGAGCAGAGGGTGCTCACCTTTCCGGACTGCTGAGTGATACAAAATTCCTATATTTTCGATGTTTTTTGCCGTAGTCTAGCGGAGCAGCAGCCTCCGTCTTCTTCCTGCTGCCCCCGCTGGAACTGGAATAGTACATGTATTATCTGTAGATAAAGTTGAAAAAAGGTGAACAACATTTTTACAGATCTATAGATACCTTGAGGCTGATGTTACAAGGAATGGCTGGGAGGTAAGGGGCCAGATGAGGCACCCCTTGATGTGAGTGACATTGAGTTGGCCACACCCACCCAGTCACATGGCCGTCAAGCCATTCCCACCTGGTCACATGCTGGCCAAGCTACACCCACATGGTCACATGACCGTCAAGGCACTCCAACAAAATTAAGCCATGCCCACAGAGTGGTATTTAAAAATTTTGGAATCCACCCCTAATCTTTGACCATCATGCTGTGCATTTCAAAATTTGCATCTACGTCTACATTCTTAGATTGTACAAATATATGCCCACCTACGGCAATAGCTTTCTTCTATTTTGCTGATGGGTGTAATTGGACAGATGTTCTCCTGCGGAAGGTGCCTTGCTGTTGTTCCGGAACCAAAGTGTTCAGGAAGGATGTATCTATTAAAGCCTCCAATTACAAATAAGCTGTGATAGGGAAAACAAACAAACAGGTCTTCTAGGCTCAACAATAGTCTTAAAGTCAACCAATTGTTTTAGTTTGCAAGTAGTAAAACTTACATATTCACTATCTCCAGTTCATTCAAAGCCAGAGCATTAAGAGCACAGACACATTTCTATCTTTTTGAGTAATGCTTGCAGACAACTACCCGTCAATCAATATTTGCCTTTACTGACCAATAGCTGAGCACGAAGAACTATCAGCCAATCAATGCTGACCTGTCAGACTTCTAGCACTGACTCAGATCTGTAATTCCTCACACATCTTTTCTTCCTGTTCACAAAAGAGAAGGCACTGCTAAGTGTTTCTACTGGTGCTAAGACAACACATTTCTTTCGCTTTCCCCACACCTAATACTGGTTTGCCAGCAATTCTGCATTGAAACTCTGCTATTTAATCATGCCATCTTGATTGGGAATGATGACCCCATTTCTCTGCTGGGACCCAAGGAGCCAGGAGCCAAGAATCTCTACTAAGGGTGTGCAGACATTTCCTTAATCCAAGCCTTTCTGAAGGATTACGGATCACATGAAATCTCTCAACTGCTTCCACCCCTTTCTCCTCCTCTTCCCCCAGCTCCAAATATACCCTGGATAGTCCATTTGCAAGCTGATTTATTTCACATTTTGGGAAGGAAGTAGAATTAAATAGAAATAGAAGTTTAGGAATAGCCTTTTAACATAAATAAAACATTTTCCCAAATGCAAGAAAAACCAGACCTGTAGTTCCATGACAGAGCCCTGCTCAATTCTGTCATCATCACTTTGCTTACTGGTGCCCTTTGCATCTCTCCCCTCCACCTCCTGCTGCTCTGGCCAGCATAACATTGATTTCCTCTGGCTTAGTATTATATATATATAAATATAGCTCATCTACTAGAAAAGTGTTGGGGTGGGAGTTGACATTTTGCATAGTTTGAAATACAAGTGCAGAAATTACAGAAAAAAGCATAGAAACATAGAAGTCTGACGGCAGAAAAAGACCTCATGATCCATCTAGTCTGCCCTTATACTATTTTAGTGTATTTTATCTTAGGATGGATATATGTTTATCCCAAGCATCTTTAAATTCAGTTACTGTGGATTTCTCTACCACTTCTGCTGGAAGTTTGTTCCAAGGATCTACTACTCTTTCAGTAAAATAATATTTTCTCATGTTGCTTTTGATCTTTCCCCCAACTAACTTCAGATTGTGTCCCCTTGTTCTTGTGTTCACTTTCCTATTAAAAACACTTCCCTCCTGAACCTTATTTAACCCTTTAACATATTTAAATGTTTTGATCATATCCCCCCTTTTCCTTCTGTCCTCCAGACTATACAGATTGAGTTCATTGTCTTTCCTGATACGTTTTATGCTTAAGACCTTCCACCATTCTTGTAGCCTGTCTTTGGACCCGTTCAATTTTGTCAATATCTTTTTGTAGGTGAGGTCTCCAGAACTGAACACAGTATTCCAAATGTGGTCTCACCAGCATTCTATATAGCGGGATCATAATCTCCCTCTTCCTGCTTGTTATACCTCTAGCTATGCAGCCAAGAATCCTACTTGCTTTCCCTACTGCCTGACTGCACTGTTCACCCATTTTGAGACTGTCAGAAATCACTACCCCTAAATCCTTTTCTTCTGAAGTTTTTGCTAACACAGAACTGCCAATACAATACTCAGATTGAAATTAAAACTCACATGGTTTTAAAAGTCTAAATTGAGATTTTAAAATGCATCAGAATTAAAAGTTGTACAATTTAATCATGTTTCTTATCTATGGCATAAATCCTGCTACCTCTAGATATCCTACAGAGACATCCCCTAAAGCTCTGGAATTTTTCCTCCTGGTGATTTGCCAAATTCCTGACTCAGAGCAAATGAATGCCAAAACCTTGGTGAAGATGAGAAGAAGATACGGCTCTGGTGGCAAGGATGATGAGCACCTCTCATTTTCCACATTGGTTTTTAATTCATTTTAATTGCACATTATTACTCATTAATACCTGTTTCCACATAAACCCTTCCTTAATACATCATAAAGATAGCTGAAACCAACCTGCATACTTTTTTTAAAAAAAGTCTGTTGAATTTGACACACCCCAAACATGCAGAAAACACCCAATTGGTGCTCGCTGTTAGCTAAATATCAGGAGAAGGCAAAGGACACCATTCAATCACTGTCCTACCCTTATTGCTATCATTCATCTAAGAGTAACAAAAATTACTTAAAACACAAAAGGTTACTGAAATGAATTGCTATTTCCCCCTCCATCCATGGTTTCAATTCATGGTATTTGGATAAATGTGAAAATTACTGAATGCCCTGCAATGTGAATTTGGAGCTCATTTTGTACTAGCATACAATGTGATTTTCTGCAGTGTGAATCAGGGATGAGTTAACAGCATTGCCTGTCCAGATACCCATCACAGGTACTTAGGTTTCCTCCTAACATTATTTTGAAGCTGGAAAATCAGGATTGTAAGTTGCATAAGGTGAAGTCTAAGCAAGTCCAGCATTTGGCTCCTATTCACATCATTCAATGGGAGAGTAGCTCTGTGGCAGCAGGGGATGAGGGGTATAGGCCAAGAAGTTCTGGGAGCAAAAGTTCTGATCCCTATTTCTCCACATGATACCAGTTATATAGAAAAACAAATGCTTGCATTTTTTGCAACTAAGCACACTATCAGGATGTTCACTCACAGTCACTCATGCCCTTATCACCTTGAGGCTCGTCTACTGCAATGCTCTCTACATCGGGCTACCTTTGAAGAGTGTTCGAGTGTTTGAAGAGCTGCACAAGCGGTCATGGGCCTGCCCAGACATGCCCATGTCTCGCCAACATTCTGTGGTCTCACTGGTTGCCAATTGGTTTCCGGACTCAATTCAAAGTGTTGGTTATGACCTATAAAGCCCTAAATGGCATGGGACCAGATTATTTACGGGACTGCCTCCTGCCGCATGAATCCCAGCGACCGGTTAGGTCCCACAGAGTTGGCCTTCTACAGGTCCTGTCAACTAGAGAATGTCACTTGATGGGACCTAGGGGAAGAGCCTTCTGTGTGGGGACCCCGGCCCTCTGAACTCAGCTCCCCCCAGAGATTCAAACTTCCCCCACTCTCCTCACCTTTTGTAAGAGTCTGAAGATTCATCTATGCCGCCAGGCTTGGGGTCATTAGACACTTCTCCCTGGCCGATGAATGTATGGTGAGTTTGTTGACTGAATGGATACGAGTGCATTTTAATTGGTTTTCAGGTTTTTAGATTTTTAACTTTAATTAATTGGATTTCAATATACATTGTTCTTTATATGTTGTAAGCCGCCCTGAATCCTCGGAGAGAGGCGGCATATAAATCTGAACGTGTTAAAACCAACAAAATGATGTTTAACATCGACAAGAGCAAAGTCCTTCACCTAGGCAGAAAAAACCCTGGACACACATACAAACTGGGAGAAACCCCTCCTAGCAGTAGCGACTGCGAAAGAGACCTCGGAGTCTTGGTGGACAATCAACTAAACATGAGCCAAAAATGTGCAGCAGCAGCTTAAAAAGCCAACACAATCCTAAGCTGCATCAACAGGGGAATACACTCCAAGACCAGGGAAGTCTTAATACCATTCTACTACGCCCTGGTCCGACCACACCTGTAGTACTGTATTCAGTTCTGGTCACCACACTTCAAAAGAGACATTGAAACTCTGGAGAAGGTGCAAAAAAGAGCAACCAAGATGATTAAGGGATTGGAAACCAAGTCTTACGAAGAGAGACTGAGGGAACTGGGCATGGATAGCCTAGAGAAAAGGAGGGCCTGAGCGGACATGATAGCAGTCTACAAGTATACGAGGGGATGTCACAGAGAGGAGGGGATCACTTTATTCTTCAGGGCACCAGAGGGCCGGATGAGGAACAATGGCTGGAAGCTGACCAAGGGGAGATTCAACATGGAGATAAGGAGGAACTTCCTGACGGTCAGAGCAATCAACCAATGGAACAACCTACCAGCAGACGTTGTGAACTCCAACACTCTGGACATTTTAAAGAGAAGATTGAACTGCCACTTGACTGGTGTACTATAGGGTTCCTGCTTGGGCAGGGGGTTGAACTCGATGGCCTTCATGGTCCCTTTCAACTCTAACAATAAATAAATAAATAAAAAGGTTGGCTTTGACAATTTCACCATTATAGTCTTTTTTGTTAGATCCTTTTAGAGGTTGGACAGCTCTTGTCTCTTTAAGTTTGTTTATGAAATTGTAGATTGCACAGTTGGATTTTGTGCACAGGAGGTTTTCCTCTTGATTGATGTGGTAATAGGTGCATTCATTTTTTATTTTTTGGCATCAGTTTTTGTAGTGGCTTTTGAAGTTGGCCATGTGGACAGTTTTGTTTTTTTGCCAAAGAGATTTTGTTTCTTGGAGCTTCCTTATTTTTATAGGCAGTTTGTTTTTCCTGTTTTGGGGAGTTATTAGTGGTACATATAGTTTAATGAGTCTTTTGACTTCAAGTAGGAAAACGTTATAATGGTCTTTGGCAGTAATACAGCCAGTGAATAGGGATTGCCAGTCAAGAGTTGAGAGGTCAGTGTTTATGAGATCATAGTTAGATTTTTAAAAATTGTAACTGGGGATCTCATTTTTGTAAGGGTGTATGTTGAGACAAAAGTCTATCATACTGTGATCACTATTGGAAAAAAGTTCTTTTATTTGTAGTTCATAAATTGAATTTGAACTGTTGCAGAAGATGAGATATAAGAATTTAAGATTTAAGAATAACCAATTAGATTTAATCACCATTAGAGCTTAACAGCTTCCTGTAAAATACACAAAGGTAAGTTTTCACAATCAGGGGAGGGAAAGTTATTTATTTATTTATTTTGTTCAATTTTTTATGCCGTCCTTCTCCTTAGATTCAGGACGGCTTACAACATGTTAGCAATAGCATTTTTTAACAGAGCCAGCATATTGCCCCTACAATCTGGGGCCCCATTTTATCCACCTCGGAACCATGGAAGGCTGAGTCAACCTTCAGCCGGTGATGAGATTTGAACTGCTGACCTGTAGATCTAGCAGTCAGCTTTAGTCTCCTGCAGTACTGCACTCTACCCACTTCGCCATCTCGGATCATAAAAATGTTCTATGACTATCTGCTGTTCACTGTAGAGGCTAATCTGCTTCCTTTGTGACCATGGTAGGCTTTAAATCAACAGGTTTCAAAGTAAACTTCAGGCAAGTTCACAATTAGGTGGGGGTGAGAAGAGGAAGATGGGTCAGGGAGAAGAGTGTCTGATAGATGCTTTGTAGATTATAAGTAAAAAAAATGGAATGAAACTATGAGGAGATCTGTCATAATTTCACTGAATATTCATTATTCTCCTGAATATTCATTTGGAGTATTTAACCTGACTTGTTGAAAGCTGGGGTTTCTAAAAAAAAAAGAAACAAGGCCAAGAGCTGAACACTCAATGCAGATCCTACTGGGTACTCATGCTCCCCTTTCTCTTTGTAAGGTCATGTTCTTGGGCTCCCTTATTATTATTACTATTATTCTTATTTTGCCAAGGTAATTATTCTTAGAAAAGAGGACCAGTGGATGTTGGGAGGAGAGAATAACCTTTCTGCACGATTTCCTTTTCATGGATTAGTTATTCTTGAATTTACCACCTTTGCTGGTATGGAGACAATATATAGCATATACATACACTTCAGGGAGATGTGGCCTTGGGCATTTTCAAAGGGAAAAGCTCTTTATTTGAAGTGCCATTGAAAGAATAGTTATGAAACAGAAATGCAGGAAGAAAATAAACTTGAAGCCAATATTGCATGCAACCGGTGAAACAGGTCATGGGGCCAAAATGATACATTCTTTTTCCACTCCCATCGCTTCCTTTCCTTTATTCCCTTTTGTGTATTAAACATCATTTTAATATCCTAGTGACAAGGTTTTATAATTAATCTAAATGTAAGAGACTGAGCACACTGGAGATTATGGCTCAGCGTAAAGAGGTGAAAAGGGTTTCTCGGCTTGTAGCTGGTTCGCACAGCGCATCTGCTGCATGAGGGTGGTACAACCAAGTCCATTATCCGGTGGGCTCGCTCTGGAATAGCAAAACACCTTGTACACCTTGGAAAAGTGAAAAACCTTTAACTCATCGGAGCTGTAATGTTAATACAGAAGGAAAGTGCTTTCAAAAGATTACATTTCGTTCACAGACAGATATTGAACTCTGGAGGAGCAATCTAAGCCCCCGAGAGATAGCAACTAAAGAGCTGAGCTATAAACTAGAATGATAACATCCTTATTATAAGATGCAAATGAAGGGGGGTGGCTGGGCGCAATTCACTTCAAAAAAGCATTAGGAGTGTTTAATTTTTCTTGTGGGAATAACACTCAAGCTGGCCTGGGTACGGTTTTTGTGCATATGTGCACGCCATATATGGAGGGTTTGTCTTCAGACAGCCGTTCGGGTTTGCAGTGAGGAGAAACACATCCCTGTCCTCTCCCATCCGAAGAGACTCTTCTGCCAGACTTTATTCTTACTAAAAGTTCCCGTAATTAGGCTGTGCTCCGATATTGTTCTTGGTAATTGCGAGACAGATGAGCTGCTTTGCTTTAAAACAATGGTGCTTCAGATTCTGGAAATGAAAGAAACAGAATCTTGCGAGCTGTGGAAATTATGGAAATTGCATAAAGTTGCACAGGATATGCAGGAGCAGAAGGATTATGTAAAAGTAATTGCTGTCATTTACTGTCATTATTCTTATTATTTTAATCTGCCAAAGTAGTGATGGTGGCAGTTAGAGGAGTCGATACTTCAGTCTACATCACATTTCCCTAGGTGTTTGGATCACAGCTCCCATCAGCCCCAGCCAATGAATGTTTGTATCTTAAAAATCTGGAGTTCACAAATTAAGAGAAATCTGAGCTATAGGATCTGCTTGGTAAGCGCTCTCAATATTCTAGCAGCTGTTTGTATTATTCACTGGAATGGGATGGGATGGCCTTGGGTAGTGCAAAATTGCAGCTGTTTCTGGAACATGATTCAGGAAGCCTGAAGAAGAGGAAAAACATCATGATTCTACCGAAATTCCTATTGGTGCTTGCTAGCATTTAACTTCATCAACCAACAAATGCTCTACCCTCCACATCGGCAAAAAGAATCCTAACCTCATATATAAACTGAATAAACAAATTCTCACAGCCAACCCACACTCAGTAAAAGACCTTGGAATACTAATATCAAATGACCTAAGTGCTAAAGCCCACTACAACAATATCGCCAAAAAGGCTTCTAGAGTTGTTTACCTGATCCTACGTAGCTTCTGCTCCGGCAATCTCACACTACTCACAAGAGCCTACAAAACTTTTGCCAGACCCATCCTAGAATACAGCTCATCTGTCTGGAACCCATACCACATCTCGGACATCAACACCCTTGAAAACATCCAAAAATATTTCACCAGAAGAGCTCTTCACTCCTCCACTAGAAACAGAATACCCTACGAAAATAGACTAACAATCCTGGGCCTAGAAAGCTTAGAACTACAACACCTAAAACACGATTTAAGTATTGCCCACTAGATCATATGCTGCAACGTCCTACCTGTCAATGACTACTTCAGCTTCAACCACAACAACACAAGAGCACACAACAGATTCAAACTTAATATTAACCGCTACAAACTTGACTGTAAAAAATATGACTTTAACAATCGAGTTGTCGAAGCGTGGAACTCATTACCAGACTCAATAGTGTCAACCCCTAACCTCCAACATTTCCCCCTTAGACTATCCACAATTGACCTCTCCAGGTTCCTAAGAGGTCAGTAAGGGGTGTACATGAGTGCACCAGTGTGCCTTTTGTCCTTTGTCCAATTGTCTTTCCTTTATCTCATATATCATATATATATTTCTTCTTTTCAGATATCTTTTCCTCTATTCTATATTTTTCTTTATATATATACCTCATGTCTATTCTCTTCTATATGTATTGTGTATTGGACAAAATAATTTTTTTTTAAAAAATTCATCTTCCATATTGCCTTTACCAATCAATAGACTACAGAGCTAATAAGTGGTCTAGTTGGCAGATCCAAGTCTAGCTGTTCACGAGTTACTGCTTTAAATTTATGCTAGTTAATCATATAAATATTCTGTTTCTATCTCAATAGGACTTCCTCAGTTGGCAAATTGCAGCTACTTCATTTGCCAGATGTGTAGAATATTCCTCCCAATGGCCCTTCTGATTTCACAGAAAGGTACGGATCATTTTAAAAAGAGCCATTAGTCAGCTATACGAGTACATGATAAAACTACATAACAAATACAAATAACTTGCTCTTATCACAACGATGCATTCCTAATATAAAGGTAGTCTTTGATTTATGATCACAATTGAGCCTAACATTTCTGTTGCTAAGTGAAACATTTGTTAAATGAATTTTGCCCCATTTTATGATCTTTCTTGCCACAGTTAAGTGAATTGCTGAATTTATTAAGCCAGTAACATGGTTGTTAAGTGAATTTGGCTTCCCCATTTACTTGTCAGAAAGTTACAAAAGGTGATCATGTGACCCCAGGACACTGCAACCATCATAAATATGAGTCGGTTGCCAAGCATCCACATTTTGATCACGAGATAGGGGGATGCTGCAATAGTTGTAAGTGTACAAAATAGTCATCAGTCCTTTTTTTTGGAGCTGTTGCAATTTTGAATGGTCACTAAATGAACTGTTGTAAGTTGAGGACTATCTGTAGTTTCTTACTCATGCTCCATTGGAGTCATTTGTCGCCTTTCTCTGATGGTGCTGTAAGTGTCTCTTCTGGCACCTCAACTCTCTAAGTTCCATGCTCTCTGAGTGTTCTGTTGGTGTCTCTGGTAGAATCCTCCCAAAAATTCACAGGTACAAATTTCAGACACACACGTTTGAAAATTCAAAACAACATTCTTTATAATGAAAATTCATTTAAACCAAGCCCTCTTTTGGTATAGCAAAGAGCACTCGTCTCCAAACAAACTGGTAATTTGTACAAGTCCCTTATCAGTTCTGTGATACTTAGCTTGCAGCTGTGAGGCAATTCACAGTCCTTCTTCTTTCACAAAGTGAAACACACTTTGCCCTGGTTTAGTTTCAAAGCGGGGGAAAATCAGCACACAAAAGGTCAAACGCAGCAAAGCAGTCACGAAACACAACGATCAGATAATCCTCCACAATGGCCAAACCCACAGGCTGCTATTTATAGCAGCCTCACTAATTACCACAGCCCCACCCAACCACAGGTGGCCTCATTTTCTTTGATAATAATCTCTCAGTTGTTGTTGCCTATGCATCACTCTCCTCATGCGTGGCTGTATCATTAACTCTTGTTCTGAATCCAATGAGGAGCTAGATAATTGATCTCCTTCTGAGCTGTCTGCCACACTCTCCTCCTCCTTGTCACTCATGTCTTCTTGGTAAGAGGAGCCTTCATCAGCAGATTCCACCGGGGGCAAAACAGGCCTGCAGCATGTGGATGTCTCCCCCACATCCACAGTCCTTGGGGCAGGAGCAGGGCCAGAGCTAACCACAACACTGAGCATTGAAAATAAAGGAGCAATCTAGAATTAGAGCACATATGGAGCAGTCCTATCCAAGTCCCCATCACTTGCCTATGAGCCATGGTGGTGCAGTGGTTAGAGTGCAGAACTGCAGGCTACTTCTGCTGCCTGCCAGCTGCCTGCAGTTTGGCAGTTCAAAACTCACCAGGCTCAAGGTTAATTCAGCCTGCCATCCTTCCAAGGTGAGTAAAATGAGGACCCAGATTGTTGGGGGCAATAGGCTGCCTCTGTAAACCATTAGGGTGGGCTGTAAAGCACTGTGAAGTGGTATACATGTCTATGAGCTACAGTATTGCTATTGCTATTACAGTCTGAGACCAAGACTTCTGCCTAACCACCCATCAGAACTTCCGGAGAAGTTCCAAGCTCATTCTGGAATCTAACAGTCAACCGGAACAAAACAATCTAATTCAACACATCCTCCCTGCAGGGGAAGATAGCATCAGTAAGATTAAAAGCTATTATAGAGTAATTTGTCAGGCAATGGATTGATGGTAATATTTTCAACGTCCATATCATGTAGCAATTGCCTCAAGATAATGAACCTTCTAGTATGTTTTGGGATCTCAGTTATTTGACTCAGGTCCATAGCCAACATATTGGATATAAACTCTTCATCTGATCAAAACTCAGTGCCACCTAAGAGGAACTGAAGTGCCCAAGAACCATAAGCCTCAGCTCCTCATTACCACCAAACAGGTTATGAGGCTTAGTAGCTCAGCAAGGATGTTTCTGCACAATAAGGAAACCAGTAGTGCAGCAACAAGCCCAACTACTTGCTAGAACCCAATTTCAACTTGGGTTTCACATCCATGTGCCTGTGGAGCAGGATCTGAAAAGTCCTCAAGGTATCCTGCAAGTGGGTCCCTGTGTGCAATTTTGCTACCTGCACAGGTACAGGAAGCATAATTGTGCTCGACCCTGCACTTGCATTCCAGAGCCGCAGGACTGCGTGTAATTAGGTGTTACGGCAGTTCCCATCCAGGCATCTGCCTGGATGGGAACTGCCCCTCTCTGAAATTGAGGCTGATGCCAAAGTTGAAACTGAGGCAGACAATTCTTCGAGGGGGAACTATCCAGGGGTTTGTTATGCATGTAAGGTTGACTGGTCTATCCATAATTAAATCATGGATAAGGAATGTATTATTACATACTAACCTGGCACATAAGAGCAATCCTTCCTTCAGGCTGTTCAAACTTCTTGGATTCTAAGATAGAGATTAAGAGCTCCGTACTGGCTGTTGATCCTCATCTTCTGAATCGGAGTCCTCTTAAATTATATAAAATTGCTGCCTTCTAGTGAGCATCCAGGATTTTGCAGTTCATTCATGGCAACCACAGATATCTTAGCCAGATATATCTTAGCCAGAGACTCCTGTCTGCTGTGTGATGGGATTTTGATCTGCTTTGCTAGACTGTTGTATCATTCAATAATAGGTCAAACACTGCAACTTCTTTGAGGAATTTTTATCTATGCATCTATAGTAAGAAATAGTGGTAAGCAAAAGGCTGAAACAAAGCACAATTCTCCATTATTTTTTACATATAACTTTTGTTGTGGTTCAGCCTGAGGCTGCTCAGGGACCGGCTGTGTCTCTGTTGGCTCCATGCCCGGAGAAGGATGACAGTGAAGAGGAGGGGGCTGAACAGTCGGATGGGGGAGAGGAAAGTCAGGAATGGGATGAAGGAGAACAGCATGAGAGCCCCGGGGGGGCCCTCTCCCCAGCCAGTAGCTTGGAGTCATTAGGTGATGAAGCACAAGCCGTCATTGACATGGGACAGAGATGGTCAGATCAAAGAAAGGAGCAATTAAAGAAGTATTATCAGCACTGAATTAGGAACAGCTGGGCTTGGGTGTGGCCCTCCTTAGCAGGGTTTAAAAGGCAGGCAAGCCCTTGAAGCCATGTGGAGTGTTATCAATTGGAGTTACGGTGTCCTGCTTTGTTCTCGGCGTCTCTGTTCCTGGCTTGTGGCCCAGCAGTTTGGAAGACCCGTGGGAGGTGTAGGTCTGCTATCTACAGCCTCGTATTGGCAGCAAGAATCCTGTATTGCTGCATGGACTTTTGTCTTCGTGGATATATCTGAAGATACAGCATTTTCCTGTTTGTAAGGACATTTTCTGTTACCTGTGTTTTTCTTGAATTTTATAAACTGCCTTTGCCTTTTATCGGTCTGTCTGGATTCTCTTTTTGGGTTGGTATTGGCTTCTGGAGTGACCCAGACAGAACAACGTTAGTCTTCAAATAATTTTATTTATACATATTACAGTACTGAATTGAAACAGCAATATTTATTATAGCCAAATATCTGGGAATGGTAAGAAGACAATTATCAGGTTATTTCTGGTATAACAAGGTTGGAAGCACAAATAATCTGCATTTCCTCTTGCTTATGGTGAAACTACATGAGACCTACAAAAAGTGATTTGTAAAACATGCATCAAATCACTGTTGTGAATACGGTTTCTAAAGTCAATGTCTTTTTTCTTCTCAAAGTACAAGAAGAAATGAGGAAAAAGAGTAAGGAAAACATTTATATGGTTGGGAAGAATCATAAATATAAAATGTAATAGGTTAGTGGACTAGCTAGGCTGCTATAGGGAGTCAAAGGTTAATTAGGCCAGCAGTATTTATGATGAAGGGTTTACTGGGGTTCCTGGCAGTTAATTCTTAGCAGAGAGATATTGCAACTCTGGCATTAGCAAAACATACCATATTTTCTGCTCTTCTAAATATCAGTTATCCCATAAAACTAGCTTCTAACACACCAGAGCTTATATCTAACAAAAACGCATGTCACAACCAACGCTTTCAAAAATGGCAAAAAAGAAGTATGGGTAAAACTTGAAAGAATGGAATAGTATGCAAAAGTTCATTTATTTCAGTAACACAACTTAAAAGGTGAAACATAATATATGAGAGAGACTTATTACATGCAAGGCAAGATAGTTCAAGCTGTGATTTGTTATAATTGTGATGATTATGGAGTACGGGTCATGAAAACCTTAAATTCACCTTCTCAGAAAATTAGAATATTACATGCGATCAATAAAACAAAGATTGTACATAGAACAGTATCGGACCTCTGAAAAGTATAAGCATGCCTATGTACTCAGTACTTCGTGTGGACCCCTTTTGCAGCAATTACTGCCTCAATGCGGTGTGACATGGAAGCTATTAGCCTGTGGCACTGCTGAAGTGTTATGGAAGACAAAGATGCTTCAATAGCCCTTTTGCATTGTTCCGTGTCATGTCTCTCATCTTTCTCTTGGCAATGTCCCATAGATTCTCTATGGGGTTCAGGTCAGGCGAGTTTGCTGGCCAATCAAGCACAGTAAACCTATGGCCATTGAACCAGGTTTTGGTACTTTTGGCAGTGAAGGTAGATGGCACGTCCTGCAGGAAAATTAAATTCAGCATGCCCATAAAGCTTGGCTGCAGAAGGAAGCATAAATTGCTCCAAAATCTCCTGGCAGATGGCTATATTGACCCTGGACTTAATAAAGTGGACCACAACCAGAAGATGACATGGCTCCCCAATTGTGGAAACTTTTGCATATCATTTGGAAACCAAGGACCCAGAATATGGAGGAAGAATGAAGAGGCGCACACATAGCAAGATGCTTGAAGTCTAGTGTGAAGTTTCCACAGTCTGTTGATTTGGGGAGCTATGTCATCATCTGTTATTGGCCCACTGTGCTTCATTAAGTCCAGGGTCAACTCAGCCATCTAACAGGAGATTTTGGAGCACTTCATGCTTCCTTCCACAGCCAGGCTTGAACTATCTTGCCTTGCATGAAACAAGTCTCTCTCATATATTACGTTTCACTTTTTAAGTTGCATTACTGAAATAAATGAACTTTTACATGATATTCTAATTTTTTGAGTTTTACCTGTATACTTGAATGTTAAGACTACTGGTGGTTTTCTCTCTCAGTATCAATAAGTGGGACCATGACTGTGATTATATTAAAGCATTCATTCCCTGCTTTCTGTATCAGGTTGATCATTATAAAAGACAGGAAGTGGTCAAATAAGTTAATAGGTCTGATCCAGTGTGCCAGTCAGACCACTTGACCAACTATTTTAGTCCTTATTTGCTCTCAACAAGGTCCACTCTTCTATTCTCTGCACTTTGGACCAGGGAGAGAGGTGGTCATATGAGTCTTAGCAGGAGAAACCAAGTTAAAAATAATACAAGGAACAAGCTCTGCTGTATTTAGTACTGATCCATCTAGTTTAACACTCTTCAAAATAACAAGGCTTTTTTCCATAGATTAGTATATATATATATATATATTTCATTGATTGGTATCAATTCATAGATTAGTATCCATGATTTATCACTTGTAAATTATAATTAATGCTTATAATTATAATCTGTTATATGACCTATCTCTTGTGTGTCCAATCATGCTTGACCAATAAAGAATTCTATTCTATTCTATTCTATTCTATTCTACTCTACTGGTTACAAGCGGTGTGCCACAAGGGTCTGTTCTGGGTCCTATTCTTTTTAATATGTTTGTGAGTGACATAGGGGAAGGTTTGGTAGGGAAGGTTTGCCTATTTGCCGATGACTCTAAAGTGTGCAATAGGGTGGATATTCCTGGAGGCATCTGTAATATGATAAATGGTTTAGCTTTACTAGATAAATGGTCAAAGCAATGGAAACTGCAGTTTAATGTTTCCAAATGTAAAATAATGCACTTGGGGAAAAGGAATCCTCAATCTGAGTATTGTATTGGCAGTTCTGTGTTAGCAAAAACCTCAGAAGAGAAGGATTTAGGGGTAGTGATTTCTGACAGTCTCAAAATGGGTGAACAGTGCAGTCAGGCGGTAGGGAAAGCAAGTAGGATGCTTGACTGCATAGCTAGAGGTATAACAAGCAGGAAGAGGGAGATTGTGATCCCCTTATATAGAGTGCTGGTGAGACCACATTTGGAATACTGTGTTCAGTTCTGGATATCTCACCTAGAAAAAGATATTGACAAAATTGAATGGGTCCAAAGATGGGCTACAAGAATGGTGGAAGGTCTTAAGCATAAAACGTATCAGGAAAGACTTAATGAACTCAATCTGTATAGTCTGGAGGACAGAAGGAAAAGGGGGGGGGGGGACATGATCGAAATATTTAAATATGTTAAGGGGTTAAATAAGATCCAGGAGGGAAGTGTTTTTAATAGGAAAGTGAACACAAGAACAAGGGGACACAATTTGAAGTTAGTTGGGGGAAAGATCAAAAGCAACATGAGAAAATATTATTTTACTGAAAGAGAAGTAGATCTTTGGAACAAACTTCCAGCAGACGTGGTAGATAAATCCACAGTAACTGAATTTAAACATGCCTGGGATAAACATATGCCGTCAGACTTCTATGTTTTTACTGCATTCCATTCAATTTCATTCTATTCTATTCTAGATCCCAATTTAACTTCAGATTACAATTACATCAAATTACAGCAAAACAGTACATTTATGGTATCACAGAAATGATGCAATTATATACTTGCACTAATTATATACAGCATAAACTTACATCATTTTAAACTTTACATTTAACTTGTAGCATTTGTGTGATGATGTCATCATGTATGTATCATTATTTGCCCCTTCTTGTCCCCCATGACTCTGCTGCTGAACCTGGAGGATCCACTGAGTTATACTTAGATTCTGTTCTCAATATCTTCTAAATACTATATACATATTAGTTATAAAGATTGCTAAAGATTAGCATACAATGGCTAAATCACTCCTTTCAGCACTATAGCTTTGTTTATACAACACACTTAACCCTTAACATGCAACGTGGTTATTGACTAGCTTTTGTGATTTAGTGTGTTTGCACCCAGTCTGAGGGTGCAATGCAGCCCATGTTTTTGTGAGTTGAACTCATTCCCCCTCTATACGTATTTGGACAGGCAGCTAATTTTCTGTTACACTACGGAGTCACACTAGATCATGACTCATTGCAGACTTCCCCTTCTTTCAAGACTTTGAGTTCAATAAAGCCATTTTATAAGTAGTATAGTTAAAGGAAGGAGGGTCACTCCTGCACATTCCATGTGCCCCAAACAATTCTTTCTTCCCAGCAAGTAGGATTGTTCTAATTACATGTGTGCAATAATAGCTGGTTATAAGAACATTTTATATTCTTGGGTATAGATTTCTTTCTTTTCCCCTCCCTCCCTCTCTTCTCTTATGAAACAGGAAGACTTTCGTGGTTTGCCATAGGTTGGGTGGAAGGAAGTCAGCCTTCATTACAGTTCAGCAATATAAGAAAGAAAAGTTTAACAGAATATTTACCAATCTACTCCTTTCACAATTTTTAAAAGTTTTTTCCCCTTAATTCCAACTCTTAACTACTGGAAGTGCATTCAGCGATTGCAATCTGCCCTAAAAAGCTAAATTAGGAATTTAGTCAGAAATGTGTGATTCCCCAGGCAAGGAATCGGTGTACATTTGAGTCATCTGCTGGCGATGGGGCTGACAAACAGCTTATAATGGTGTTTAGAAAGAGAAAGTCTGTGTTATGTCTAGGGGGCCCGTGTGTTTTGTGTTACGCTGACCCCAAGATGGTAACCGTTTTCAATTCAGAACTGCTATGCAAACTTTTCAGTCCTGACTCACCAATGGGAGTTTGTATCCCAGCCAAATCTCCATTTCAGGTTTGAAAAAAGGGGCAAAGGTCAGTGTTCGCAGGTTTGAGATCATGTTTAATATCATATGACACCTTTGTCAAACAGGACTGTGTTTTCAAAAAAGAAACGGAGGGAGGAAAGAGTTGGGTGGGGGAGAGAGAGGCTGTCTGGATTTCAGTCATTGGGGAACTTAATGCCCCGAACACCAGACTTCATTCATGTCAGCATTTAACCCATTGAAATATTCACTCCTACTTCTTCTGCAGGTTGCATTTTAGAAACATTCCAGGTGCTGATTCTTAGATTTGTAGACTCAGGTGCTTGGGAATGTTTCTTTGTTTAAGGACAGAAAATAAGTGCTAATGAAGCTCAACCACTCCTCCTGTAGGGCTTCCTATCCTGCAGTCTCTTATTAGAGCTCCTTTCTCCAGCAGTGTGCTGGTGCAGCCAAAAAAGCTAATACAATCCTGTTCTGTCGAGCTCTCTGGTAGAATCCTCCCAAAAATGCACAGATACAATTTCAGACAAACACACGTTTGAAAATTCTAAACAATGTTCTTTATACCGAAAATGCAAATAAACAGAGCACTCTTTTTGTATAGCAAAGAACACTTGTCTCCAAACAAATTAGTAATTTGTACAAGTCCCTTATCAGTTCTGTGATACTTAGCTTGCAGCTGTGAGGCAATTCACAGTCCTTCTTTCACAAAGTGAAACACACTTTGCTCTGGTTTAGTTTCAAAGCGGGGAAAAATCAGCAAACAAAGATTAAAGTCAGCAAAGCAGTCATGAAACACAACAATCAGATAATCCTCCACAATGGTCAAACCCACAGGCTGCTATTTATAGCAGCCTCACTAATTACCACAGCCCCACCCAACCACTGGTGGCCTCATTTTCTTTGATAATAATCTCTCAGTTGTTGTTGCCTATGCATCGCTCTTCACATGCGTGGCTGTATCATTAACTCTTGTTCTGAATCCAAGGAGGAGCTAGATAATTGATCTCCTTCTGAGCTGTCTGCCACACTTTCCTCCTCCCTGTCATTCATGTCGTCTTGGTCAGAGGAGCCTTCATCATCAGATTCCACTGGGGGCAAAACAGGCCTGCAGCATGTGGATGTCTCCCCCACATTCACAGTCCTTGGGGCAGGAGCAGGGCTAGAGCTAACCACAACACAATCCTAAGATGCATTAATAGAGGGATACAATCTAGGACTAGGGAGGTACTAATACCACTGTATAAAGCCTTAGTTAGACTATACCTAGAGTACTACATTCAGTTTTGGTCACCACACTACAAAAAAGACATTGAAACTCTAGAGAAAATGCAGAGGAGAGCAACTAGGATGATTAGAGGACTGAAAACTAAAACATACGAAGCACGGTTACAAGAACTGGACATGGCTAGTCTAGCAAAGAGAAAGACCAGGGTAGACATGATAGCAGTGTTCCAATACTTATGGGGCTGCCACAGAGAGGGGGGGGGGTATAGGCTATTTTCCAAGGCACCAGAAAGTCAGACAAAGAATAATTGATGGAAACTGACCAAGGAGAGATTCAACCTGGAAATATGGAGAAACTTTCTGAGAGTGAGAGCGATCAACCAGTGGAACAGCTTGCCTTCAGAAGCTGTGAGAGCTCCAGTAATTGAGACTTTCAAGAGCAAATTGGACTGCCATTTGTCAGAAATGGTGGAGGGACTCCTACTTGAGCAGGGGAATGGATTGGACTAGATGACTTACAAGGTCCAACTCTGTTATTCTGTTATTCCTGTAGTTGGGCTTCAGTGATGGATACGAGCCCTTTTGTGGAGAAAAAAAATACACACTTGAAAGGGAGGGTCCAAATCCATTGATACCACGATCATCTCTTGTTAACACTGATCCTTAAAGCTCAGCTATGGTTGTCTAAAGAGAAGTGTGAATCTGCCAATAGGGTGAACAGAAAAGTTGAGCCTGCAGAGCAAAATTATTTCTTGAGATCAGGAACGGTCTCATCATTGGTCTTCCAGGTGTGCCTGGACTACCATGCCAGCATTCTTACCTATACATTGAGAATCACTGGGATATAAAAGTGGCCATTGGTGCTGGTGATGGGGAGATAGCTAATTATAACTTTGTCTTTCCTTAGTGGGAAGGCAGATTTTCACAGTTCCACTTCAAGGAGTCTTATATAACTTCTGCATAAGAAGCATGAATATATTCTATTTCATTTACTCTCTTATATAAAAAAAAGTCTTCACCAAATGACTTGCCTTATAAAAATAGTACAAATATACTTTGTAACAGTAAGTGAATCAGTGTAATATAAACAAACAGTGCAATAAAAGAAGTGAAATAAAATGGCAAGCGGAACAATTCTAAGTGTTGCTTGGAGCTTTCCAGTAATGGCATCCTCCAGCATTTCCAAACACTTGCTGCAAATGGAATTGCAGATTGGGAGGAGGAGGAGGAGGCACATGGGGGAAGCGTCACATTCCTTGCAGGATCTTGTCAGGGATTCTCACCCGATTGAAGAGGTGAGTTTAGAAGCTGGCAGAGAGGGGAAAGAGAAGGGAAAATACTTCCCCTTCCAAGATAGGGCTGTATCTATGTCTTTGAAATATTTGCTTTTGCAAAGGATTTTCAGAAAAGTAAAAGCTCTGAAGCACATCTGAAAACTGGCCTAGGAAATGGTAGGAGCTGATAGCATGCAGTTCTTCATTGTGAAGTTTTAAATACCGGAGCTATCACAGGGAGTGACCCATTTTTTATCTTTTAAAATCAGGGTTAATGAGAGAGAATCTGGATGGTCTTGAGCAGTGATGGCGAACCTATAGCACAGATACCAAAGGTGGCATGTGGAGCCATATCTGCTGGCACCTGAACTGTTGACCTAGCTTAGCTCCAATGTGCATATGTGTGCTGGCCAGCTGATTTTTGGCTTCCGGAGAGCCTCTGGGGGGATGGAGGGGGGCGTTTTTACTTTTCCCCAGCTCCAGGGAAGCTTTTGGAGCCTGCAGAGGACAAAGCCCACCAGACATTGGGAAACAGGCCATTCTGGTCTCCAGAGGGCATCCAGGGGGCGGGAGAAGTTGTTTTTGCCTTCCCCAGGCATTGAATTATGGATGTGGGCACTTGCGCATGCATGATAGGGCATGCCCATGCTCTTTCGGCACCCGAGGAAAAAAAGGTGCACCAACATTGGCCTAGAGTTTCCATCATATGTGCAGTGAAGGAAGACAGTTCATGTTTCATATTCCTTTTGAATCCACCACTAGTGTACTTCTCCATAGCAATATCTCAAATGAAATACTTCCTTCCATTTCACTTGTTCACAGAATTCCCTGAAACTATATTTAAAAACAGAAGCAAAGGCTAAAATTGAATATCAGGATTTCAATTTTGAAATGATATTAGATATTTTTACATGGTCCAAGTCTTTTTAGTTTTAGAAAATATCTGCAGGTTACTCTGACCGAAGTTAGTCAAGCAGTATGATCATATCCCTTATTTAAGCATGTAATGAATATGGTTATACTTTTGCTGATCAAATCGGTACAGGAAAATGGACAGCTATGAGAATTAAGTGGGTCACGGAGAACAGTCTTCATCTCCCTCATGTTTAGGCTGATCTCTGTTGTAGCATGCTCAGATGAGGATGAAAAATAGCTGCTTTTCTTAATAGAAACATAGAAACATAGAAGACTGACGGCAGAAAAAGACCTCATGATCCATCTAGTCTGCCCTTATACTATTTCCTGTATTTTATGTTAGGATGGATATATGTTTATCCCAGGCATGTTTAAATTCAGTTACTGTGGATTTATATACCACGTCTGCTGGAAGTTTGTTCCAAGGATCTACTACTCTTTAAGTAAAATAATATTTTCTCATGTTGCTTTTGATCTTTCCCCCAACTAACTTCAGATTGTGTCCCCTTGTTCTTGTGTTCACTTTCCTATTAAAAACACTTCCCTCCTGGACCTTATTTGTATTATTATTATTATTATTATTATTATTATTATTATTATTATTATTATTATTAACTGTGCCACAATGGCAGAGTCTGAAATGGCAAAATCAGATCTACAGGAATATGTGGGAGGGACAATATACAAAGATTCTACAAGAAATTTGGTACAGTTTTGGTCACTACACATCCCAAACAATACTGGAAAACTAGAAACAATGCATAAAAAGGCAATAAAGTGATCATTGGAAACTCTCAATAGGCTATGTGGGTAATAGGAGGACAGTAGAGGTATGTAAAATCTGCATAGCTAAGCTGTCATAAAAATGGGAAGAAGTTTCTTTCTTATCACAGAATATTATAATATGAGATCAACAATTAAAGCTAAATCTGTGTAGTCTTAGGTCAGATCAAAGGAAATATTTCTTTTACCTCAAATGTGTAAAGTCTCTTTTATAGAAACATAGAAACATAGAAGACTGACAGCAGAAAAAGACCTCATGGTCCATCTAGTCTGCCCTTATACTATTTCCTGTATTTTATCTTAGGATGGATATATGTTTATCCCAGGCATGTTTCAATTCAGTTACTGTGGATTTACCAACCACGTCTGCTGGAAGTTTGTTCCAGGGATCTACTACTCTTTCAGTAAAATAATATTTAGGACCACTGTTCTAATTTTCTTCAATGGCAGCAAGAAAGCATCCTGCAATATTCTCATTATTATCAGGGCCAAGGCTCCAATAGATCCTCTGGGAGAATCTAAAAGGTTAAGATTCCTTATTTAATATGAGTGAACATTATATTGTAGTCTTCCACATTTTAAAATGACACATTTATTTGTCACCTTTATGAAATGTGGAAGACTATGAGAATTGTAGAATAGCAATAACAATAGCACTTAGAATTATGTCCCAACACTCACTGAACAGTTACAGCACTCTCTGAACAGTTTACAATGTCAGCATATTTTCCCCAACAATCTAGGTCCTAATTTTACCTCGAAAGGATGGGAGGCTGAGTCAATCCTGATTCCATCTGGATCGAACTCCAGACTGTGGATAGAGGTAACCTGCAATACTACATTGTAACCACAGTGTCACCAGATCTCCTATTCCTACCCCCCTTAATAAAAGCAGACAATCAATGATCTGTTTCTCACCCGCAAATGGACCATTTTGTGATTGATCAGGTGACAAGGAATGAAAATGGGTGGAGTTCCATGGCTCTAAGATTGGTACGCTTTGAGTTCTTTCATACAATGTCTGCTGTCTTCCCCTTTGGCAGCCTGTGAGGTCTTTTATATGGAACACTTTTGCCAGACCCATCCTCGAATACAGCTCATCTGTTTGGAACCCATATTGCATCTCAGACATTAACACCCTTGAAAATGTCCAAAGATACTTCACCAGAAGAGCCCTTCACTCCTCCACTCGAAATAGAATACTCTACGAGACTAGACTTTCAATCCTGGGCCTAGAAAGTTTAGAACTAAGACGCCTTAAACAAGATCTAAGTATTGCCCACAGGATCATATGCTGCAACGTCCTGTTGGTGACTACTTCAGTTTCAACCACAACAACACAAGAGCACACAACAGATTTAAACTTAATATTAACCGCTCCAAATTTGACTGTAAAAAATATGACTTCAGTAACCGAGTTGTCGAAGCGTGGAACTCATTACCGGACTCCATAGTGTCATCCCCAAACTCCCAACACTTTACCCTTAGATTATCTATGGTTGACCTATCCAGATTCCTAAGAGGTCAGTAAGGGGCGAGTACAAGTGCATTAGAGTGCCTTCCGTCCCCTGTCCTATTGCTCTCCTATATCTCCTATTCCTTTCTTCTATTCCTATATCTCTTCTTCTATTCTTTCATTGATATGTTCTATTACTATACCTTCTTTTCTATTATTTCTTAGATATATTTTACTATGAGTATCTCCTCTATAACCTTCTCCATGTATTTTACTATGTGTATATAGATATACAGTGTTCCCTCGATTTCCATGGGGGATGCGTTCTGAGACTGCCTGCGAAAGTCGAATTTCCGCGAAGTAGAGATGCGGAAGTAAATACACTATTTTTTGGCTATGAACAGTATCCCAAGCCTTCCCTTAACACTTTAAACTCCTAAATTACAACTTCCCATTCCCTTAGCAACCATTTATATTATTACTCACCATGTTTATTTATTAAAGTTTATTTTAAAAAATGTTTTTTAAAGGCAGACGAAAATTTGGCAATGGCATATGACGTCATCAGGCAGGAAAAACTGTGGTATAGGGGAAAAAACGCGAAGTATTTTTTAATTAATATTTTTTAAAAACCGTGGTATAGACGTTCCGTGAAGTTCGAACCCACGAAAATCGAGGGAACACTGTATACCCATTAAAACCCTCATTGTGTATTGGACAAAATAAATAAATAAATAAAAATAAATAAATAAAACACAGTCAAAGCAACAAAAATAAAATTATCCTGAGCATGCAGGAAGTTGAGAGAGAGCTGGAATTTATTTTACCTCACGAGTGAGAATGATAACATCAATAGCCATCCTGAATCTTAGCTGTTGCTGGAAGATGTCTGCCTGATGCTTTCAAAGCTGACTGCAGTAGGGTTGCCCAGGACCTTCTGTATAGACACCAGGCATTCCAGGGCTGAAAAAATGACCTAGTTTTACCTGCATGCCAACTTTCCTCCCAAAGCAAAGGCTGCTTTGTGTCAAGTTAATCCAGGGGAAAAAAATACTAAAGGGCCAGTGACAAGAAAGCTGTAATAATTAAAAAACCATCAGAAAGAGAATGATTAAGTGGGCTGGTTTCTGCACTGCATATTTTATTAGCGCTAGGCTAATTCCATAAAGACTGTGAGCTCCACAGCTTAGGGGAAGAGATGATAAATAATAAATAGTAATTAAATTAAAGATGTACATACTACATTGCTCCAGATTTCCTGGAAGTTTGGAAATGGACTCATGTATAATCATAATAATTAAGATCTCTTTGCACACAGTCCACTGGGCGCCACATCACACAGAACCTTGAAGTCGGTTTGCACACCAAGGCTGCTGCAGAAACTGTCAGACTTTTCGTTCTGTTGGATTGATTATATTTTTAAATGGCGAAAAATGAGAAATGCCATTGGCTGTAGCTTCTCTTTATTACCAACAATAGAATGAAGAAGCAAAAAAGGATATCTATATATCCCTATCATTTTAACTGTAGCACCACTTATGGTAGGGTTTCCATTCTGGTTTAGGTTTGTATGTGATGGTGTATACTTCATCAGAAATATGAGATGAGATATGAGATATGAGAAGTATGAGATGAGATACTTTACCAGAAGAGCTCTTCACTCCTCTACCCATAACAGAACACCCTACGAAACTAGACTTACAATCCTGGGTCTAGAAAGCTTAGCGCTAAGATGCCTCAAACATGATCTAAGTATTGACCACAAGATCATATGCTGCAACGTCCTGCCTGTCAAAGACTACTTCACCATCAACCACAACAACACAAGAACCCACAACAGATGCAAGCTTAATATTAAGCGCTCCAAACTTGACTGTAAAAAATACAACTTTAGTAATCGAGTTGTCGAAGCGTGGAATTCACTACCGGACTCATCCCCTAACCCGGGACCCAGGGGAAGAGCCTTCTCTGTGGCAGCCCCGGCCCTCTGGAACCAACTCCCCCCAGAGATTAGAATTGCCCCCACCCTCCTTGCCTTTCGTAAGCTACTTAAAACCCACCTCTGCCGCCAGGCATGGGGGAATTGAGATACTCTTTCCCCCTAGGCCTTTACAATTTTATGCATGGTATGTCTGTATGTATGTTTGGTTTTTATATTAATGGGTTTTTAATCGTTTTTATTTTTGGATCATTATTGTACACTGTCTTATTATTGCTGTTAGCTGCCCCGAGTCTCTGGAGAGGGACGGCATACAAATCCAATAAGTAAGTAAGTAAGTAAGTAAGTAAGTAAGTAAGTAAGTAAGTAAGTAAGTAAGTAAGTAAGTAAGCAAGCAAGCAAGCAAGCAAGCAAGCAAGCAAGCAAGCAAGCAAGCAAGCAAGCAAGCAAGCAAGCAAGCAAGCAAGCAAGCAAGCAAGCAAGCAAGCAAGCAAGCAAGCAAGCAAGCAAGTAAATAAATAACCCCCAACACGTTACCCTTAGACTATCCACTGTTGACCTCACCAAGTTCCTAAGAGGTCAGTAAGGGGCATGCATAAGTGCACTAGAGTGCCTACCGTCCCCTGTGCCATTGTCTCTCCTATATCTCCTATATCTTCTCTTCTATACCTATATCTTTTTCTGCTATTTTCTCATAGTTATATTTCACTCCTTTATTTTCTCCTCTATTCCCCCTTTAATACATTCTACCTGATTATATCCTCTATAACCCTCATTGTGTGTTATTGTGTATTGGACAAAACAAACAAACAATTAAATAAATAAATTACCTTATACTCCAACAAGTGAAAATGGAGCTATCTGGTTTCATAAAATAATACCTGAATCTCAGGCATTACTCAGTCCTTAAACCAGAGGCATCCACAGTGATAGTTATTGTCATGGCTGAGTGACCAGAACCCCACTTTTTCTTTTAATGTGCACTACACATACATAAAAAGGATTTGGAGTTTGATTGCACCCATTATTTTAAAGCCATGGCATTCAGCTGTACATCTCCCAAAGTCTTTAGAGGAAGATTTCTATCTAGAATTCCCTTGATAAAGGGAAGTCAGTAAGGAAGTGTGTCTGACATCTGGCAGACATATTGTCCACATGGATGAACAAACAACCCTTGCAACAGTTTGTCAGTTTGGGTGACCTTAAGAACGTAAGAACTCATTGATAGCCATATCCTCTAGGAATTTCTTTTCAAACCATCCACACTAGAGCTGTCAACACATCTGATGGCAGCAAATTCCACAGTTTTATGTGTTGAATAAAGAAGTGTGATTGTATCCATCAATTCACATTGAGAAGGATGGAAAAGGAGACAAATGATAGTCGATTCGTCATGACATCGTGGCGCAAATAACATGAATTATGACAGATGAAAATTATATAACTTTCATCAAAACAGATGACATCATGACACAATCTCTGTGGTTTTTATCCAATGGCATGATCAGAATTAAAATTTTCTTGGGTAATATTGTACTACTAATTAGAGCATACAAAACATTTGCTAGACTAATTCTCGAATTATTATTATTTATTAGATTTGTATGCCACCCCTCTCCGAATACAGCTCATCTGTCTGGAGTGTGCACTACATATCAAACATTGATATAATTGACAGAGATATTTCATGAGAAGTGTCCTCCATTCCTTTACCCGCAATAAAATATCTCATGCCACCAGACTTGAAATTTTGGGCTTAGACAACTTAGAACTTCACCGCCTTTGGTCTGACCTAAGCATAGTACATAAAATTAATTGCTACAATGTCCTACTTGTCAATGACTTCTTCAGCTTCAACCACAACAATATAAGAGCAAACAAGAGATACAAACTTAAGGTAAACCACTCCAAACTCGACTGCAGAAAATATGACTTCAGCAACAGAATGGTCAATAAGTGGTCTGTAAGGGGCATACTTAAGTTCACCAATGTGCCTACTGTCCCTATCCTAATGTCCCTTTTTTATTTGTATCCTTTTCATGTATTCAAAATCATGTTTATACTTTTATCTGTTATCTTATATATGCTTGACAAACAAACAAACAAACAAATAAAAGAAATCTTTTGATCCCAATTTTCAAGTGTTAGCCAATAAGAGTACTTTTTATTTTTTAATCATATTTGGGAATTCCTAGAGAGTAGGGTGATTTCGACAGAAAATCAACATACAGCTCTTCCCTGGTAAAAGCTGATTTGGAGGTAAGCTTGTAGCACAGAGGTTAATACCCTGCCTTGCATGCAGAACACTACAGGTTCAAATCTCAGTAAAGGTATTTCTGGCTGATGAGACCATAACAAGATTGAAATAGATCTATACAAGGCTTCCTTTCTTTTCACTTATCATCAAAAATATGATGATAAGTGAATTATGCCTAGGGAGTTGGGCAGCATAGAAATGACGTTTCGGCGAAATCACATTCACCATTATCAGGCTGAAGTTTCCAAGCTTCGTGCTGTTGTAAACTGGAATGTTTGCAACTGTCATTTCTTCCTAGTATATAGTGTGGGGGTGGAGATTTGGTTTGAATGTAGCAAATAGATTGGGTGATTATGTGATTATGTTTCAGTGATCTGATTGGTTGGTGTAATCCATTTTACAACAGCACGAAGCTTGAAAACTTCAGCCTGATGATGGTGAATGTGATTTCGCCGAAACGTCGCATAAACATGCAAAATATTACACAGGGCAAAACCCGAACTCAGAACAATCTACATACATACATACATACATACATACATACATACATATATATATATGCGACGTTTCGGTGAAATCACATTCACCATCATCAGGCTGAAGTTTTAAGCTTCGTGTTGCTGTAAATATGAAATGTTTGTAACTGCCATTTCTTCCTTATATATAGTGTTGTGGGTGGAGATTTGGTTTGAATGTAGCAAATAGATTGGGTGACTATGTTTTAGTGATTTGATTGGTTGGTGGAATCACACTTACTTGGAAGATTGATATGGTGATTATTCCGATATGTTTTTTTTGTTTAAGGCTGGTTTCCAAATCTCCGGTAGGCGGGACGTATCATCCCTTTTATTTATGCATAGGGGGCGTTTCTCAATCTCTATAGCTTCTCTGGTAATTCTTCTGTATAGATTTGGAAACCAGCCTTAAACAAAAAAACATATCAGAATAATCACCATATCAATCTTCCAAGTAAGTGTGATTCCACCAACCAATCAAATCACTAAAACATAGTCACCCAATCTATTTGCTACATTCAAACCAAATTTCCACCCCCAACACTATATATAAGGAAGAAATGGCAGTTACAAACATTTCATATTTACAGCAACACGAAGCTTAAAACTTCAGCCTGATGATGGTGAATGTGATTTCACCGAAACGTCGCATAGACACTCAAAATATTACACGGGGCAAAACCCGAACTCAGAACAATCTACATATATATATATATATATGTCCCAGTGGGTATGGCTAGCTGATGAGGCCAAAATAAGGCCGAAATAGATCTATCCTAGTCTCCCTTAATTTTCAAATTCAGCAAAAAACATGTGACACATATAGATAGAATTGTCGGATATCAATAAAATTAACTGCCTTGGAAATGGCCCTGGGTTGGGCCGAGAGGCAAATAAGGAGCTGTGATGTTCCTTCGATACACCAGGGTGATTCGACACAAAAATATGTAACCTTTCCCTGGTGCAGAGCTGAAGGGATTGGATACTGTAGCCTAGAGGATAATTCTCTGCCTTACAAGGCAAAGGTTGCAGGTTCAAGTCCCAGTGGGTATGGCTAGCTGATGAGGCCAAAATAAGGCCAAAATAGATCTATCCTAGTCTCCCTTAATTTTCAAATTCAGCAAAAAACATGTGACACACACACACACACACACACACATATATATATGACGGTCTTGGTATATTCGGGTTTCTTCCCGTGTAGGATTTGGAAATTTCTGGCGACGTTTCGACGAGGTCACACTCATCATCTTCAGGCTGGTGTTTCTGTCCTTGTTCTAAGGCGAACATATATATATATAGTTGTTGTTGTTTTTATTATTATCTCCAAAGACTCGGAGCAGCTCATTCCTTGGGGCAGGAGCTGGGCCAGAGCTAACCACAACGGGCAGCAATTGTTTTTTCTGCAGTTCTGATTATCCTCTGAAGTCTGTGTCAGTCTTGTTGGGTTGCAGAACCAAACCAGATAGTTATAGAAGTGCAGATGACAGACTCAATGATTCCTCTGTAGAACTGTATCAGCCGCTCCTTGGGCAGTTTGAGCTTCCCGAGTTGGCACAGAAAGAACATTCTTTGTTAAGCTTTATCCATACATTCATGGCCCGACCTTGCTAGTTATTCTCCTGAGGTCAATGTCCCCAGGTCTGTCATAAAAGCCAGGTCTTTACAGCTTTCCGGAAACTGTAAATGTTATATTACCTGTTTTTATTATTTTATTTTGAAATAATCATAACAGGTGATTGTCCATCATGAGAAGGGTGGAGATGAATAGGGTTTTGTTTAATACAACTGTGTTCTTTAATACAGATGTATTGGAATCCATAAAACTCATGTTGAAACTCTGAAAACTAAAGAATCCTGGATTGATAGTAGTTTATTTATTTATTTATTTATTTATTTATTGGATTTGTATGCTGCACCTCTCTGAGGACTTGTCTATCATCTGGCTATTTCTTGTGCTTTAAGAAACCAACATAACTGAATAAGAAAAACAAAAATAAATAAATAAAAATTAAAATGTGCAGAAAATAGATAAAAATAAATATTACTTATCAATACCTATATTGACTGCAACTAGAATGGCAATAGCCCAATATTGGAAACAACCAAAACCTCCTGACGATGCATTGATACTAAAAAATATATTAGATTGTGCAGAATCGGATGCATTAACTCTTAAATTAAAAAACAAGGAACTATTATAAAACTTGGAAGTTCTTTTATGATTGGTTTAAGAGAAGAAATGAAAACTCAAATTGAAATACTGTACAGCAATAGCAATACCTTTTTCCCCTTTTTTGATATAACAAATTACAAAAGATTTATATACAGTAATTTTTAGGAAAAAATTTATATGAAGTTAAACTAACTAAATAAGAATGCATGAAGGCCGCTAAGAAAATAAAAACAATTAAAAATATATGGATAACCAAAAGGAAAAAACAGTGGATACCGATTGTATACTTCACCAGAAGATAATTTGAAATTAGAAGATGACTTATGACTTTCCTCCTCATAAGAGAATTTAAATTTAAATAATATATATTATACTATTTGTTTATTGTTATAGTTATTATTGTTTATTGTACTTAAATAAGCAATTAATTATATTATTATTATTATTATTATTATTATTATTATTATTGTCTGTATGTGTTTGTTTAGTCTTGTTTTGTTTTATGGTTTGTTTATCTTTTATCTATCTTTCTTATATTTTTGTAAATGTGTATTGTTGTGGTTCCGTCTGAGGCCCCTCCGGGAACGGCTGACCTTCTGTCGGTTTCCAGCTCAGAGGGAGAGGCTGAGGAACAGGAGGTGCAGACAGACGAGGAGGAGGAATCCCAGGCTGAAGAAGAGGGAGGACAGCCAGAGTCCCACCAGGGGGAGCTCTCCCCAGCAAGCAGCCTGGATTCCTTAGAGGAAAGTGCACAAGCCATAATTGATCTGCGACAACGAAGAGCTACTCAGAGACGGAATCAATTGGCTAAATACTTTCAGCATTAAAGTGGCAACAGCTGGGTTTGGGTGTGGTGCTCTTGGGAAAGGCTAAAAGGCAGACCCACCCTTCCTGGCTTGTGGAGTTTTATCTTTGAGAGTCGTGGGACCTGACTGTGAACTTTGGCGTCTTGGAATCCTGGTTTGTGCCTTTGACTATTGAAACCTTGGGGGGGGGGGGGTGCCAGCAAGAAGCTTGCTGTATTGACTGGACATCAGGACCCTGCTGTACCGTATTATATCCTGTCTGTTGGGAAGAACAGGTTTTCCTCTGTGCTTATTTTTTCCAGTTATAAAATACTTTTGGCTTTTACCAGAGTGTCTGGCTGTTTTTTCCAGTTGGTGTTGAGGTCTGGGGAAACCCAGACAGAACATGTATATATGTATTTTAAACCAATAAAAAAACTTTTCAAATATATATATATATAAAAAGTGCAGGGAGGGGATGCAAGAAAAGCCTCTGGTGATACATGAGCATGCCACATTTTTATTGCAAAGTTCATATAGCAGCTTTTTCATCCTTGTGTTTTAAAAAGGAAGTTTTTATTACTGCTAATCCTTCCTTTCTATACACTATATTATTGGATGCTGATTATAAAATTGAGAGGAAGGTCAAGTAAGCAAAGAACTGATTGAATTTATTCCTATTTGCATTAAACACACTTTCAGCAATTCCCCTCATAAAACATATCATTGGATGGATATAAGTTGATATGAGAATTTTCAGTCCTTTTTGATATTATTTGAAGAGCTCTATAGCCAGCTATTCAGGGGAAGATAAAGCTGATTTTGTATGACCTTTTATTGATGCTGGGTGTATGTCAACATTTTGAATTCTCATTGTTCTTCCTTTATGCTTGTATGGCAACAGTTCAAATAATGTATCCAGGATGACATGGATCTTTAAGAATGTTTTGAACTTTCTTAAGGCAGTGAGAGCTATAAAGCTCTTCCAAGAAGAGGAGAGGGCAACCAATGATCCTCTGGGCAATGGTGTTAACCCTTTGGGGCTCTGTCCTATCTGCCACTGTGTAAATGGCAAACCATACACAGATACAATAAATTAAAATACTCCCTTTGGGGTTTCTCTTCCTTGTTATCACCATAAATATTCCTTGCTCATGATAACCAATCTCTTTAGGCTATTGTTCTCCTTGTCTGTATGGAGGATAGTGGACCAAAGGGCCCTTGGCCTGACTTAGCATCTCATTTCTTACGTCCTTATTGTTACTTGAGGATCCCTTTTTAATACTTATGCTTATTTGTAATATAGTGCATGCAGTGATGTATTGATATATTGATGATGTATTGATGTATTGATGTATTGATTTTATCTATTTGTCTTCTATACCACCCAATCCCATGGGACTCATGGTGGCTTACAACAATATCCTCTCTACATGGGGCTACCTTTGAAAAGTGTTCAGAAGCTTCAGATCATGCAGAACGCAGCCGCGAGAGCCGTCGTGGGGCTTCCAAGATTCACCCACGTTTCTTCAACACTCCGTGGCTTGCATTGGCTGCTGATCAGTTTCTGGTCACAATTCAAAGTGTTGGTCATGACCTTTAAAGCCCTACATGGCATTGGACCAGATTACCTCCGGAACCGCCTGCTACCGCACAAATCCCAGCGACTGATAAGGTCCCACAGAGTTGGCCTTCCCTGGGTCCCGTCGACTAAACAATGTCGTTTGGCGGGCCCCAGGGGAAGAGCCTTCTCTGTGGTGGCTCCGGCCCTCTGGAACCAACTCCCCCCGGAGATTAGAACTGTCCCCGCCCTCCCTGTCTCTCGTAAACTACTCAAGACTCACTTATGATGCCAGGCATGGGGGAATTAAGATATTCCTTCTCCCTAGGCCATTACAAGTTATGCATGGTTTGTTTGTGTGTATGTCTGGATTATAATAGGGGTTTTTAGTTGTATTATTAATTGGATTGTTACATGTTGTTTTTTATCATTGTTGTTAGCCGCCTCGAGTCTACGGAGAGGGGCGGCATACAAATCCAATAAATAAATAAACAAACAAGTTTGAAGTTTATTGGATTTATATGCCGCCCCTCTCCGAAAACTCGGGGCGGCAAACAAACAAACAAACAAACAAATAAATAAATAAATAAAACCACAATATAATACAATAATAAAGGAAGTCAATATTAATACTAAACACATTAAAATAATAAAAGCAATAAAATCCTATTATAAATCCACAACAACCCAATTAACCAAACATACATATCTATCCAATCAACGCAATTTGGCCATGACAGATGGTAGTATTCATGATCCTCAGGCCTGCCAGCAAAGCCAGGTCTTCACTGCTTTTCGGAAGACCAGTAGGGTGGGAGCAGTAAGGACATCAGGGAGGAGTTGGTTCCAGAGAGCTGGGGCAAACCTCCCCCACAGCCCCACCAACCTGCATTGCTTAGTCGATGGAGAAGGCCAACTCTATGAGATCTTATTGGTCTCTGGGAGGCATGCCGCAGGAGACTGTCCAGGAGATAGCATAGTCCTAAGCCATGTAGGGCTTTATAGTTAATAACCAACACTTTGAATTATGAACGGAGACTAATCAGTAGCCAGTGCAACTCACAGAGCATTAGTGTTATATGGGCATACCAAGGTATGTCCGTAATGGCTTACATGGCTGAATTCTGGACTATCTGCAGTCTCCAAACACACTTCAAGGGTAGGCCCATGTAGAGTGCACTGCAATAATCAAGACGGGAGGTAATCAGAGCCTGAGTATTGTGCAAAAAGCCTTCCAGTCCAAATAGGGCTGCAACTGGTATACCAGGCGAACCTGGGCAAAGATCCACCTGGCCACAGCCAAGAGATGGTAATCAAAGCTTAGCTGTGGATCCAGGAGGACACCCAAGCTTCCAGGCACCAGCACATCACATCAACTGCTTCACTGAATTGGCAAGGGATGGAGATGTATAACTGGGTATCATCAACGTACTGATGATATCTCACCCCATGTCATTGGACGATCTCACCCAGGCATTGAATATCGGCTTTCTGATATTGACATTGAATATCAGCTTTGTGCAACCTAGTGCCCTTCAGATTCATTTGTCTACAATTCCCACCATCCTACCTGGCTGATGGATGTATATTTCAGAAGTAATTGATATTCAAGGCAACTTTAAGTGCATTTATGGCTCACTGAAGAGAATGGGACATGATTCCTTGGGAATGATAGAAAGGGGCACCTTTCTAGAAGCAGAAAGAAAAAAGAGGAGGGGGAGAAGAAAAATATATCTGGAATTTCAAAATTTTCTAATTTTCCCTTTCTTATTTTAATACTGTGGCAAGTTGCAATAATTATTTCTCAATCAAGAGGAATAAATTGTCTGTATCCCAGACTACAATTATGTTGATAATCTAGTGAAAGCCTGACACCCCATCCTTAGGGCAAAAAGATTAGATCTATGCAGGGTTTTTAAAAATAATAATAATAATAATAATTCCATTTGTCTGCTATCCTGAATTTCCATAGAAATGACCTTTATATATATACACACACACATTCACAAACACAGTGGAGGTTTCTAAAAAGTTGAAATGCGCCAAAGTCTGAACAAATGTGAGATGTTACGTTAATCTGCTAACTTGTATTTAACAATGACATGTCATACATGTATCTTGGTGAAAACATGGGGAGATATATTACTGGATTTCATACTGGGAGTATGAAAAGTACAAGATGAAATGACCCATAACTTTATGTAACATATTTCAATGGTATCCCATAATTAATGGGCATGAAATTTACTGTGACTTTCTCTGTGCACTGAAAAGCTCAAAGAGCAGCTGGATATGTTTTTCTTGTGTAGGAGATCACTAAAGTCTTAACATTATTTTGAAATATATTAATTCATTTGAAAATATATAGGCTGCACGATGCACACAGTGGATGTAAAGACTACATTATCCAGCAGATAGACAATTCACGTGTCCCCAAAAGATCTACCAATAGAACACACAGCTTCCTCCAAATAGTATTGGTTTAATTAATGACTCAAAACTCAGATCCCAGTGGGTGTGACCATGATGAATAATAGACTGAAATTTGAGCAACAGACTGCAAATGGACCTAGATGAAAGAAAACACAGAAATTGAGTTACACATTGTGCTATGCCATGATTTAACTAAGGCATTGAATAAACCATCAACCATCAGTTGATTCTAAACCACTCCTATTGTTATATTATGGCTTAGACCAGTGATGGCGGACCTTTTTTCCCTCGGGTGCCAAAAGACCGTGTGCACACATTAACGCGCATGCGCGAGTGCTCCCAGCCATAATTCAATGCCTGGAGAGGGTGCAAACAGCTTTCTCTACCCCTCGGAAGCCCTCTAGTTGTCGGAAACAGCCTGTTTCCCAACTTTTGGTGGGCCCAGTAAGCTCGTGTTTCGCCCTCCCCAGGCTCCAAAGGCTTCCCTAGAGCCGGGGGTAGGGTAAAAATGCCCTCTCTATCCTCCTGGAGGCTCTCTGGAAGCCAAAAGCGCCCTCCCAGAGCCTCTGTGCAAACCAAAAATCAGGTGGCTGACACACACATGCACATTGGAGCTGAGCTAGAGCAATGGCTTGCGTGCCAGCAGATATGGCTCCATGTGCCACCCGTGCCATAGGTTCACCATCACTGGCCTATGGGCTTTTGAATTCACCAGCAGCCTGGAGTTCACCAGAAACTGAGAGCAATCTATAAAGCTATTCAAACAGTTTCCTTTTGCAGGGTGAACACTTCTGGCAATGGTTCACGTGCCAGCAGATATGGCACTGCGTGCTACCTATGGCACCCATGCAATAGGTTTGCCATCACGGGCTTAGACCGATATATGAATAATAGAATAGGGTTTACTATATTGTGCAATTTAAACTAGTGTGGCTTTTTTCAATAGATCATGTTTAAGCACATCATGGCTTAACCCTTGATATAAATCCAGTATATGTAATTTCCTCCATCCCCAATGTCATTCTGCTCTCTGGCTCAAACTCTAGTCCATGTATCCTACCCCATCCTCCTGGCTAGGATTAACCATTTGATTAACCACCTGTCACATTTGATGTCCATGTGCCGCTTCTATGTTGGTTGGGGCAGGCAGGAGTCCTTGAGTACCATTTGTTGGGGGTCAAGGGAAAGGGAGGGTTTTGCCTTCTCTTTCTACTCAAGATCCCCATGTACAATTGGTGGGCCACTGTGTGACACAGAATGCTGGACTCGATGGACTTTGGCCTGATTCAGCATGGCTCTTCTTATGTTCTTACGTAATATTTTTGGCCCATCTACATGTAAGGTGCCTAAAATAAGAGAGCTATTTCACTATTAAACAGGATTTCTCAGCCTTTTAGAATCAGTAACTTCCAGGCTCTTGGTTTCATTATAATATGAAGTGCTGACTGGTTATTTTTGTCAATTAAATTGTTGTTTCAGCCTTCTGTCACCTGTTGCCCTCTGGGGTGTGTTAGGACTGGTGCTGATGATAAGGAAGGATAAGACATAGGATTTCAAAATAATTTTATGTTTTTTCTCATATACCCTATTGATTTTAACCTTTGAAGTCAACAGGTTACCATGAATTATGGCACTTTCAAGTATGATATTTGATCAGAGCCTCCTTGCTTAGAATCTGTGCAGGTAGTCCTTACTTACTGACTATCTTGTTTATAAACTGTTTGAAGTTATAATGGTTTTAAAAAAACCACCTTTGTGACCAATTCATACATTTACAACCATCCCATGCAGGGGTGGGTTCCATTTACCTTCGCTATCAGTGTGCATTATGACGTTTTTAAAAAAATAGTATTTTTATTGATTTTTACAATATAAAACACACACAGAACATATAACATATAACATGTGCTCAGTGATCCCACCACCAGACAATCAATCATACCCCACCCCCAGTTGGGGGTATTTCTTGTATAAATCATTTAAACCCAAGAGTGAAATATTTCTTTACATATTATAGAGTGATTCCAACTTGTTTCTTATAGCTTGGTCTTGGATCCTACTCGCCATATATCTTCTTACCTTGTCCCATAACCCTATCAGCTGTTTCAAATCAGTTTCATTAATCGAATTCATCCTTTTATCCATAATCTTGAATTGAATGTGGTCCACCATATACCGATACCAATTTTGCATCAGGAAGGGACGAATGCATCATGACGTTTTGCGCTCGTCCCTTCCTGCAATTTCGCACATGTCCCTTCCTGCAATTTCACTTCTGCACATGCTCAGAAGGTGGTTTCAAGCTGAAACACAGCTAAGGAGAAGCCCAGCTGTGCTTCAGGTGAAGAAATAAAGGTCGGTATTAACCTGTGGGCATGAGGGAGGGCTTTTCTCACAGCAGAGGACAAGAAAAAGCCATACAAACAACAACAAAAATTGCTGAAAATTAAAATAAAAGTGGCGCGCACAGACTGGCACAGGAAGCACCGGATCTATGATGCCAAAATTACATAACCAGTGGGTCGCTAACAGTTTGGGTGATCTGGTCTGAACCAGAAGGGATCCACCCCTGATTCTTTGGTCTTTTGTCAGCTTCACAACTGGCTTCCAATGAGCACAATTAAACACGTGATGTCTCACAAGGACTGTAGTAATTTGCCTAATGGGGAAAGTGAGGTATCATCAGTATTACATAGTCACATGGGTTTTTTGCTTTGTAACCATGGCACTTAGCAACAGAACTGCCAATGTCAAGTGTGGTCAGTGAGTGAGAACTATCCATATAACTTCTGAATATCAAATACTCCAAATAATATAGATTTGTTGCCTTTATATAACACATTGGGTTTTTAAACAACTCAGGCTGTTTAAATCTGTTTGCTGAGATGATATGGGGCAATGATGGGGAACCTTTTTTTCCTTGGGTGCCAAAAGAGCATGTGGTAGTGCTATCGCGCATGCATGAGTGCCCACACCCATAATTCAATGCTTGGAGAGGGCGAAAACAGCTTCCCCCAACCTCCGGAGGCCCTCTGGAGGCCAGAAATGGCCTGTTTTCTAACTTCTGGTGGGCCCAGTAGACTTGTGTTTCACCCTCCCCAGGCTCCAAAGACTTCCCTGGAGATGAGAGGGGGTAAAAAGTCCTCCCTCACCCCCCTGGAGGCTCTCTGAAAGCAAAAACACCCTCCCAGAGCCTCTGTGCATGCAAAAAATCTGCTAGCTGGCATGCATATGCACATTGGAGCTGAGCTAGGGCAATGGCTCGCGTGCCAGCAGATACGGCTCTACGTGCCACCCGTGCCACCCGTGCCATAGGTTCGCCATCACTGATATAGGGTCTTCTGTTTGAGCAAAGGGTTAGACTAGAAGACCTCCAAGGTCCTTTCCAACTTGATTATTCTGTGCTGTTCTGTTAAGGTTAAATACTGAACCAGATGGATTTTTGACCTGATTTAGCAAGACTCTTTCTACCTTCTTACAGGAGACAAATGGGGTTTTTTTCATCATCTGGAAAGACCTTTAGGAAAGGAAGCTGGCCCAAAGTGAATAAACACAGCCAACTTCCTTCCCCTGCAGAATTCCACCTTTGAAAAAAAAAGAGAGCCTTTTTTCACTTCAGTTCCCACTGCATATAAACTAATGAGGCAACTAGCTTATCCTCTCCTCATCTACGGGTCTCCTTAACAGCTAATATATCATGCCATCACCCTGAGGGAGAAGGCAAAGCAATGTAACTTAATTGCAGGCCTCAGATACCAGAGCTGCTCCTGCCTTTTTTGCTAGTGCATCTCGGGGTTCTGCTACATAGGATGCCACTTATTTGATCGTAAACTTCAGCTCGCTGGTTAACCTCCAATTTGGGCAGGCGTGTAAGTAAGGCAACAAAAGCTGTTATAAATGTAACTTGTTTTAATTCAATATTCATACAAAGAGGATAAGATAGGGATAGGTAGGGGATTTTACACACTTAAAATTGTCTGCAAGATTTTGGAATAGAATTCCTTCCATAATGTTTTGTTTTGCAACAAAATACAGAAGGAGGAGCTAACAACAATTGACTGTTGGACTAAATAGTAAAAATACCTGTCTAGTTAGTTTCTGGAGACAAGCAGAGGTGGAAGGCCCCAGTACATTTTTTGAAAGAAACCCTTCAATTGCCTTCTTGAAAAGTGTGGTCTGGTGCAGGAAATTTCACACACTTTTGGAAGCATAAATGGCTATGAATGAATAGATGTTATCTCTGGATGTTCATGTTATATGTCTATCATCAGCTTTCTCTAGAGGGCATCCTTTTAGAAACATAGAAACATAGAAGATTGATGGCAGAAAAAGATGCCCCGGGACGCGGGGCAAATTATCAAAAAGCGGGACTGTCCTGCCAAAAGTGTGACATCTGGTCATCTTACTCTACTTTCGAACTTAATTCATTTGGTGACCAGGTTCTTAAGTAGAAAAGCCTGTAAGAAGAAGCCATTTTCCCCATAGGAATCAATGTAAATGCAAATATTGTTGATTGGGGAAACAACAGGGAGTGTGGAGGCCCTGTTTCATCCCAGGAAATTCCTAGAGAGGCCCCACGGAGGCTTCTTCCTGCCTTTTCCGGTTACAGTTTCAGAAGTTTGGGTTTGTAAGTGCAAAATGGTTCTTGAGAAGAGGCAAAAAAAATCTTGAATACCCGGTTCTTATCTAGAAAAGTTCATAGGTAGAGGCGTTCTTAGGTAGAGTTGCCACTGTAGCACAAATGCATAAATAGGTCTTCTCCATAACCGTTGCAGAGGTAAAACTCAAGCTAGACTTTCTGCTGACATGACCTGCTTCAATGGTTCTTCTTATTATCATCCCAGAATCACAGATTTGGAATGGATACCTAAAGGTCATCCAGCGGAATCTTCCCAAATTGTAATACTAATTGCAATAGTTTGCTGTGACAAGTTCACATTTGCCATTTTGAATAATCAGAAACTTGAATAATATAACCTTCACAAACGAGATAATTAATTTTGCAATTTAATATATTGATTGGGATCTACCTTGAAAAACTGAATATATTTGCATATATTTGATTTTATTTAGTTGTAAACCACTCAGATGCCTGCATATAAAAATACAGAATTCTTTTGTACAATTTATTGTTTCTAAAAGCTAAATAGAGGATTTACAAAATGTGGAGCTCATGAAAACCTTGGTTCTACTATCTTCTCTAGTTTCCAGTGTTTGGCCAGGCATTGCTCAATTTGAAAACTTATCTAATAGCAACAAGCACTAGATGCTTAGCTTTTAAACAAACAAACAAACAACAACAACAACAAGTCCTTTGGTACTCTGCAGCTGAGTAATCCTAGACGTACAGTACATATATAAACCGCTGAATCTAAATCTGTTTCTTCTCTATTTATTGAATCTAACATAGTTTATTGCACGCCCGAAACACTACTGATTGAAACCTTTGTTCAACAATGCAGTTCAGGACTTGTATTGTAAGCTTAGTGAAGTTACTTCATAGGGTTGTTATGAAGATAGAACCCTTAGCTGTGTTTCAATGAGAAATAATAGAACATTAAAAAAATGAAAAAAAGTAATATCAAATCTGGATACATAAAAAACTCCCTTAGTTTTTTATGACAACTAGAGGAAGCTCATTTCATACAAGCAGTTGAAGTGCTGTCTAGACTGCTTTTTCAAATAAAATCCGTTTAAATGTTTAAAAACACTGCAGGTAATGTCGTATAACAGGCCACAGTTTCTTAGACGGATTGCAGGCAGAAAGTCACATCTCCTTGTACAAACACCCCTAAAACTCAGGGGGGCGGGGGCAGACTTGGTCTGTAGGGTGAAGTGGAGAGGACGCCCAGCAGAATACGATCGAAGCTCCAGTTTTAAATGTGTGTTGCAACACGCTTGATAAAAGTAGAAGCTGAATACCACAAGGACAATGCCTAGCTCTCTGATGTGTTAATTTTCTTCTTGCAGTGAGCATCTTTTAAATGTTTAAAATGCAAACAAACATGAAGAAATGGCATGACAAAATAGACTGACTGGCTATGCTACAGCTCAGCCTCTGAGATCAAGGTTTTACCCCCTGAGTCTGCTGCTTGTTTAGGCTGGGCGTTTCAACGCAGCAGTTGTTCCCAACTTTGTTCCCAGCCACCCCCCTACTACACTTTTCAAATACTCATTTGATGCTTTGGCAGATTAAGACATGAAAGACCTTATATCATCCATTGAAAGCAAGCATTTTTGCCAAAAAAATAAAATAAAAGACAGAAAGACAAGTACACCAAGGCACCAGCCCAGCCTGCAAAGTTTCGGGGTTTCCCATCTCAGTTCTAGATTAGCTGTGAGAGAGAGAGAGAGAGAGAGAGGGAGAGAGAGCTTGGGGCCAAACGGTTCTGGCGGTCGTTCAACTCTTTCATGCCTGTAATTGTGCAAAAAGAAAGGATACTCTGGGATCTGACCGGTTCTTCTGGACTCGACCAAATCATAAAGCAGCCTCAGGTAAAACAAACTAAAAATAAAACTCTTCATCATCTAAAGATTTGTTCCCCCCTTAAGGGTGAAGTAAGTACAGTAATGTGTGATCTCACTCTTACTCTTCCGCTTCACTCCTTTGCTTTAGCAAGTCCCAACTATTTCTTAGCCCCAATATAAACAACACAGCTGCAAAAACATTGTGGCATTTACAACAAAGACAGGTACTGTACTAAAATGTAATCTTAGGATGGATCTTGATCAGGGGTGGTTTCCACTTACCTTCCCCACAGGTTCGCATTGCGATGGAAGTGCACATATTGTGTGTGCGTGTCCACTTTACTCATAAACACATGCCCATCATGTCATGCAAATGACGTTCTGTGCATGCACAGAAGCCTCTGCGCATGTGCAGAGGCTTCTTTGCCAGCTGCGGCGACCCTAGAACCGGTTCAGGGACATGGAAAGCCAACCATCGCTGCGGGTTAGATGAGCGGGTGTAAATTTCCACTACTGGTACGGGCAAATGGGTTGAAACCAGCAGCAACCCACCCTTGGTCTTGATTAGGATACCCTCCTTAAACCTTTTATCTTTAAATTGTGAAATGAGCTATAAGAAACAAGGTTCATACTGCATTGAAAAAAAGTTGGTTTCAATATTATTATATCAGTACAATAAGATTTACAGGATCGAATAGATGCTATATATAATTCTAGCATCCATAATGATTTCTAATTTAAGTCAAGATAACATAGCAAGGGGATTGGAAGCCATGCCCTATTAAGGCAGTAGTTCAATTAATTTAGGGCTCCCCAAACTCTTCAATTTATGGACCCTTCATGAAGTTTCAGATTATGCATTGACCCCCAAAACACTTATTATATGAAAATAATATAACAAATACTACTTTAAATAGAAAATTGAAATTTATCAATGTGTAGATGAGGTGTTGATACCAGAAGGAGAGCTCCCTATTTATTTAGAATAGAATAGAATAGAATTCTTTATTGTCCAAGTATGATTGGACACACAAGGAATTTGTCTTTGGTGCATATGCTCTCAGTGTACATAAAAGAAAATATACATTTTGCATCTTTTTGGCACTGGATAATGTTTATAACTATCTGGACATGTAAAGGAGAGACTTGAAAGCTTCACTTGGGACTAAACTGCTGCTAATTAAAATTAAAAAGATGTCAAAGTAACTATTAAACTGAAGACAATAGATAGCCTATCAGGAATTAAAGGATGCCCAGTTTGGAAACAATTATTGCTTAGGGAAGGAATTGAAGAGAATTATGTCCGTTCCAAAGAGGAAGTATTAGAAAGTATTAGAAATAGGAGAGTCTGCGGAGAGGGGCGGCATACAAATCCAATAAATAATAATAATAATAATAATAATAATAATAATAATAACAACAACAACAACAACAACAATAATAATAAAATAGTCACATGTAATGATTTTTTTAACAAGGTTAAATGAAACTGGGGCACAAATCAAAATAATGCAGCAAATGATGTTGCGTATTAGGTTGGTATCCAAATGCTAGGAGCCTGCCCGCCAAAATGGATAAATTGAATGCTTGGTCTTAGAAAAAAGTACAGGTATGGTTGGTGTAACTGAAACCAGGTACACTTGGACAAATCAGTAGGATATTCCTGGTAATAAATTATACAGAAAGGACAGGGATGGGCATGGTAGAAGTGGTGTCACCTTGTATGTAAAAGAGATAATTGAATCAAGTTTTTTTGACATCCCCAAAGGAGAAAATCTATGATAGAAGAAGATGGATTTCCAGGAGGTATGAGGTGGATTCCAGAAGAATAAGAGGCAACTCAGTCTGGGTGTCGCAAGTAGGAGAAAGACAGTGAAAATATCCCTACCCTAACAGTTCACAACATATTTTAGATGCAGATAGTAGAGTCCTCAGTTTAGTAAGAATTTACTAATAGGTGTGAAAACAATAAAGAACTCAATAAGTTGATATTGGTAGTACACTATCAATTATCTAACCAAGGTCCTGAAAACTACTAGAAATGGAGAGGGAAGTCTGGAAAGAAAGTCTTATAAATAAGGGAGAATTGCCTATGGGTGAAGACAGAAAGGTAAAAATTCTTAGTTGGCACAAATGACAATGCGCTGGAGCAGTTGGTTGTGAAATCAATCAGGAAGTGAACAGTATTAGACCTAATCTTAAGTAGTGCTCAGGACTTGGTGAGAGAAATAAATATGGTTCAACTGATTAGTAACTATAATGTGAAGTCTGGTGAAAATGACACTTGAAAGGAAGGTCCAAATGGAAAGGTTATTAAAGAGATTAAAGTTGAGATTATGGACTTTCTAACTAAAATATAATTTCTCCACTTGGCCTCTAAACTTAAATACTGAAAGGTGGCCAGTGTAACTCCAGTATTTAATAAGGGCTCATGCAAAGATCTATGAAATTACAGGACTGTCATCTTAACGTTTGTTTTGGGGAAGATAGGGATACTGCTATGAAAGTGAAAAACAGAAAATGAAATGAATGAAATTTGATGGAAATTGAGAGGTATTTCAGGGGCTTTTCACTTTTCATAAGGATGAGTACAAGAATATACGTCAGGCATGGGGGAACTGAAACATCTCCCCTGGGCACGTTTAATTTATGCATGGTATGTCTGTGTGTGTGACTGTTAGCATATGGGGTTTTTTAAATATTTAAATATTTTAAATTGTCTGATTGCTTATGATTTGTTTTTTACATGTTGTGAGCCGCCCCGAGTCTTCGGAGAGGGGCGGCATACAAATCTAAGTAATAAATAAATAAATAAATATGTGTGTAAAGCTCTATTGCTATTTAAATCCTAAGTACGTATTACTTTATTGTTATGAACATTGATCAAACCCAATGTTATGAGCTCTAAGAAATGTTTCTGAATATGGTATGCGTGTTCATATGTATGTTTTGTATGGTGTGTGTGTGTGCATATGTGTAAAAGAATGAGAGAGCAAGCAGGAACAAGGGTTTGTGTGTGTGTGTATGAGAGAGAGAGAGAGAGAGAGAGAGAGAGAGAGAGAGAGAGAGAGAGAAACATATAAAAATGCAGCTTATATATGTTATACCCAAAAGGCAGAATTTGCAGAAGCCATTTTATTACATGAATGATGGATGAATTCAAATATTAAGATGGCCAAATGAGGCTGGGGAAATGTTGGAAGCCTAAAAGAGGCACACTATGAATAAAAAAACAAGGTCAGCGGACATGAACAGAGGGAGATGTCAAGAATTGTATGAAATATCAAAACGTTGTAAAGGCCACATAAACACCATGTTTTTGAACCAGCTGATGGACACAGAAAAGAAACTAAGCAAAAGTAAAACAGCTGGTGTTGCAGAATGGAACCAATGAGAAGCAAGCGATTGTCTTTGTCAACAGATATCAGCCTACATATAGGACACCATACATGGTGAATCTAGGGAATGCAAATTCTGTGTCAGGATGTTATGAGAAAGGGTGGCAGTGAGACACAAAAAGTTCTCTATGTAGTCATTATAATAAGGAAAGTGCATGATGTCCTTCTTGGCATGCAACTACTAAGGACAGGACAGATTTTTCCCAAGGATAAAAGCAGGTGAAAAGGAGAGATCGACAACAAGAGAGAATAGCTGACTGACAATACAGTCTTGTCACTCTTTGGCAGCCAAGCAACATTAAGATTTTCTGCCCTTTTCTTCAGAAACTAGTTTTGGTATATATGTGAGTGCAAATATGCATAGGGAGCATTAGTATTATGTAGAATATTTGTCTTGTAAATGGAAATTTCAGCATGTATTCATGTTAAGCTGTTTTTCATACTGATAAATTTTTTATCAGTCCTGTAACAAACAAAATAAAACTATATTACATCATATTTGACTTGTCTTGATATCCTACTCAAAATATCCTGAATACCAGATTTGAGGCTCCTTTTTGAGATGATAAAAGTAATGGTAAATTCATTGGTTCCTAATATTAATTCTCATTCTGTAGTCATACTTTAGTATAGTAAGCTTAACATCTTTACTTGCCAATCTATAGATTCTATAGTTACATGGTGGCATCAGATGTCCTTACTTACCTACAGTAAGAATGTTTCACATTTCCCCACTAATCTCACAGTTTTGCCTGAACGGCAACAGTCACATACTTAGCTTTAACATATCCTTGGGAAATCTTGAGAACAGACTTGTAGAGTTGGTCACTATTGCCATTGCCATCCTGGGAGGCTGAGACAATTACTGATATGAACATATTGACAGATGGTCTAGGAAACAATACTCTTGAAAAGCTTTTTTCATTTATTTTGCCGTTCCTGCCATAGAGGAAACGAAGAAAGAAATGGATCAATTTGGTGATTACATCAGACCAATGATGCATATAAGCTAATGTAGTCTTCTCCTTCTTGGATCAAAGCCTTGTTCTTGCACTCTAGGTAGTGACACAAACGATGCTTGCTTCATATACTCCAAAGTCATTTTGGGGGATAATGAATATTTTGCTAATGTAAGTAATTAAAAAAAATTTTTAATTGTAATTTATTGTAATTTTTCTTCATTGATTGAAAGAAAAAAAAAAACCAGATTGGATTTCTGCATGTGCCAGAATCATACTCATTTATATTTGATTTAATTGGTGATGATGTCAAGGGTCACATCTTGGATTATGCCCCACTTTAACTGCCCGTCCATGAAATAGGAACAAGAATAAAGACATCTTTAACGAACTTAGCAAACGGAACACTGTTACAGAGATGAACAATAGGAATCTATGCTATTCCTGCTGGGAAAGTATCTTATGTGTTAAACACTGAACTTTGGAATGCAATGGGAAAAGTGAGTGAGAAAGAACATAAAACATAAATAAATAAAATCATCCAGAATGTTGTTTTAAATTAAGGAAAATGAAGAACAGAAGCTGCTTTATCGCCACAATCTTGGATTTTGCTAGATAGGGAAGATAAAGAGTTCAAAAAGGGGCAAATAAATACAAAATAAAGTTGACCCTTGCCGTCTCTTGGGCACACAAGAGTTTCATGACCTCTTAGTGATCAAAGCTGCAGATGCCTCATGTAACTGAATCACTGGCTCAGCTGAAGCATTTTGCTGGACAAATGCAGTCTTCAGAGATATCAGCGTCTGCTGGTAAAGTGGACAGTTAGCCCCAGGGGAAACAGCTGAATCGCGAAATGAGCAGTGAAGGGTGACCTGCTTTGAGTTCAGCCAGCCAGCCGATCGGTTGCAATGCCCTTGGCATTCGAAGGGCAGCTTTGTCTACAGTAGCAAAGCTTTGGGATTGCTCTACCCTTTCTTTCCAAACCCACAAATGAATAGTACAACATTCTTATTACTGGCAACACTTTTGGGCAGCATTGTATAGGTGGGCCATGATGAGTTTCATTTCTAAAAGTCAAATTCACCCCCTCCCTGGCCATTTGCCAGCCAGCTACCTACCGATCAGCCACTAGGTACTCTTTAAAGACAGCTACCCAAAGAAAAAACAAAAAGGTACAGTTTTTTAAAAAAATGTTGCACAAAACTGCCCAATGTTCAATAATACCACCAATAACAACATCTTGTTAAAAATACCCAACTAATACGTTCTTCAAAAACTTTATATCGAAATGAAGGACTAGAAGATCATAATTTATTTGTTTATTTTATTTATTTATTTTGTCCAAAGCACAATGAAGGTTTCAGAGGATATACTCTTAGTAATGAAAGAATCAATGAAAGAAGAGAAGAGAAGATATAGGAATAAAATATATCAATGAAAGAATAGAAGAAGAGATATAGGAATAGAATAGATATAGGAGTAGAATCTTATCCGGAGAGTACTAATCATTCTGTCTATATCAGTGGTTCCCAACCTTTTTTTTGGCCATGCCCCAACCAAGCATCTCTAAAATCCCATGACATATAATTCTTACTACAGTAGAACCCCGACTTACGAGACTAATTGGTTCCGGAAGGAGGCTCGTAAGTCGGAACGCTCGTATGACGAAACATTGTTTCCCATAGGAAACAATGTAAAGTCAATTAATCCGTGCAACAACAACAAAAACCGCTGCCGCCGAACGCGGAAGTTAGCGTTTGGCTTCAGGAGACAGCTGCGAAGCGGCGCGCGTGTTTTAAAACGTGGCAGCCGGCCTGGGGGGCTCGGGGGCTTCCCCCCGAGCCCCCCAGGCCGGATGTGACGTTTTAAAACACGCGCGCCGCTTCGCAGCTGTCTCCTGAAGCCGAACGCTAACTTCCGCGTTCGGCTTCAGGAGACAGCTGCGAAGCGGCGCGCGTGTTTTAAAAGGTTGCAGCCGGCCTGGAGGGCTTGCCAGCACCCCCCCGAGGCCCCCAGGCCGGCTGCAACCTTTTAAAACACGCGGGATACGAGCGCCAAGGAGCTGTCTCCTGAAGCCGAACGCGGAAGTTAGCGTTCGGCTTCAGGAGACAGCTCCTTGGCGCTCGTATCCCGAATGTGAGCTCGGGAGGCGAACAAAAATGTCGCTCCCCTCCCAGCTCTTATCTCGAGTAGCTCGTAAGTAGAGCTGCTCGTATGTCGAGGTTCCACTGTATTCAAAAAGTGAACTCTACACATGCAGATGAAGCCTAAAAGGCCATCAACTTGGTTTAAACAAAGCTCCAATTGCACCCATTAAAAATCAAACTACTAAATTGAACTACTGGTCTATGTGCTGTCTTCCAGAGTGTAGATTATAAACAAAAACCCTATTGGATACCATAGGCTAGGCAGCAAAAGCTGGAAAAGGCCTTGGATTGTGAACTTCTTAGATGCTTGAGGTAGGCATATTAGATTAGGAAGGTTTTTGATCTGATCCAGCAGGCCTGCTCTTTTGTGAATGTGTAACGCTGCCATCCAGCAGTAAGACCACTTGTTCCATGTATTGTCCATATATGCCTTCTGAAATAATTCTGAAAGTTATGCTCCCAACCGGTGATGGGCTCCTATGGGTATGGTCAGATACGCAGAACCGGTAGAAAAATTTACAATTTTTTTTCTTTTTTTCCCTTCTGGGCTCTGGGTATATTTTTCCTATCACAGTAAATGAGATTGAATGTATATAATTTTAGAAGAGCTGTGTGTACATACAAATACAGTTTATATAGAGATAATGTATATTTTCTGTGCCATATGACACACACACATAATTAAATAGTATATTTTGGATGTTCAATAATAGTAAATAGATAGGGAAATTGTGTCTCTTCAAGGTGAGGAGAGGCCAGGCACCATAATCCTAACTCAAACCCTTGACATGAGTGACGTCAAGTTGGCCACCTTTAAGCCAGCCACATGACCTTTAATCCACCCCAGTCCCATGATCGTCAAGCCACTCCCACCTGGTCACATGGCCGGCAAGCCACACCCACAAAATAAGTCACGCCCATAGTTAAGTAGTAAAAAAATTTGCAGCCTTTCACTGCTCCCAACATATCTGGAAAGATGTTTAGAATTTTGTACCTTTATTATGGAATCCTGCCAGAAAATAAAAAGGATTGAAATTTTAAAACATTCTTCTGTGCTTAAAGACGATGGCATCTGGTTTAACCTTGGAGGCTCTTAAGTCCCATTGTGACACGTCACAAAAGCAAATTATTTACTTCATATTTTCCATAGGATAAATGAACAGACACACATACACACACAGATATATTCTCTAGCCCAAGGGAAGGCTATTCTCCTTCTCACAATAGGCTTTGCAAAGAAGGCAGGTAGAATATTTCTGAAGAAGCAGAATTGCAGATCAGAGATTAGCACCTTTGGGGGTGTTTTAATATTTCTTAATGCTCCAAAATGAGCATTTCCAAAAAGACAGAGCTCCATGCCAGGGAAGTCTTGGGACTGGGACTGACTTCTCTTTCCAATAAATCATACCAGCAGAAGAATGAGCATTAAGAAATGATGGCACAGGTGGGAAGAGCTTCTTTTTCCAAAGCCCTTCTCTCATTCAGAGAGCTTCCTCATACAGCCCCCACCCTGACGGTATTTTAAAAGCCTCCGAAAACCTGGCTGCTTCCCCAGACATTTTTTAGGGTATGTGATAAGCTCTTTATAGAACATTACCTGTTACTTTGAATAATTTCTGTTCTGGATATACAATATTCTTTTCTTGGTGTTTACTGTTTTAAAGTTGTACACTGAGTAGACACTTTATGAAACTGGACATCCTTCTATATTGGCTAATAAACAAGCAAATAATTCAGTTTGCCGAGGTTTTAGTTGTGGACAAGGTAGTCTTTTTTATATTCAGCCAGGGAAGGACAAATGAAATGCTTTTGTTTTTAACTGAGTTTTGAGTGGGCACACCAGATAATAATAATAATAATTTATTGGATTTGTATGCCGCCTCTCTCCGTAGACTCAGGGCGGTTAACAACAATAATAAAAACAACATGTACAATCCAATAATAAAAACAACTAAAACTCCCTATTATAAAACCAAACATACACACAAACATACCATGCATAACTTGTAATGGCCTAGGGGGAAGGGCTATCTCAACTCCCCCATGTCTGGTGGTATAAATGTGTCTTGAATAGTTTACGAAAGACAGGGAGGGTGGGGGCAGTTCTGATCTCCGGGGGGAGTTGGCTCAAGAGGGCCGGGGCCACCACAGAGAAGGCTCTTCCCCTGGGGCTCGCCAAATGACATTGTTTAGTCAAAGGGGCCCGGAGAAAGCCAACTCTGTGGGACCTTATCAGTTGCTGGGATTCGTGCGGTAGCAGGCGGTTCCGGAGGTAATCTGGTCCAATGCCATGTAGGGCTTTAAAGGTCATGACCAACACTTTGAATTGTGCCGGAAACTGATCGGCAGCCAATACAAGATCAAAGGCTTTCAAACAGATGTCTGCAGTCTTCCATCCTAGGAGACTAACCTGTCTCACAACAGTCTAAACCCAGCTCATGTTCCCTTCAGGTCGTCTATGAATGATTTAGCATTGTGTTCCCTGCGAACGTGCGCTTCATTGTGAGTGAGATGCGGCCTCCTTCCAGCTGCGCTCTGATCTGCTCCTGCGATGGACAGCTCTCCGCATTGGACCTGGCGGCCTGCCTATCCGTAGCCCATTGAGGCTCCTTGGCGCTGCAGTATCGTTACGTTTAGGGGCGGGATTCCGACTGAGAGGTGTTCAGTCATAATCCCACAGATGGTAGCTTTGCCCCATTGGCTCCTCAGTCAAGCGCGTACAATTTATACATTTTTAAATTCTAAGACCATCATCATTTCTGCATTCAGTATCTTGTCTTTTTATGGTAGATCCTTCTATGGACTATAGTAATAATCCTGTGGCTGAATCCTGTTCTGTAAATTTTTTTCCCATTTGCCAGAAAAGAATCCTCACACTCTCTTATCTGTTTGTCTGTCTGTCTATCATCCATCTATCTCCATCTATCCACATACACACTCTCCTCTATATATCATCTATCTTATCATTTATGTATCATCTATCTATCATCTCCCTACCTGAAAACTCCAAGTAGGATTCTCATAACTCTGGCCTGCGGGATTCCTTCTGTAAAAATGAAAAATGAATGAATTATTTTATGTATTGATATAGTGCCAAGCATCAATCGATGCAAAAAGCAGCAGTGCGATTCTTCACTCTCCCAAGTGTTACAAGAGCCAGATTGGGCCTCCACAGTTTGGCCAGTGTTTGGCTTTATTTCCCCAACATTCAGATCACCCCCACTCCTGCTCTGTTCCTCTGACTCTCTGACAGGCAGCCATTAATTATGATCATCCGAGTCTAATTCATTCATCCCTTTCTCTTCTCATATGGAAGGAAAGCTAGGGCTGAGGGCACTCGGGAAATGTAGGCACGATTCCATATTCTTTATGCAGAGTACACTGTCTGCTACTTTGCTGGGTTGCACTGGCTTTAATTGAATTGGCTTGCTAATAAAGCTGTTGCCATTCAGTAAGTGGAGTGTTGTAGTACTCACGCTACAGCTGCAGCATACAAGCAGGCATTTCCTGAAGGCGAGCCAAGCGTCCACTCTCCCGAGTTGCCCATTTCCGCCTCCCTCAATTGATCCATAAATGTGCCACATAATAATGCGGGGCACTGCTTTTTTTTTCCCCTTGCAAAGCCTATATTACACTTAGGAAGACCAAGCAGTTATCCTTTTTCTGAGTTCATTTAAAATGGGGCAAAAGAGACTCTTGAGGATATTCAGAACTTTGGTATTCTCCACTGCACTGCGAAGGAGAGTCCAACATGGCTGATACTTCAGCCTTATTGTTAGGGACTGAGTTAAAATTAGAGTATTAATTAGGACCCGCCCCTTAGCTGCCCTAATAGGCCAGTCTTAAAAACTCAGTCATGGTGAAGGGACTATGAGTTTTTCTCCCTATCATTATTTAATCATTTAAAACCTTTAATTAAACTTCTTTTCTTTCTATTCACAGGAGGAAGTCATAGGAAGAAAGAATAAACAAATTCATCTTTTGCCTCTCAGGTTTCAGGCCACTGCCCTGTGGGGTATCGCCTGCGTCCTATTTCCCTGTCAGGGCCTCTACTCCGAGAGAGTACAGCCCTGAGGACGGGAAGTCACATGGGTGGGGTCCCTGGCCTGCGCGGCCATACCCCCATGCCTAGCCCCACCAGCAAGAAGATTCCGATGGCGGCTGAGCTCCTTTCCCTCCATCGTTCCCTTGAGGCTTCTTTGCCGGCGATCGCCTCACAGGTGGCCGGCGGTGTGTGTGTCTGTAGGTGGAGATGAGGCAAACAGATAAGGCTGCCCTCGCAGCCCGGAGGCAATTCGGGCACCACAAATGTTCGGGGATCGGAGGCATCAAGGTGCGTAGTTCACCAGAGTCTTGTAGCCCATTTTTCAAGCCGAGGGAGTTACCCTTCAGGTAAGTTTAACGGTTCTTTTCAAAACTCCTCTCTCTTACCTGCTTTCCTATTTTATTTTGTAATATTTCCAAGCCACTCTAATGAGAGAAGCTATCAGACTAATTACATGTGACTCTTGGCTTTCCCCAAACAGTTGCCCTCTTGATGTCATGGAATTATTTGGGAATGGCAGGGCCAACTCATCTGGCTGGAAAGACTCGGTGGGGAATGAGAGGGTGACGGGTAGATGGGATGTTACAGAGAAGGAAAAGAAGTGATGGGATCCAGCAAATGGCACTCAATTTGCCCCAGTGGTAAAATCCAGTGGGTGTAGCTCGGTGGGTGTGGTGGTTTGGTAGGTGTGGCTTGGTGGCCATGGCAGGAGGAGGATATTGCAAAATCTCCATTCCCACTCCACTTTGGGGCCAGCCAGAGGTGGTATTTGCCAGTTCTCTGAACTCTGTCAGAACCCACTGGATTTCACTCCTGCTTTGCCCCCTGTTATCTCTGAGGCAGTCGTTTGCCTGATGTTTACCAGGGACCTTTCTTAGGACTAATCTCCTCCTGTTTGTTTGTGAAATTGGAAATTGACATTTTGGACAGCTGGGCTAGATCCAGTGAAGGGTTACCAAAAATTTTACTACCACACTGTGGGCAGGGCTTATGCAGGATGCCCTGCATTTTCTTTCAACATCTTTCAGTGCAAATTGGGTGCTCTGGGATGGAGCTCCATTTTTGCTATCCCACTGCTGTCCCCCCATCCGGGAAGCAGCCCACCCCTGGCTAGATCCCTCATCCTTGTGACCAGGAGACCAGGAGACCAGGCATTGAAGGAGACTCAAAAAGATCTAATTCAGACATAAGGTTATAAAAGGATAAGAAATTGAATAATTTGGTCTTTTTAAACTTTCTTCATCCTCTTTCATGCTTAGACTTGACAGAAAACTGTAGTCGGTTGATTCAGTTATCTATGAAGTACAAATTAGGGTATGTGATTCACACACTATGTATAATTCCAATTTAAAGTCCTGTCCATGGTAGTATGCACACAATATTTGTACAATGTCTGGTAACAGCTCAAAATATATATTAGCAACACACGTGAAGTATGGTTCGTGTGAAACTTTGATTTTGTTTTTTCAGGGGTTCAGCAGGTTGTGTGAACCTTGCTCTCTGATTAGTTTATGGTTCAATATGTGTGTTTCTATCTGTCTGTCTGTCTGTCTGTCTGTCTGTCTGTCTGTCTGTCTGTCTGTCTGTCTGTCTACCTACCTACCTACCTACCTATTTGTCAAGCATGCATACGATAGTAGTTTGTATAAACATAAGTAAAAAGTAATGATAAAAAAGGACAATAGGACAGTAGGACAGGGGTGGTAAGCACAGTGGTGTGCTTATGCACACCCCTTACAGACCTCTTAGAAATGGGGAGAGATCAACCTTAGATAAAGGTTCAAGTTTTGGGGGTTTGGGGAAGAAACCACAGAGTCAGGTAGTGCATTCCAGGCATTGATCACTCTATTGCTGAAGTCATATTTTCTGCACTCGAGTTTAGAGAGATTTACATTTAGTTTGAATCAGCAACTTCAAGAAGTGTGGACTTCAATTCCCAGAATTCCTCAGCTGGCACACAATCCTGATTTGTTGGCAATGTTTCTAAAATACATTCAACAGTAAAACAAATAATGGTAAAATAGATCCATGCCATTTTTTGTGTCTGGCTACATTCAGTGACAAATTGATGCTGGCATGTGTCATGTAATTTTACAGGGCAATTTATTGGACAAAACTTCAGGTATTTGAAAAGACTGCTCCTCAAGCAAAGAGCAATAGAGGTATCAGATATTTGGGAAGGTTTCTTAGACTCTTAAACTCATTTGCCAGTAGACTTTGGAACTAACTTCTCTACAGCAGAAGAGATTTTAGTCTCTGGGTCTCATATACAGTACTTCAGCTGATACACCAGACTAAGAAATAGGAGCGTATTTATTCAATATGTTACAACCCCCCCCCCCGCCCTAGTTTTAATAAAGAATCTTTTTCCTTCAGACATCTCTCTCTTCCATGCATTCTATCTTTTGAGCCCTAAATGGATTAATTTTACATATGATATTAATAAGTGCAGCTCAGACAGACTTTGCCACTGACCTTAAGCTCAAACCAAGAAGTGTATCTAAGTAATATGTAAAAACCAACAGCCTGCCAATTTATTGAATTGGCAAATTATGACCCAGCAATATGTGTCTGTGTATGAAAACGTAGTTTTGCATTTGCTGCTCAATCACTAGATTGAGCAGATTGGCCTAAGAGCTTGTCAGAGTTCTGGAGGATTTTAAATTATTTTGACTTTCTGCCTTTGTCTTATGTTTTACAGTCTCAACTAGCAAACATTCATTTAATGACTATTGAAAGTTGCAACAACACAGAAAAATGTGACTTATGACCGTTCCTTGCAATTATGACCATCCCAGTGACCCTGTGATAATGTAATAAAGGTTTGAGTGCTTGGTAACCAGCATGTATTTGTTATAATTGCAATTTCCTGTGTCTGAAATACATGACTGTATTTATCATCTTTCCAGGGGGCTTTCAACAAGCAAAATTGATGGTGAAAGATAGACTTGTTTTATGATTGTGTGTTTTGCGCAACAACCCTGGTGATTTACTTAGCAACCATAGCACAAAAGCTCACAAAATTGGTACCAAGGTATATTTTACAGGCTCTTTGGTTATTCCCACCCCCAGACCGGAGGCTGTAAGGTTCTGGCATGAAGAAAACAGGTCACACTTTAGTAACATTGAAGTTCTCCATTGCCACCAGTGTTAATTCTCCATAGGCAGACATTAGCAGTGAAGGAGCAGATCCGTGGTTTATAGGCCTTCTGAACTCATGGTTCCTGCTTGAATAGAAGGTGAAGGTCAGCGCCAGAATGGTTTATCAGCTTCAACAGGTAGGTCAAGGATCTATTTACAGTCGGCCCTTTCTACAGTAACTCCTATCTATCCATCCATCTATCTATCTATCTGTCTGTCTGTCTGTCCATCCGTCCGTCCGTCCGTCCGTCCGTCCGTCCGTCCGTCCGTCCGTCCGTCCGTCCATCCATCCATCCATCCATCCATCCATCCATCCATCCATCCATCCATCCATCCATCCATCCATCTATCTATCTATCTATCTATCTATCTATCTATCTATCTATCTATCTGACTTCTATGACGCTCTTCTCAACCAACTCAAAGCGGCATAGAGCATAATAAATACAATAAAATAATATCTGTAGAAATCTAATTTTTTAAAAAAATGCTACAAAATTAATAACATTTCTAAAAAGCACCCCCTCTATCCTGACACAGTCATCCACATTCATCCAATCCAGTCACTCACAGCATCAGCCAGAGCCAATCTCACTGCTCACGGCCCCCGTGCCTGATTTAATATTTAAATCGTGCTTCAACCATTGTGGTTAGTGAAGTCCCTATAAAGAAAATGCTCTGGGCCCATATTAAGCTATAAGTTTTTAAATTTCCCTTTCCTTTTGTAAACAAGACATTAGGAGCATTCTTAAGGAGGCAATCCTCTCTTAGTATTCTTTTATTTATTTGATTTTTTTTATGCCACCCTTCTCCTTAAAACCAGGGCGGCTTACAACATGTTAGCAATAGCACTTTTTAACAGAGCCAGCATATTGCCCCCACAATCCGGGTCCTCATTTTACCCACCTCGGAAGGATGGAAGGATGAGTCAACCTTAAGCTGGTGATGAGATTTGAACTGCTGATCTGCAGAACTAGCAGTCAGCTTTAGTGGCCTGCAGTACTGCCCTCTACCCACTGTGCCACTTTCGGCTCCTTTTTGGAGCATTCATCATGGAATGTTCAATTGGAAGAAGGAAATTTTTCCTATATCTTCCTAGTGCTGAAGGCACCAATGGCAGTTTGGGTACGTAGCAGTATTAACCCCCCCTTCCCCTAGTTCTGTGTTTAAATTGCAAAACTCCTACTCTACTGAATTATAGGACCTCAGGTCCCACCATTTTTGTAGACCATCAAGCTGGGGCAAATTCTGTTACCCTTCCTTCATTGTATTATGTTTGTTTACAGTAGAACTCTGTCTTTCATCCACTTAAAAGCCTGGAGTCTATCTATTCCCCTGATGACATTAGTGAAATAATTGTCTCACAAACCTGTTATTCAGAACAGCTCAAAATGAGACTTACTAGCATGCAAAATGTTGCATTGTAAAGGACATGGCATTTACATATATGTGTGTTAAGAAAAGATGGCATTCAGAGCTTTCACTGTCAGAGACCTGCCTTGAATTCTGAATAATGGCAACTCTCATAAGTGTTACTGAGAACATTTCAGTAAAGTTTAACTGGCAAAAACAAAAGAAAAATGTAAGCTGCAATTGACCATGAAATATATAGGATACTTTTCTGATAAACAGAGGCTGCTGGAGAGCATGAAATGGGTCCTCGTCAGTTTATCAGTGCAATCTTTAGTTGATTGATCTACCAATTCATCTCCTAGTCAAAATCAGCAGCCCTAAATTAGCAGATTGAAAAATGTGTTTCCCTATTAGTCTTTCACTGGCACAAGTCAATGGTGGGTTCTACCTTTGGCAATGATACGTTGAAAAGACTGGCAATAGAATTTGCTGGAGTGGAGGAATTATGTGTCCAGCTAGCCAGTATGTTTTTTCAATTAAGAGACAGACTTTGACCTGTATGCTACTCAGTCCTGGCTCTAATAGAGTATCATCGTTTCCTGTTGCAAAAATAAATACCAACGATGACAGTTAATATATTTCGTTAGCTTGGGATCTTATTAAGAAGTCAAGCAGCGTTGACGAAAGGAGGCAACATTAGAGCATGCATTTGTTATCCAGTCCGTAAAGCTGTTCAGATGGCAAGTTCCTAACTTTTCCTCTGCAGTTTCATAAAATGTTATGGAAGGAAGGCTCTCTTGATTTATGAGCATTGTAAATTGATAGCAAGACTGGAGTGAAAAGATCTGAAGAAGCATTGCAACCTCCTGCATTTTAATGCACGGCAAAAGGACTAGGATAAGATGCTTGGCACAAAGGGGGAAATAAACGGCTGTAACTAGATGGACTGAGTCTGCATTATCAGGAAACCACCAAAATTAATGCACTGTTCTAACCATATATCCTAACCTGCTATAGACTCTCCCTGTTTTTACAGAATTGCAATTAGTATAAAGTGTGAACCTATTTACTGGGTTAAATAATAGTTAAAGACAACCTCCTCATACATAATTCATTGGCTTATTAACCTAAACCACAATCAAAGTTAATTTATGGTTGTTTCCCTTCTCCAGTTGCTGGACAGGTAAATTAGAATTGGGATAGCTGAAGTAAATCTGCATTGCCTTTTGTGCCCCCCCCCCAAAGTATCAGCAGGATTAGATTAGATTAGATGTATTGCATTTATATGCCGCCCCTCTCCGTAGACTCGGGGCGGCTCGCAACAATGGTAAACAATACATAGTAACAAATCTAATATTTAGCAATCTAAATTACAGTTTTAAGTTTAAAAAAACCCAAAAGAAACCCCAATATATAAAAAACAAGCACACAGTCGAATCATACACAGAAACTACATGGGCAAGGGGGAGATGTTTCAATTCCCCCATGCCTGATGGCAGAGGTGGGTTTTAAGGAGTTTCCAAAAGGCAATCCTAATCTCTGGGGGGAGCTAGTTCCAGAGGGTTGGAGCCACCACAGAGAAGGTTCTTCCCCTGGGTCCCGCCAGACAACATTGTTTAGTCGACGGGACCCAGAGAAGGCCAACTCTGTGGGACCGAACCGGTCGCTGGGATTTGTGCGGCAGAAGGTGGTCCCGGAGATATTCTGACCCGATGCCATGGAGCGCATCTTATACACATCTTCACCCATCACTGCTTTTTAAAAAAAATCATTTGAAAATAATTTCAATTGCAAATACTTGGAAAATAATGATAGTAGGAATGGACTGGCTGATAGCTCTGCCTGCATTCTTTAGAGCAGTGATGGCGAACCTTTTTTTTCCTCGGGTGCCAAAAGTGCATGTGCGTGTGCTATCGTGCATGCGCGAGTGCCCACACCCATAATTCAATGCCTGGGGACGGTGAAAATGCCCCCTCCTGTTTCCCCCGGAGGCCCTCCGGAGACCTGAAACTGCTCATTTCCCAAACTCTAGTGTGCCTGGTAGGCCTGTTTTTCACCCTCCTCAGGCTTCAGAGACAAAAATACCCTCCTCCACCTCCCCCAAAGCCGAAAACGCCCTCCCAGAGCCTCTGGGTGAGACAAAAATCAGCTGGACGGCACTGTCAACCTTCGCTTATGCTGCTGCATCTCTTTCGCTTGATTGTAAATAGTTACGGGGTGGGTTAGAGATAAGGGGTGTGGGAGGGAAGAGCACAGGAAGAGAGTTAGGTTTTGTTTTCCTAGGTACCAGGAGGAGACCGTTAGAGGAAAATTCCGGAAGAGTGACGTGAGGGCCAAGATGTATCCACCTGATGGTTATGGACAATAAGGATTGGGCATTGCCCCAAGTGGGTTGAAATAGGGGTTTTGATATATGCTTGTATCGCGCCATTTTCTCAGACTTTTCTTTTCTTTTGATGCTTCTAGTTCTGATTTTGATAAATTCACTTTTGAATTTTTACAAAAAGGACTCTGAGTTTTATTTGTCTAAATTCTGACTGGCAGCTTGACAGGCAAACACATGCACATTACAGCTGAGCTAGAATAACGGCTCGCGTGCCAGCAGATATGGTTCCGCGTGCCACCTACGGCACCCATGCCATAGGTTCGCCATCACTGCTTTAGAGTATTAGAAGCAGTATCGGGTCCCTATTGGTAGGGAGGAGGCCGCCGCACCGGTAGTAAAATTGGAGCTGTGCACGCAGTGTTGCGTCTCCGGCATGCATGTGCATGTGTCCGACCAAGATTTTTGCTTCGGTGCATGAACAGGAAGCAAAATCTTGTGACGAGATATGTGCGTGAGATAAATTTCAGCTATTATTTGCTTCTGCGCATGTGTGGAAGCAAACAAAAATCACCAAAATCTCTCTTGTGCGCGTCCCCTCGTGCGGTTTTGCTTCCTGAGCATGTGCAGAAGTAAAATGTTGTTCGGACACATGCATGCACAAAGTTGCATGCGCAGCGCACCAGGAGCATCGGGAGCAGCAAACCTCGCCTGGTCAGAAGGTCAAATACACCTTTGGACTTCGGCAACACATGAAGTATCTTTGTTCCGTAGATTGCAATTTTTAAGAAATGCGTTTAAATATGGCCTTAAAATGTTATTATTACTCTAGTACCCTTTTTACTTTTTGACCATAAAGCAGAGGTCTTCAAACTTGCCAACTTTAAGATTTGTCTTAAAATCTTAAAGTTGCCAAGTTTGGGGACCCTTGCCATAAAGCTTGTTTCCAAATGTAAAATAATGCACTTGGGGAAAAGGAATCCTCAATCTGAGTATTGTATTGGCAGTTCTGTGTTAGCAAATACTTCAGAAGAAAAGGATTTAGGGGTAGTGATTTCTGACAGTCTCAAAATGGGTGAACAGTGCAGTCAGGTGGTAGGGAAAGCAAGTAGGGTGCTTGGCTGCATAGCTAGAGGTATAACAAGCAGGAAGAGGGAGATTATGATCCCGCTATATAGAATGCTGGTGAGACCACATTTGGAATACAGTGTTCAGTTCTGGAGACCTCACCTACAAAAAGATATTGACAAAATTGAACGGGTCCAAAGACGGGCTACAAGAATGGTGGAAGGTCTTAAGCATAAAATGTATCAGGAAAGACTTAATGAACTCAATCTGTATAGTCTGGAAGACAGAAGGAAAAGGGGGAAAATGATCGAAACATTTAAATATATTAAAGGGTTAAATAAGGTCCAGGAGGGAAGTGTTTTTAATAGGAAAGTGAACACAAGAACAAGGGGGCACAATCTGAAGTTAGTTGGGGGAAAGATCAAAAGCAACATGAGAAAATATTATTTTACTGAAAAGAGTAGTAGATCCTTGGAACAAACTTCCAGCAGACGTGGTAGATAAATCCACAGTAACTGAATTTAAATATGCCTGGGATAAACATATATCCATCCTAAGATAAAATACAGAAAATAGTGTAAGGGCAGACTAGATGGTCTTTTTCTGCCGTCAGACTTCTATGTTTCTATGTTTCTAAGCTTGTGGCTGAAAGAAAGGAAAAAGAGGCTTCCAAAGAGTGGAACTAGAAACATAGTTTGGCCTGTTGGATTTGTGGGGAAATTCTACTCCTTTTACTGCCTCAGGCAAGGATGGAAAGCAAAATGTAAATGAACTTTTGATCAGTTGTATTTTACTTAGGGTGAGGGACAGGAGAACTAAATGTACTGCTTTAATTTTCTCCAATTACCCCTAATATTAAATAACTATGTGTTAAAGTTTACAAATGTGCTTCCTTCTAGTCATTTTGGAAGCCAGCTGTATATGACAGAAAACATCAAGAAGCTGGCCCATGACACTCCGTCTGTTCTTTTCTAGCTCATGAGATAAGAGTGCAGGCTAGTTTAACCACACCTTGTTTTCTTTCCCTGTTTGATGTGTTAACACTGCTGCCAGTTGATCTTCTTCAAGTCTCTGCTAGCCACAGGGAAGCTTGGATCCCAAACGCCTTATCTAGGGGTAATTATTTGTGTAGGAGGTAGAAACCCCCAAGGCTCCTGAGATTCTCAGCAAGTTTGTATTTTCACATCCTGGTTGCTCAGGTAGCACTGAAATTAAACCCTCTCACACAGACAAACCAACCTTGGGAACTCAAGAGAAATGGCAGAGAAATGCTGATGTGCAGTTTTGAAATCACACAAGGTAAGGGTTTATTACAAGTGATTTCGGTGTTCTGGAAGCCACAGAACCTGACCTACAATAGCAAAGAAAGAGGCTACTGATGTTATGACATTTACCCTGAACTGAGCTGTGTCCCGTCCACGAATCACATAATCTGAACTGTGGACATTATACAACCAATCTCTGTATTAAACAGTGAGCATAGAGATCATTCGAAAACTGATTTCTGCCATTTATGTGGATGATGGAGATTTGAACCCAAGTTCTAATAACTGCCTTGAGAAATGTTGCTAGAAAAGAGGCATTCAGTGTATAACTTTTTTGCTGGGAATAATAATAATAATAATAATAATAATAATAATAATAATAATAATAATAATAATTATTATTTATTAGATTTGTATGCCGCCCCTTTCCGCAGACTCAGGGCGGCTCACAACAACAATAATAACAATGTGATAATGTAACAAATCTAATATTTAAAAGAAAGCATCTAAAACCCCATCATTTAAAAAAACCCATACAACACAAGCATAATATATAAGCCTGGGGGAGATGTCTTAATTCCCCCATGCCTGGTGATATAGGTGGGCCTTAAGCAATTTATGAAAGAGAAGGAGGGTGGGGGCAGTTCTGATCTCTGGGGGGAGTTGATTCCAGAGGGCCAGGGCCGCCACAGAGAAGGGTCTTCCCCTGGGTCCCGCCAGATGACATTGTTTAGTTGACAGGACCTGGAGAAGGCCAACTTTGTGGGACCTTATTGGCTGCTGGTATTTGTGCGGCAGAAGATGGTCCCGGAGGCTATGCTGTGTGACCACACGGGATTTGCTACTGTGTGAATGGAGATATAATTATGCAGTTAACAATTGGAACATTCCTTCCTTCTCTTATTAATTGAACAAATTTGATTCAGGTTATAGAAAAGACAATTACTTTTAACATGGGATGTCTCACTCAGGAAGATCCTTACCATAGCAGTTGCATTGACCCGATACTACTTTGTCCTTCATCTAATGGGTGCATCTTCTGCTTAAATATTTATTTCCAAAGATGACATAAGTTGTTGTTCCATTTTACACTTAGCATCTGCCTGTAATTAGGTAGTCTGTCAAGGTTCCAGGTAGCATCCAAATTTAAATCAGAATCCAACTTAAAGTATTCCTCAAAGTTCCAATTTATTTCCAGAACTTACATTGGGGACCTGAATCTTAGCTTCCACCCAGTTGAAAGTTCACATGCCTTGCCCCCCACCCACAAACTTGTCATGTTGCCCTCTCAGGGTTGTGCCAGCATGGCAACTCCTCCTTCCGCTTCCGCCCAGGTGGTGGACATATGATGGCCTTGAACTTCATGAAAAAATGCTTTGTGGCTGCATCTGCTCCCTGATGAAATCACTCCTCGCAAGTTCCCATAAACATCAGGTCTTCTACAGATAGTGTGGCAAGCTGTCGATTTATCACCGACTTCTGCATCATCATGGTTACTGAAGGCAAGGTACTGAGGATGAGTAGTGAGACAAAAGTACCAAGTAGTTCTGGGATACAATTTGCCTTAAATACCTTTTTAAAGCTTCATTCTTTTTTGCTTGAGATGTTATGAAAACGTCATTTCTACTATTGGACAGCAGCCACTGTGCACAGGCAAGTCACCATCATACTCACATAGCTTGGTGAAATAACAAAATGTACATATTGCAATAAGATTCTTTGCTATGCAGACTTTCTGTCAATTGTACTGTACCTTCTATTCTTCATATTTTTCAGCTTTGGCAGGAATATTTTTCTGGATGTACATTTGATGGTTGTTTATCACTCATCTAATACCTAGAACTATTTGGCTGTTCTCAATATATCCCTGTTGCATAACCTCCTGGTAGTAGGTATCCCTTTCTTTACTATTGTTTGGTTTTCTAAAGTTGAGTGAAATCTCAATTCTGAAAGTTTTCTTCAGAATCTGTTTATTTTTCTGCCACAATGAAACTCTTTTCTATTTTAGATATTTTGTAAAAAATAATATCAATTTATTTTTTGTTTCTGAGGTAAAGTGACTAGGTGGTTGAAGGTAAGATATAGGACAGCCCAATGGTTGGTTAATATTGAAAGGAAGATGTGAATTAGCTTTCATTAAATAACTTAAAATGGTTTCTAAACAGGTTGATATTGATTTTGTAATATATTTATAATCAATCGACGCTTACCTAATTTTCCATTTTAAAGTTCTTATTTTTTTTAACAAGTTTTACAGAAAGGAATATAAAAAATTACAAAGAACAGTAAAAGGGAAACTACAATATTGATTTATTTCACATGAAATGTCAAACAGCCTTTAAAATCCTTTATCCATGACAGAGGGCAGCTTTTCTAGGGTAGGACTCTTCTCCAGAAACCTGCATTTCCAAATATAAACTGATGGCCCTTATTACCCTGATTTGATTGACATTTCCCTATCCAATAATCCCAGTTCTATATCAACTTGCCTGTACTCCGTGCCAAGACAAGCTAAGTTCTGCATCTTGCATAAGAAACATATTTATACTGTGGAGTATCACTGAAGTTACATAATGTTTCTGGAAAAAATTGTGTGGCAATGATAGCATAACTTGCATTATTTTGAAATTTGCATAACTTTTTGGAACGAAAGTAATAATTTTCATAATCTATTCCAATATTGCTAATCATGAGGAAGAGCAACATATTACGCAGAACAATAAACACTTCTCCCAAACTGCTGGAAATTGTATTCAACCATTCGGTCTAGTTTCTGACATTTTAGGCAGAAATTGTCAATACTGTATATATTCTAGTATATTTCTGCAGCTGTTATGGCTCCAAACTGTCAAATGATGGATGTCAGATTCTTATGTGTCAGGAAAACACAGTGGCTGACCAGCCTCCACTGACTCGTTTTCAATTTATTTTTATTGTTACGAATCACATACGTAGGATACATTTTGCAAAATAATAATAATACATTTGCAAGATAAAAATAATCTTCAACTTTGTAAATTAAACCAATCACAGCAAAATACAAGCAACTGGTACTCATGTTTCTTAAATGCCCACAAAGCAAAGAAACATCTAAATGTCAGTAGAAATTCAGTAGGAATTTTGGTGAATCTTCTATATAGTGCCAAAATACTATGAGAGATCTTGAAATCTTGCTAGATTTTGGCATTTTCACACAAAAACTCAAACATGAGGGCATCTCGTGAAATCTGAATGATTTGGGGATCTTGCAGGTTTTTGCTGTTCATAGGTGCAACATTGCGTAGGCCATATTAACTCAAGGAAGGACTAAGTAGCCAATTTTTTTGTAGGTAACCTTAGCATGACATTACTCTTCATCCATATAAAATGTTCTATTCTGTACCTTTTCTACTTCTAGAAGTTGCATGGAGTCCCCATGAGTTGGGTGGCCATATACATTTTCATAAATAAACAAGCAAATAAATAATTTTCTCTGGTTCTCAGGTTTTCAAACAGACTTTGAAGCACCATGCTGCTTTAATCAGCATACTAACAGACCATAATTATGATTTGCAAAGAATAAAGATTTACTGTTTACCGTTCATCTTTAGAATGCATTGTAATTGTTTGAATATGTAGCATCTTTACTAGATTGAAGCAGCATGGTACTTATCCCGCACTAGATTAGACTGGATTATCATCCATTATCTTCAACTGCTTGCCTTTCTTTTTCTTACAAAAGGTCAAACAAAGAGGAATGGATGGTGGAATCATGAGGAGAAAGGAAGACTTTGCATCTTTCTCCTCAGACACTCTAGAAGTTGGCATGATTACTGCTGGTGAATCAATTTCACATAAAGAAGAATGGATTGCCCAATGAAGGAGAAACTTTATATCCTAACATTGCCAAAGGGAAAGAAACAGAGTGATGTAATGATATTTTTGCTGCCTGTCAAGTTTGAAAGGAAAATCCTCCTGAAGTAAGTATATTAAGAACCAAGCTAACATCTCTGCAGTCAAACTGAAGCAGAAACTGAAGATTGAAGCAGAACTGGCTCACCTAGAAGCCAATTCTAAGGATTAAAACTAACTCCAACCATGGTGATTAAGCAATTATTACAGATTTAAATTTAACTATAATGCCATTAGATTGGCCAGACACCCCTACCCTCCAGAATTGAACAAGAATTCTGGTATCTCTTATGTAATCTTTTTACAGTGTTCCCTCGATTTTCGCGGGAGATGCGTTCTGAGACTGCCCGCAAAAGTCGGATTTCGGCGAAGTAGAGATGCGGAAGTAAATACACCATTTTTGGCTATGGACAGTATCACAAGCCTTCTCTTAACAATTTAAACCCCTAAATTACCATTTCTCATTCTCTTAACAACCATTATTACTGGTACTCACCATTGAATAAGACACTTAGTGATCCTGATATTTATAAACATAATTATTTATTAACAATAATTATTTTTTTTGTTATTTATTTGCAAAAATCATTAGTTTGGCGATGATGTATGATGTCATCGGGCGGGAAAAACCGTGGTATAGAAAAAAACTGCGAAGTATTTTTTTAATTAATATTTTTTGAAAAACCGTGGTATAGGCTATTTGCGAAGTTCGAACCCGCGAAAATCGAGGGAACACTGTATATCAAAATAATCTGAATGGGTAGGAGAATCATTAAGACATTGGAAGGAAATATTAGGAACCCTGAGCTTCCAAGGTTTGGTGTCTGGACAGCTTTAGCTCTCTAATTTAGAACTATATACATAGTTCAGAATTTAGAAATAATTTAAATGAAAATATAATAAGATCATAAGAGGAACAAGTTAAATAATGACAATAAGACTCAGCCTGGTACACAGATGTTAGCTGACTTCTGGTCATTCATAGAACTCTTTAACTCAGATTTGGACAGCTTATGAACAAGAGGACTGACTATTGTGAACATCTGTTCAGGGAACTCTAGCTTTGAAAGAATTTGGTAGTCAGCCTTGGTTGTAGTAAGACAGCTGATCCTTTTTGCATTACTAGTAAGAGTAAGAGAAGGAAAGCACCATACTTCACAGCCATCCAAGAAACCATAATTCTGAAATAAAGCTCTCTTATGCTCAGGGATGGTTCTACCATTAAACCATAAATCAGCTATTTCAGTTCTTAGCAATTCCTGGCTGGCATGCATAGATTCCCATCCATTCCTTGTGACCCCTTTTGCCATTTTCCTTTATTAAAAAAGTAACTGAGATTTGTCCTCCATCTTTGGAGGACTGCCATTTGGCTGGAGTGCTGTAGGATTTCCTGCTCAAGCAGGGGGTTGAACTTTATGACCTGTAAGGTCCCTATTATGTCCTGCCCAGAGACTAAGCGAAGTAAGGCTTAGAGATTAGTTATAATGGGAAACCCAGGTTGTTATGATTGGTTGGATTGTTCGTCGGAGCAAGGGTGGCAAAAGCTCTATCACCCGATTGGTTGTTACCTCAGCCGGCGTTAGTATATAAACACTGGCATTTGTTATGGCCTCTGTTCCTCATCTCTACTTGTTGTGTTCACTTCTAATAAAGTCTTGGTTGCCGACTCCTGCCTCTGACTATTTCAGTCCCTTTCAACTCTAATAATAAATAAATAAATCTTCTAAGTCAGTCTGCTGGCACTAGGTGAGATGGAGGATTTTTCCGCAAGCCATATTGAAAAGAGATTCAGCCGTGAGTCCTATGGATTTCTGACCAAATAGAAAGTACACCATTTTGCCAGCAATATGTCTAAAGCCGGCACTGTGCATATTAAGTTAAACCAATTATTCATCTACCCTGGGACTCACAGGCAGGTCTCTTGAATTTCTGAAGTATAGAAATCTCCTTTTTTGATTACCTGATACTCGTGATCAGCTGGACGTGGCAGGACGTAGTCCGGGATCATCTGTATGCAAAGCACATGCTCTGTCATTGAGCAATCAGCCTTCCCCTGCACAGTATTTCACAGGCACGTGGGAGGTTAAGGCTGCAACCATGGAAGGATAGATGCAGCCTTAAATTGCATGCCAACAAATTGTAGAGCAATCATGTGAGAATGTGTGTGAATATTCTCCCCATCATTGTGAACACCCCTTTGTCATTATGCCCACCTAATAAATGTGGCTTTTTGATTCTACTTAGCCAACAGGACAGAATGAGTTCTTGTAGGTGGGTTGTGGGATGCTGTAAAGCCATCGTGAATCACCTGTCATACTGAAGAGCTGGGTCAAAAGGGGAAGTTATTTACATAAATTATTGGAGAGCAGTAAATATTATTTCATGATATCACATCATGATTAAGGTAATGAAACTTGATATTAAGGGGCAGGAAGATTTGCTCTTACTCAAAGAAAATTAAAGAAGGTGCTTGAGGGTAAAGAAGAGAGCCTACTTAGCACTGTTCTTTTTTTCCCTCCTAACACAGAGGGCAAGCAGACCTCTAGCAAAGGTCATTGTGATTTTCCCATTTATATAGAAGATGCTAATTTAACCATGCTCAAGATTTGCTTATGTTTCCAACAGTCCTTCCGCTCACTTCTTCCCCTCAGTTTCTAATTTCAATTTGCTGATGCAGTATATTTCATTTTAAGTATTAATCATCACATTCTCACCTTTTTGGATTAAATAGATGGAGAGGGAAATGGGATCATATCCATTGGCTCCCATTTTCTGCCCTGTATCATAGCCATATGTTCTGCCAGTAGAAGCTGGGTCCTAGAATTATTCAGCCAATCTAAAGCTTAAATATGCAGTTAGGAACCCAATTTGAGGGTTAGGGTTATTATTCAAACTATCAGTAAATAAAAATATGCATAAAAACATTAAAGGGGGAACATCATATGCAAGGTTATATGTCTATACAGTGATCCCTCGAGTTTCGCGATCTCGATCTTTGCGAAACGCTATATCGCGATTTTTCCACCCGATGACGTCACTCCCTTCCTTTCTCATCTTTCTTTCTCTCTCTCTTTCTCTATCTTGCTTCTTCCTCTCTCACACTCTCTTCCTCCCTCTCTCATCTCTTTCTTTCCTTCTCTCTCTTTCTCTATCTCTCCCCCTCTTGCTCTCGAGCGGCGGGCGGCACCCAGGGAAGGTTCCTTCGGCTGCCCAGCAGCTGATCTGCTCGGCAGCGCAGTAGCAGCGAGGAGCCGAAGATGGGGTTTCCCCTTTGAGTGGGCAATGGGGAAACCCCATCTTCGGCTCCTCGCTGCTACTGCGCTGCCGAGCAGATCAGCTGCTGGGCGGCCGAAAGAACCTTCCCTGGGTCTTCAACTCCCAGAATTCCCCCCCCCACACAAAGGGGAAACCCCGATCGTGCACCGAGCGGCGGACAAGCGGCGGGCGGACAAGCGGCGGGCGGACAAGCGCCGGACAAGCGGCGGGCGGACAAGCGGCGGGCGGACAAGCGGTGGGCGGACAAGCGGCGGACAAGCGGCGGACAAGCGGCGGGCAGACAAGCGGTGGGCGGACAAGTGGCGGCCGGACAAGCGGCGGGCGGACAAGCGGCGGGCGGACAAGCGGCGGAAAAGCGGCGGCCGGACAAGCGGCGGCCGGACAAGCGGCGGCCGGAAAAGCGGCAGCCGGAAAAGTGGCGGAAAAGTGGCGGGCAGAAAAGCGGCGGGCAGGCGGGCGGGAAAAGCGGCGGGCAGGCGGGCAGGCAGGCGGCTCCTCAGCTGCTGGGCGGCGGAAGGAACCTTCCCTGGGTCTTCCCAGGTGCGGAAGTAAAAACACCATCTGCGCATGCGCGGCCATGGAAAAAGGGGCGCGCATGCGCAGATGGTGTTTTTATTTCCGCACCACTACATTGCGAAAAATCGAGTATCGCGAGGGGTCTTGGAACGTAACCCTCGCGATACTTGAGGGATCACTGTATAACTTTATGTGTGTGGAGCACCATGTGCAGTGGTTGGAGGTAAGGCCAGTAAGTCACCTGAAGATAAAATTTAGGAGATTCGATGTAAGAGAAGAATCCAGAGATAAATTTAGGATGATTTAAAAATTTGCTAAGATTAATACAAATTAAACCAATGTTGCAAAGCTCCTTTGATTATTATATGCCATTATTTCTTTTTAGAATATTTCTGTGATGGATTGTAGCAAAAGCCACCCAGTTCAGAGTTCAGAGATGCTGATGTATAAAGGCAAAACATAAGGCAGATAGAACATACTGATGTGAAGAAGAAATACTGATTTTGCATAGCAGACAATCTTCCTAAACAACAACAACAACAACAACAACAATAATAATAATCTCAAAATTTCAAGGGGAAATAATTTGCTTTTGGAAATATTGGGAACTATGGTCCCCCTCTTACAGGTTTGGAAACACCATACATTGCAACTGAGATCCTTAAACTGCAGAATTTCTTCTACGCTTTGTGTTTTTAGGCTACTGATAATTTTTTTTTTGAACTAGTATACAGTCAATTTTCTCATATTTCCTTAGTGCTAGCTTTATCCATCCTAAACAAACAAGTGATTTCTGAAAGAATAGTGGAAAATATACCCGGTCAATTGTTTCCTTTAAATCTTAATGTTTTAGGCCTCAGGAACATCCAAGTAACTGTTTAATGAGAAGCTGTCTGGTGGAATGTTGGTAAGGTTTTAAGAAGCTTAATTGCTCCCTGAAGGTGGATGTCAGGGTTAAATAACAATGTTGAACTTCTATACTAAAACATGGAGTACCAAAGAACAGTATTAAATGGGAAACCAAAGACAGGAACTGAAATATTGAATAACATGTTTCTTCTACTTTATTCACAGCTCTTTAACCATTCCAGAGACGATTTGATGGTTCCATTGGTAAAATCCTGCTAAGCAACCACTTTCCCTTAGGCCCTTGAGCTCCAAGGTGTCTGTAAACTCTGACTTATGGGCCTGGCTGTAGGTAAACTGAGAGCACAGCCGCTGTTCTCACCAGTAATAGTAAGCAGGCTTCTCTCCCCTGTGGTGATCCAGACACCAGAAACGGAAGGCAGGGCAGCTGGGAGATCTCAGATTTCAAAGCTCTGAAGCCTTATGGTCAAATGGGGGTGGGGGAGTGAAGAAACCAGGAAAGACAAAAACTCTGAGCTAGTTTGTAAAACCTCTCTCATACAGAGCCATAGCATTTAGATATTGTCTATGATTTGATATGATTTGCATATATATCATTCACAGTGAGATGGCTACTTTGAGAATTTGGGGGGAACGGACCCAGAAAAAGGAGGTGCAATTGAAAGAGACAGAGGCTAGCAAGTTTTATGCCCCTAATCTAGTCTGGTTTGGTGCCACAGATACACTGGAGTTTTCTCCACTGCCAGGATTGAAGTGAGTTTTCATTCTCAGTCTGGTTGACTTCTTTGTGTGAAATAATGGGTGTACAGTATTTAAGAAGTGCATGGATGTCAACATCAGTTTTGCTTCAGGAAACAAAGTCTTGAGTCATGAACAGAAACTGACCAGAATGGCTGAAGGTGAGGGAAAGAAATTTCATTTTAATGTACTTTTCTTTTAAATGTTCCTGTAAACACCCACCCCATTCCCCCACCTCACAGAGTTCTCATGGCGCATGTGTGTGTATATAAGTTAGTGGCAGGAGAGAGGGATGGAATATTTTCCATTCCTGAACTAGATTTTTACTTAAAGAAAAATGGAATACAGAAATGCTGTATTCACATTATAATCCTGTTTTCCCCATTCACATTTTTGTTTTGCGAGTGTAACCTAGAGGACTACAGGAGTAATGTAACTGACATTTCACTTAAAGGACTAATGTAGCAGATAGCCTGAATCTGAGATAATTTATAACCAGGGGTGGGCTACTGCCCGGATGGGAGGGAACGCAGTGGGGTAGCGAAAATGGAGCTCTACCATAGAGCACCCAATTTGCACTGAAAGATGTTGAATGAAAATGCAGGGCGTCCTGCATAAGCCACGCCCACAGTGTGGTAGTAAAAAATTTGGTAGGCCTTCACTGCTTATAACCAAGCAAAGATTATGGCCTTTCCAGAATGCTTTCAGAAGCTTCACATTGATTGTTCCAAGGGTGTGAGCAAAAGATAAAATTTTATTCAGTCGCTGATGGGAATAGACAGATAGACTCTTTTCAGTTTGATAAGTTGTAAAATGGACACCATGAACCATTCTGGTCTGTCACATCACCTCTTCCCAGTCTGTACACACTTGCTACAACACCCCTCCCTCACCTCATTCAATAATATTCACCCATCCACCTGGCAGCTTCTGAGGCTCTCAGGACTTAGGACTTCCTGCTGCTTTTCCCTTTGACTTTGTATGTGGAAAGCTGGCAGGAAAGCTCACTTGAAGTCCTTGTTAATTAACCCATGATTCTTACTTAATGATGGCCTCGGAGATTGCAGGCATCAATGTCGTGCTTTACAACTGCTGAAACTGCTTTCAGTCCTAATTGTTGTTGTTAAGCAAGGACTACCTGTATATGCACAAAAATGGAAGGACTCTGACATATCTATAATGGAGGAAAGGTTGGTGAAGATGACACAGTAGCAGAGATGGCAATATTAATTTGACTGATTAAAGAACGATTAACAACTACATTAATTAGTGACTGGAAGCCTCTAAGGGGCTTTTTGTGTGGGAAAAAAAGAGAAAAACAAATTTGTGATTTATTTGCAGATTTTAAAAGGTCATAGGTCATAGAAAGAAGAAAATTACGATATAACCTGAGACAAGATGAAATATAAATATATTTATAACCACTGTCAAGATTAAAAGCTACTTCTTTATATTCCTTTATATTTCTTCTTTTTCTTTTTTTCTTACTATTGCCATTTTTATTCTCTTTATTCTCTTTCAGTTTAAATTTATTTAATAAAAACTATGTATATATATAAATAGGATGATTATCCATGTTTGTGCTCTAACCACTGATAGAAAAGGACTATTGAAATTTAAAGAAAATGCAAGCAAAATATGGGGACTGGAATACCGAAGTGGAAAATATTGAGAGAAACTATTTGTGTTTGACAATGACTATTTGTCATTGTCCTCATGGAGAGAGAGGAAGCCATTTTCCAGACAAAACACGGTGGAAAAAATTGGTTTTAAGTTAGTCTAGGAATGGGACAATGTTATATACTCTTTCCCTATTTATTCAATTTACCGTATTTTTCGGACTATAAGACGTACCTTATTTTGGGGGAGGAAAATAAGGAAAAGAAATTCTGCCTACCAGCATCCATCTAGCTAGTGTCCTTAGCAAACAGCTTGGAACAGGTATATTAGCCTTGCAAAGCTCCACTTGAGAGGTTGCTTTCAGTCTTGAAAATCTCTGTTTCACTGGCTGCTTTTTTGGCTTTGCAAAGCTCCATTTGAGAGGATGTTTTTTCAGCCTTGCAAAGCTCTGTTTGAGATGTTGTTTTAGCCTTGCAAAGCTCTGTTTCAGAAGCTGCTTTTTCAGCTATGCAAAGTTCCATTTCAGAGGGTTTTTTCAGCCTTAGAAAAGTTCATTTGAGAACTTGTTTTCAGCCTAACAAAGCTCCATTTTGAGATGCTGTTTCAGCTCCATTTGCAAGGCTGGGCCGGGCTACATTTGATGTATAAGATGCACCCAGATTTTCACCCTCTTTTTTGGCACAGGGAGGTGCATCTTATACTCCAAAATACGATATATACTGAATACATAGGAAAAAATCTGGATTGGAAAAAATAAGCATGGTTTTAAATTTTGGATAGAGCAGAATAGCATAATACCTTGGTTCAATAAATTTGCTTTCTGACTTAAGTATCTGGCCCAAAACGATCCATTAAGGCAATTTTTCTGGGGTTTCTGATTAGGACTTTACCATTACGTTGGCTTTTTTCCCTGTTTGTTTTTTTGGGGGGGGGGCTGTTGTTACTGTATGATACGCAGATATGGTGGGTTAAAGAAAATAAAGCAGTTATAAATGTGCAAAAAAGATTTCCATATGTGTAAGATTATTCCAGCTGATGGACAAAGACTTTCAAAATATAGGTACATGCACACTATATACATTCTCCAATGCATTCCAGATGTATACAGCTTGCAAATTAGGACAAGGAATGCCAATTTACAAATTCCAGTTGAAGGTTTGGGTTTTCCAATCATAGAATTTCAGAATCTCTGAAATGAGTAACAGGCTTCGGACCTAAAATATTTATTAGGTCTGTGGCCAGTCATGCTATATTCCCTCCACATTTTTGTTTGAAGGCACAGAAGGGTTTTTCTTTTCTTTTTTTTGAGCTGTGACAAAAAGAATTGGAACAGATTCAAAGGGTCCTCAGCAAAGGCAGGGGACTATAAGAGTAAGGAAAGAGAACATGAAACATCGGAGGTTGAAAACTAGAGGTAAGAACAGAGGGCAGAGAAAATTAAACGTTGCTCTTTCTTTGAGTCAAGCTGAAACCAGGAAGCATTTGGTTGATGTTATGGACAGATGAACGTTGAAGACTTTGATGTAATCCTAGACCTCAGGCATGAAACTCTGCTTGACCTTTTCCGTTGGGTTCTTTTGTGCAATGCTACTGGACATTTAGTTGCAAGAAAGGAAGCGGGGAAAGGATATCAGTTCAACCACATTTCAACTTTTGGATATAAAGTGACAGGGAAAGGAAGGCCTTAGATGTGCAATAACTAACTGGTTAAAATAATAATAAAAGCTGCCACCAAAGATCTAGGGGAATTCTTACTTCATTGTAAGAGTCTGTTAGTTCAAATCTGACACAGGTTAGTAGGAACCGAAAATGGTGCTTCTTCTCAAGAAGCTGAAATAATAGTGCGTCTTACAGTACTTGTTTCATAAAATATTGATTTTTTTTAATGGTTAGGTCTTAAGGAAATTCCTGGGAGATTTGAAGCTTGCCAAAGCTGCCATTTGGTTTGCCCACAGAAATCATTTGGCGTCAATGATGCATATGGTAGTAATGTAGCTGCCCAACGCTAAGAGAAGAAGCAATTATTACAGTTAATTATTTTAAAAGCATTTATTTTATTCATTTTGTTTTACATCCTCCACTAATTCAAAGTCACAGGGTAAATGTTGATTCTGAGTTTAAAAATCAAGCCTCTATGTTTCTATGTTTCTAGCCTTAGGAGCCTGGGAACATTCTGTTCATATGCAGCGAATTGGTACAAACAGTCCTTGATTTACAACAGTTTGTTTAATAACCATTCAAAGTTACAACAGCACTGGAAAAAATGACTTATGACCATTTTTCAGACGTACAACTGTTGCAGCATCCCCAAGGTCTCATGATCAAAATTTAGATGCTTGGCCACTTATCATATTTATGGCGGTTGCAGTATCCCAGGGTCATGTGATTGTTTTTTGACCTTCTGACAAGCAAAGTCAATGGGGAAGCCAGAGTCACTTAATTTAACAATTGCAGTGATTCACTTAACAATTGTGACAGGAAATGTCATGAAATGGTAAAAACTCACAACAAATATCTTACTCAGCACAGAAATTTTGGACTCAATTGTTGGTCATAAGCTGAGAACTAGTTATGAAGGATTTTAATATAGAATTGGGATGGATAGTGGTTGGGGCGGTAGCTCAAGAAGGTTGCCTAAACTGCCCCACAGTTTTTTCTTTGATGCAATGTCATCCATTCATCAATCATGGCTTCAATTTATTTATTGTCTCTTGTTCATTGACATCACCATTCTGATTCCTACATTGGTTTTTATCATACTTGCAGGCTATGTTTGCCTTATAGTCCTACGTGTGCTATACATTTATTTCTGATTTCTGGATTCTTATAATATTGAATATTCTCAATATTGAATATTGAAGCCATTGTGTGGGTTCAGACACTGACAAATATCTTGAACCATAAATTAATCATAAGAGAAGAATTCACTCACCACTTCAGTGTGATTGGAGAGTTTGTTGATCAGAATGTCATGCAAACACAGATACATACTCCATTCATTTTCTTCTACCTTTTCCTTTCCTCTCTCTTTCTCCAGCTTATTTCCCTTTCATGCTTGCATTTTCAGACTGTCACCACTCCCCATTCTGCAGATAATAACATGTTGCAATGTAGCTCCTATTTGCAACAATGGAATTTTGTTTTTCTAAGCTTCATTGACATGGGGAATTTGACACAATACAAGGAGGGATTGTTTATCCACGTGGCCAAGACGCTAGATCCACGTAGTGCTTATTTTTGAATCTCAAAGATTCCCGAACAATTCTTCCAGCAGCAGCAAGGGTGTAGGCTAGTAGAGGTTTGTGCATCTGTGCTTGCCAGGCATGAATAATTTTAAAACAAAGTCTTTTCCTCAGCTTATCCAGAACACAAAACTCTTAGACATTGATTCTGGGGAAATACTTCCAATGAGAGCCATAGAGTAGTAAGAGCCATATCTTCTTGCTGCTTTAATGCTGTTATTGGCTATAAACACCCCAAACAATCCAGTCTGGAAAATATTTTACTACACAATGTGTGGATTTCTCTTAGCTATACTACAGCAATGTGCAACTGGCTGATGACAAGAAGTAGAGAAGATTAAAGGCAAATGGAAGACAAGATGGAAGAACCTTAGCTTTAACATCAGGGCAGGGCAGGGCAGGCAAGGAGGAGATCATCTTAACCTACCTAAATGCATCATCAAAAATATTTAATTTGAGTAAATTGGAGTATTAGATTTTTTATTAATGTTCTAAGGAAGGAGGTGATGAGCACATGCCATAGATCAGGTCTGAAAACATCAAATCACCTGATTGATGGGCCAGAGAGTTGTCACCACTCTAGTAATCTCTTCCTCTTATCCCTTAGATTTTAGGTGAGAAGGAAAATGTCCTTTAAATCATCTACATATTTTACCTTTAACCATAGAGTAAATGCAGATTGAATTAAGGCACCTGTGTTGGAGAGCTGGGGCAAATGTAATCTCTTTAATCTTTCTGAAATTGCAGTGTTGGTGAGAAAAGTTAAGAAAGACTCCTTCTAGTTGAGCTTGACTTGTGATGTTTCCCATCTTTATCAAATACCTAAGTCAAAGGACAACAGCTCATATTTAAAAGTGGCCCTGTAATATGTTTTCCCTTTTCCCCTTTGGTCTACACAATCACAAAAACACCCAATGTATTTTAAAGGTGTTGCTGTTGTTGACTCTTGCTCTTTCTCCCCCACTCTTCTTCTCTTTCTTTCTTCTTCTTTTTGCTACCACCCAGGGCTAGGCCTAGATGTTGTACAAAGAAGGAAGGCATGGATTACTTATGATTTGTTTTTACATGTTGTGAGCCGCCCCGAGTCTTCGGAGAGGGGCGGCATACAAATCCAAGTAATAAATAAATAAATAAATAAATAAATAAATAAATAAATAAATAAATAAATAAATAAATAAATGGATTGAATTCTGAACATTATTAACCCCCCTTGGGTGCTAAAGATAAAGAGCAATGGCTACTATTGTTCTTTCATCTTTCCAGATGATCTTTCATACTTTACTGACAGTGGGAGAGGCTACAAATAGAGCAACACTATCAAATATAACCTCTTTATTAGCTTCTTGTGTAGAAAGAAGGAAACAAATCTACTATCGCCTATACCAGGGGTGGGCAGTTCATTTTGCCATGGGGCTGCATGAGCGGACCCCAACCTTCGCGGGCTGGTCACAGATAGTGGGTGGGCTGGTCACAGACACTTCATTCCAAACTGACCTCTCCAGCTACTGTTAAATGCACTGGGGAAAGGTGGGAGGAAGGATGTTCCAGCCCAGCCACCCTTTACAAGCCAACTCATGCGATCAGCAGCTCCAGGTAAACCACTTTGCTGCAGCATCCCCCGAAGACCAGCCCCACAGCCGAAGAGGGGTGCATCCTGCCTGGTTAGGAAAATAGCACCCAGGTGCCTGCAAACTCGAAGCTGGCACTCTGAGTGCCGCCCACGCTTCCTGCTCTGGGCCCGCTTTCACCCTCCCTCCGCCGCTGTAGTTCTGCAGCCGCTTCCCTGCCAGGCAGCCTGACTACGTCTCCCAGAAAGCCCCACGTGTTCCACCCCTTTAGACATGTCTGTCTCTTAGCCAGGCCTGGTCGGCTTCCCAGAGCCCTTCTGGGAATTAGAAACATAGAAACATAGAAGACTGACGGCACAAAAAGACCTCATGGTCCATCTAGTCTGCCCTTATACTATTTCCTGTATTTTATCTTACAATGGATATATGTCTTACAAGTTGGAGTCTGTCCTTCTTCATCTTGAGCAGGGGTGGGCAATTAATTTTGCCATGGGGCCACATGAGCAGACCCCGAACTCCGTGGACTGGTCAGATAGCATGCAGGCCGGATGCGGCCCACGGGCCGCACCTTGCCCAGGTCTGGCCTAAACCTTTCTGCAAGGTCTACCAGTATGATTCTTTAATACTGTGCCAAAACAATAGAAATAAATAAATAAATCTACAAAACTGTATTGTTAAATGAAAATTATTTATAATGAAATGTTCCTCTGTGTAAATGAAATGTAGAATATGATAGATACCCTTATTTAAGCTATTATGGCATCAAGAAAATAACTTTTATGACAGGAAATAACATTAGGGCTATCTGTTAATTTCGTAACTCAATTTTTAGAGTTTTATGGTGATGGAAGCATATCCTTAAAGTTTATTGTCCATTCATCCCCCCCCCCAAAAAAAATTATGAAGACATTGATTTTTGTGGTACTTTAGGGAAAACGGAAATGATGAATTTGGAAGCATATGGAATTTATTGTTTGTTCAAAAGTATTGACCCCATTCTGGAAATTTGAATTGTTTAACTTAGATTAGGCAACTTGAAATCCTTAATTTCATATGACTCAGCATTTTATACTCTTGGCAGATTTTATGCTCTTGGAAGAAAGGTGGGATATAAATCTAATGAATAAATAATACATAGTCATGGATTTTATCTCAAAGGAATCTCTTACATTCTTGGCACTTGATAGAAAGAAAGAAAGAAAGAAATAAAGAAAGAAGAAAAGAGACAAGGTGATGTCAGAACAGAAGGAAGTTAGAAAAAGGAATATCAAAAAGAAATAGAAGAAGGAGAAGGGGTCTTTCACTTTGGATTCATCCCTACAGCCTCCAGATTTTATCCATAACAGACCACCATACTTCAAGGAAAATATGATTATCTTTCTGAATTTGAATAGAGATGACTTTAAGACTCTAAGACTCTTCCAGAAGGTGTTGAAGATCTGGTTCTGCCAGAACCCAGGGCGGTAAATTTTCTAAATCAATAAAGAAATAAGACTCTGTAATCTCAAGTTGCATAGTGGCTGGCATTCTTTTTACTTCTACGAGATCTTCTTGCTTCAGTTATTGCTAATTTCTTTTAAAAATGGTTTTGGAGGAACAGAAGAAAGTTTGGAGACAGTGATGTAGAATAAGCAGTCAAGTAGAATAGCAATAACAGGACCTATGTACATATATTATTATTAATTATTATTATTATTATTTATTAGATTTGTATGCCGCCCCTCTCCATAGACTCGGGGCAGCTTATAGCAATGATAAAAACAATATATAATGACAAATCTAATAGATTCTAAAATAACAACAATACATTTAAAAAGTCTAAAAAACAAAAAAACCCAATATATAAAAAACATACATACAGTCATATCATACACAGAAAACCACATAGGCAGGGGGAGATGTTTCAGTTCCCACACGCTTGATGACAGAGGTGGGTTTTAAGGAGTTTACAAAAGGCAAGGAGGGTGGGGGCAGTTCTAATCTCTGGAGGGAGCTGATTCCACAGGGTCGGAGCCGCCACAGAGAAGGCTCTTCCTCTGGGTCCCGCCAAATGACATTGTTTGGTTGACCGGACCCGGAGGAGACCAACTCTGTGGGACCTAACCAGTCACTGGGATTCGTGCGGCAGAAACCGGTCTCATAGATACCCTGGTCCGGTGCCATGAAGGGCTTTATAGGTGATGACCAACACTTTGAATTTTGACCGGAAACTGATCGGCAACCAATGCAGACTGTGGAGTGTTGGAGTAACATGGGCATATTTAGGGAAGCCCATGATTGCTCTCGCAGCTGCATTCTGCATTCCGAACACTCTTCAAAGGTAGACCCATGTAGAGAGTGTTACAGTAGTCGAGCCTCGAGGTGATGAGGGCATATGCTTAGAATGTGGTGACTTGAACCTTTTCTGGTTAAGAAAGGGGCCTCTAAAAACCTTCCTTTCACAGTATCACTTCCCTTTCCCCACTACTCCTGAAGAGAGCTGGAAAGGTATGCTGCTATCAGTCATTTTGATCCAGAGAAATTATCTGGTAGGCCTCCTCCTGTCCCTCCCTTCTTTCCAAACCTTGACCCAGCAGAGTAACATCTGCTAAAGCTAGAGACTTTCCTCAGAATGAGCATCCCAGGTTCTATAAGAATGCTATATCTTTATTATGTACAATGAGATCAGAGATCAAAGAAAGTAGAAAAGAAAAATAAAAAAGAGAAGGAAATGAACAATTATTTTCTGAAAAGGGTGACCTTTGACAGTTACTCCCTGAGCCCAAGATCTACCTCCCTCCCATCTCCCCTCACCACACATACATACAATTTTGTACAGCCAAAATCTTTCTCCAGAAGAAAACAAAATGCATGGTGCAACTAACTTCCCTGATCTTAGAAACATAGAAACATAGAAGACTGACGGCAGAAAAAGACCTCATGGTCCATCTAGTCTGCCCTTATACTATTTCCTGTATTTTATCTTACAATGGATATATGTTTATCCCAAGCATGTTTAAATTCAATTACGGTGGATTTACCAACCACGTCTGCTGGAAGTTTGTTCCAAGGATCTACTACTCTTTCAGTGAAATAATATTTTCTCACGTTGCTTTTGATCTTTCCCCCAACTAACTTCAGATTGTGTCCCCTTGTTCTTGTGTTCACTTTCCTAATAAAAACACTTCCCTCCTGAACCTTATTTAACCCTTTAACATATTTAAATGTTTCGATCATGTCCCCCCTTTTAAATGTGTTCTCACCAGCGCTCTATATAAGGGGATCACAATTTCCCTCTTCCTGCTTGTTATACCTCTAGCTATGCAGCCAAGCATCCTACTTGCTTTTCCGACCGCCCGACCACACTGCTCACCCATTTTGAGACTGTCAGAAATCACTACCCCTAAATCCTTCTCTTCTGAAGTTTTTGCTAACACAGAACTGCCAATGCAATACTCAGATTGAGGATTCCTTTTCCCCAAGTGCATTATTTTACATTTGGAAACATTAAACTACAGTTTCCATTGCTTTGACCATTTATCTAGTAAAGCTAAATCATTTACCATATTACAGACCCCTCCAGGAATATCAACCCTATTGCACACTTTAGAGTCATCGGCAAATAGGCAAACCTTCCCTACCAAACCTTCCCCTATGTCACTCACAAACATATTAAAAAGAATAGGACCCAGAACAGACCCTTGTGGCACACCGCTTGTAACCTGTCTCTGCTCAGAATACTCGCCATTAACAATAACTCTCTGATGTCTATGCTTCAGCCAGCTTGAAATCCATTGAACTATCCAGGGATTAAGTCCAATCTTGCTATCCAGATTGGAAACTCCAGTCTTATTATTCTTGGCTGGGGCTTTTCCTTTTAGTTATCTTCCAGCCAGCCTCTTAGAGGATTAAATTAAATGTAAAGTAAAATGGAGGGTGCCCTGCCCTCAGGGAAAAACCCTCCTGATTACCTTCTCAAGTTTGACTTTCGTGGACTTCAGTTCCCTCTGTCAGCTAGCTTCACTCTGTCCCCGTTTGAACCTCTTGAATGGAATTCCCCACATCTTTTACTTCTGCAAAATGACAGTCACCACAGCATGGTGATATCAAACAGAATCCACTAACAATGATACAAACATCTCCCACTTTCACTACTCCAAATAAATATTTCTGAAACTTGCGTGCATAAATGTGGAACTACATTTAAGCAAAAGCCTGATTTGGGAAAATTAACATTAAAGAACTTGGTGTCAGAGAAACAGTTATTGAATACTCAATTCTTCCACACGTGCCATCTGTGCTGTTGAAGGATTGGCCTCATATCTTTTATGACTCTATACTGTCATCTCTGTTGGGGATGGACCACTTCCTCAGTGGTAATATCTCTTGCTTCATCTCACCTTCTGGTTCTTCATTAGCGTGGAGGTAGCTTCCCACTTCTGTTTTTGCAGCTGTGGGTGACCATATATTGAAAGGCAGAACATCCTGGCAGCTTGGTCTGTTATTCATCAGCAGGATCGTCTTTTATGGTATTTCACTATAGGAAGAACAAAGATTAGCTTGCTTCAAATTGTTTCTGAGAGATTGGGGAGTGAAAATGGAGAGCGGAAGTGTCCAAACCACCTGCATCTTCTGAATGCTCTTCAAGTCCCAGCCAGAGCACATTGCAATAATCCAAACTGGAAGTGATTAAGGCATGAGTCATCATGACTTGCTGGTGCAGGGACAGTGTATTTAGTACACAAGACAATCCTGTGAAAAAGTCTCCTTAGCCATGGCTATTCAAACTGAAGCTGTGAGTCCAGGAGAATTACCAATTTGTCCACTATGTGCTGCCAGGCAAAATGGAAACTCTTTTGGATCTGGGCAGCCTAAAATCTATAGCTGCTCAATCTTGCCAAGGCTGAGTTCATGCCTGTTCTTCCCTTCAAAACCCTACAGCCTCTGGACCCTGGGAAAGAAATTTGATAATATCATTTGGCCGGCCAGGGAGAGAGATTAAAAACTGAATACCATCAGCATAATAATGACCCAATGCTGTAATGACAGATGATCCCACCCAGAGGTTTCATGTAGGATGTTCATTAACACACACACACACACACACACTCTCTCTCTCTCTCTCTCTCTCTCTCTCTGTGTGTGTGTGTTAGGGGAGGGGAAATAAAGTCCCAAGACATCCCATGAAGCCATGAACTGGCTTTCTCTCCTTTGTCAACATCAGTTGGAAATGGCTGTGTTTCCCATTTTCAATTCTCTAAGCTGGCCCAGAAGGATACCACGAAAGCTGCTGAGAGAGATCAAGGAGGGCCAGGATGGATGTATCAGCACCAACCTGAGCCTGCCAATGAGTGTAATCAGTGATTCATGGTAGTATGACAAGATCTGAAACCTGAATGGAAAGGGACGAAATAATTTACTTCTTGGAATAAATGGCAAAACACAGATAGAAGGAAAAAGGACTATTCTTTTCCATTCCCCATGCCGTCTTTGCAACTATATTTTAAATAGATTCTTGTATATAAATTGGATTACATATATGAAAAGCAGATGAAATTTTGCAGGTTAAACTATCAAAAATGTACATTTATGTGTAATACTGCACCGTAGTTCAAATACAATTGTTGCACAAAGTGGAAATAGGGAAATATGAAGAATTCTAATACAATATTGGTTTGGTTGATCTGCGGAATATTGGTGTGTACAGTCTGTGCATGTTTTTTCAATGCTGAGAATCATGATATTATCATAAACCTGCCGCTATTGGTTTATAAGTGTGCTTGTGTGTGTGCACAATGCTTCTGTGCATGCATCCCAGGTGGGTGGATGTAGACTCCGGCCATCTCCGCTACTGGTTCATCGAACTGGGCCAAACTGGGAGCAACCCACCATTGATATACATTACTGTATGTTTCCAAGGTAACTGTAATAATTTGAATATTAAATATTGAATTGAAAGGCAAAGAATAACTTTAGTGGATTGGCCTGGTGAGTCTTTATTTGGATGTTCATGGATCATTATGCTCTTTGCATTCTCTTGTCTTCATTTGTTTGTGGAGATTTTAAAAATGTTAGACTGGTTGATCGACTAAATGTAAGAGTGTACAGACTGTGTTTATAGCATGCTTTCAGTTTCTATTGAGGTAGACCATAGTATTTTTTAAATCAAAGGATATTTGAACATGTTGGATTTATCTATTTACCAGAGTTTTTCTATCCCCCTTGAACTTCAAGTGTGAGAAGAATAGCACTTTTACTAAACAAGGATCTTCAAATTATTCAAAATTAACTTTTTTTCTGTTAAATGTGGTTTATATTTAAGATGTACAGTAAGTGTTGGCAGCCAAGCAGGGATGGATAGTTTTCCAGTATGATGGGTGTCAACAGATTCAAACTCAACCCTGGTAACACAGAGTGGCTGTGGGTTTTGCCTCCCAGGGACAATTCCATCTGTCCGTCCATAACCCTGGGGGGGGAATCATTGACCCCCTCAGAGAGGGTCTGCAACTTGGGCGTCCTCCTCGATCCACAGCTCACATTAGAGAAACATCTTTCAGCTGTGGCGAGGGGGGCGTTTGCCCAGGTTTGCTTGGTGCACCATTTGTGGCCCTATTTGGACCGGGAGTCACTGCTCACAGTCACTCATGCCATCATCACCCCGAGGCTTGACTACTGTAATGCTCTCTACATGGGGCTACCTTGAAAAGTGTTTGGAAACTTCAAATCGTGCAGAATGCAGCTGCGAGAGCAATCATGGGCTTTCCTAAATATGCCCATGTTACACCAACACTCCGCAGTCTGCATTGGTTGCTGATCAGTTTCCCGTCACAATTCAAAGTATTGGTTATGACCTATAAAGCCCTTCATGGCACCGGACCAGATTATCTCCGGGACCGCCTTCTGCCGCACCAATCCCAGCGACCAGTTAGGTCCCACAGAGTTGGCCTTCTCCGGGTCCCGTTGACTAAACAATGTCATTTGGCGGGACCCAGGGGAAGAACCTTCTCTGTGGCAGGCCCGACCCTCTGGAACCAGCTCCTCCCAGAGATCAGAATTGCCCCCACCCTCCTCGCCTTTCGTAAGCTCCTTAAAACCCACCTCTGTTGTCAGGCATGGGGGAATTGAGATACTCCCTTCCCCCTAGGCCTATACAATTTATGAATGGTATGTTTGTGTGTATGCTTGGTTTTAATGAGGGTTTTTAGTTTTTAAATATTAGATTTGTCATATGCTGTCTTTTTATTTATTTATTTATTGATTGATTGATTGATTGATTGGATTTGTATGCCGCCCCTCTCCATAGACTTCATTATTGTTGTTAGCCGCCCTGAGTCTACGGAGAGGGGTGGCATACAAATCTAATAAATAAACAAACAAACATAGGTTTACATTATTTTAAACTGAAACAATGATGTAAAGTGGACTGATTGGAATGTATGGATTGTTTGCAATTTATTTTATACTAGGATGCCCTACCTCCCTAGGGGAAGGTAATGGTTTAGAAAACGTACTTTGTGTGAAAGTTGAAATCTCTCTCCCATTTCTTTCAGTGAGCCTACTCTTATGACAAAGAAAGAACACATTATTCTGGATGTATCAGAGTTCAAGAAAGGCAGCATAGGAAGAGGAGGATAAAACAAATTATTTTCCATCTTTCTGCAAACCAACTAGCTGGTAGACTCATTATGAACTGTTTCTTCTACCTATTCATCTGATCCTGAGTTAAAAGGAGGAAGTAAGAGGCTTGTTCTTGACCCCACTGTTTCCCATGGCAGCTACATTTGAAACAGTTCCAAATTCCGTTTTGACCATTTTGGGTCCTTTGAACTGTGGCCAGTTCAAGGCAGTATGATTAAACTCTTGAATATAACATTTTCTGTTGAGATGTAAACATTTTCTATATTGTGCATGCCCCTAGAAAAGCATCATCATCAAACTGGGTGAAACTCAATCAAACCTTTATTCCAGTCATAAACCAGCATAGTGGGCGAGAATTAGCTGAAATGGATTATAAAGATTAGGCTATCTAATGGAGACCAAGAACTTCAACACTGATAAGTATGTTATTATTTAGTATATATGGCATGTTGAGCAAGCGGATAGAAAAGTCTTTTTCTAACTCCATTTGCCCAATATCCTTAATTGTAGTGGACCATGTAGACAAATCACACAACTATCAAAGCTCAGTTAACTGATCTAGCAGTTAACCTAGAAATTAGTTAACTTCATCTTGTTTGAGGTTAGCATCCTCCATGTCATATGGATTACTTACCTATCCTTTGCTCCATCTATAATCAAGATAATGTTTTAAGAAAATCATCAACGTGGGGCCTGTCCAGACACTGTATCTGTGAAAAATTCTTTCCTCCCCTGCAACCAAATCTCCAAAGAAAATTAAAGCAGGAAAGGGATCTCCTTAGTGAGATCTAGAAGGGCTTTAAAACATATCTCCCAGCTGCTGAACCCAGCCTTTTCAGATCAGCTGTTGCTGTTGACTTTACCAGGGAAAAAGATCATTGGATTGGTCGTCTTGTAGGACCAGACTCTCCCACTCTTTCTCCCTCATAGTTTGAAATCAAGTAAAGTGATTGGGTAACATTATAGAATCAGGAAAGAAAGAAAGAAAGAAAAAGAAAGAGAAAGAAGGAACGGAGGAAGGAAGAAAGAAAAGGGTAGATAGATAGATAGATAGATAGATAGAAGGATGAATGGATGGATGGATAGATCGATCGATCAATCGATCAGGTTTCACACTACAGCATTGTTCCAAGGGGTTTTGTCATAATCCAACGAGGGACAAGTCTAGCAATGATACATATTATGATAGCTTTGTGCAGTCTGAATGGGCTTTTCAATTGTTGGAAAGAAGGTGTAGAGAAGTACCAAAATAATATTACAGAAGGACTGCAAGAGTCTTTAAGTAAAAAAACCCTCAGTTCTGGGAAAGAAGTGAACTGAAATAAACTGAAGATAACTTCATCTTGGTTCTGTTTAGTATAAAAGACAAGAGAATGTTTGGGCTCACATTGTGCTAATCATCATCTGATATTATACTTTCTTATTTATACCTGTACTTTGGGTTTCTAGGATTGTTTTAAATTGGATCAGTCCAAGATAGCATGTTGTATTTGATCTTTTTGTGTACTTCTTTCCCAGAGTTTTTTTTAAAGGACAGCTATATAAATACTTTAAATAAATAAATAAATAAATAAATAAATAAATACATACATACATACATACATACATACATACATACATACATAAAACAATACTTTTCTCATGCTTCCACAAAAATGTTCATAACTTTTGTACCTAGTTCTCAAGAGGATTTATCCCAGCAAGAGAAAGTATGCAGCAAAAGATAATTTTGTTTTTCAAAATTTGAAAAGTAATGTTGGGACAAAGAGTATTACTAATGATATGCTTAAAAAAAAAATCTCTCTGTGTATATGTGCATATTTACATGAATATATTTTGACTGAGCTAAGTCCTGAAATGATTTTTTGGTAAATTTGACTCAAAACTGTGGATAAATTAGTCCATTAAACATACTAGATCAAATTTTACATCCCAATATTTTTTCAGATATCTAATATACAACATCCAGGAAAAAGTCTCATTTTTTCATGGTGGATTCCAAGGCATGGTGGGATTTTTTTTTGAGGGGGGTTTTCTTATTTTTAAAATCTAGTCTGGTGCTCAGTATAAGAAGAAAAACATAAACATAACTTTTAAACATGAACATAATTTTTTAAAAATATTTAAATAAAAATATTTTTTAAAAATTATGTTCATACTGCATTCAGAGCATAACATATTCCAAACTGACTCCAGAAATAAACACCTTTCTTTAATTGTTAGGTATCAAAATTTGGTCTCACTGGAAACAATGGCAGAACTCTGAATGGGGAAAACTGGACCATATCCAGGACAGATCTATGACTAGCTACCAGAAATCATTGTAATAGCTTCTATAACAAAGATCAGGTATTTGATCTAGGGCAGTGATGGCGAACCTATGGCACGGGTGCCACAGGTGATACGTAGAGTCATATCTGCTGGCACATGAACCGTTGCCCTAGCTCAGCTCCCAGTGTGCATGTATGTGCTGACCAACTGATTTTTGGCTTTCAGAGAGCCTCTGGGGGATGGGGGGCATTTTTACCCTCTAGGAAAACTTTTGGAGCCTGGGGAAGATGAAACACGAGCCTACTAAGCCCACCCAAAGTTGGAAAACAGGTCAGTTCTGGCCTTCAGAGGGTCTCCAAAGGGGTGGGCAAAGCTGTTTTCATCCTCCCCAGGCATTGAATTATGGGTGTGGGCACTTGCGCCAGTGCGGTAGCGTGTGCACACACTCTTACCGCTCCCGTGGGAAAAAAGGTTCACCATCACTGATCTAGGCAATCGGCATTGGAGAAGGCAGGGGTAGATTCCTCCTGGTTCAGACCAGATTGGCTATCACCTGCTGGTGATGTAATTTTGACATCATGGATCCAGTTCTGTTTGTGCTGGTCCATGCTCGCTGCCATCTTTTTTTCCTGAATTTTCAGTTGATTTTACTTGGATGGCTTTTCGTCATTTTGTGTTCATTCTGTGCTTTGAAAAAAGCCCTCCCGCCCACCACCAGGTTAATATTGACCTTTATTTCTTCACCTGAAGCACCGCTGATCAGCTCCTCAGCTGTGTTCTGGGCTGAATCCACCTTCTGAGTATATGCAAATGTGAAATTTCATGAGGGGACGTGAAATGTGAACTGGTGGCAAATGTATGTGGAACCCACCCCTGGGCGAAGGTAAATTGAAGATACATATTGAACCTCTGAAATGTAACTTTTCCAAAGTGAAAAGTGAAAAATAGACTTTACTCACCTTTTTCAGTGCAATTAATATTGTTTCTTCATTGCTTATTTGACCCCTATGACAATCATTAAGTGTTGTACCACATGATTCTTGACAAATGTATCTTTTTCTTTTATGTACACTGAGAGCATATGCACCAAGACAAATTCCTTGTGTGTCCAATCATACTTGGCCAATAAAATTCTATTCTGCTCTGCTCTGCTCTGCTCTACTCTACTCTACTCTACTCTACTCTACTCTACTCTACTCTATTCTATTCTATTCTATTGCAACATCCAATGACTACTAAATGAATTGTTTTAAGTCAAGGTCTACCTGTCTATTGCTGATCAGACTTGCAGCTTTTAGGAATGATTTTCATGAATTTTAAGGATCGAAAATTGCATAGTTGAGAAGAACTTCTTCAACAGTGTTTGTGCTAGGTTGGAAAAGATCTGTTTGGGAAGTAGATGTTCAGCACTGACAGTGGGAAGATGTGGGACAGGCTTCCTGTGGAAGGCAGGCTAGTGTTGACATTATCTTTCAGCATCAGGTGAAATCTAGCTTTTTCTCATACTTTTAGGAACAATAATCTACAACTTGACCATAACCTGGTCCCTTTGGGTCAACTCTTTATGGCCCTGGGTTTTATATTGACTATTTATTTTACTTGGCTTTATTGTTTTCTAGTCCTCTTATAATAGTAACCTACCGGTGGATCTTTTGAATGGCTATACCTACCGGTGGATCTTTTGAATGGCTATATTTAGAATATTTTATTTAGTAAATTAATGCATACATGGAAATAAAAAAAAACCTTGCTGAAACATGCATGTACACATGTCCCCGTACGAGATTTTGCTATCTGCACAGGTGTAGGAAGCAAAATTTTGCTCGAACGAGTGCTCGTGCACCAGAGACGCAGAGCTGCGTGCAATTAGCCATATAGGTAGGAACCCACTATTGCTTCCACAGATCAATTTCTTTTCAAAATGAAGGATGATTAAGACCAAATGGGTGCTAGCCAACAGATGCATTACCTCCCAGAACTTTTTTCAGGATTTTATTTTGTTTTTTGGTTTACCTTTTCTTACAGAGCAATGAAAATTGCATTAAACGTATACCAGTGCTGTTAGAATCTGTTTGTAAAAAAGCCCTGCCTTGAGTATTAAAATGAGTATGCATGTTAAAAATAGCACATTTGAAAAAGCAGAACAAATGACCCCATGTTTACTCACTTCATTGAAAATGTATATTTTGATCTTTGGTGCTCTTTTTGTCTCTGCAGACACTAGTTTGTCTCAACACCATTCTTCAGCTACCTTGATCCGACTGATCCCAGGCTCATTTTACTAGCTATTTTTTTATAAGCTTGTTACCTGTGGCAGCTAATGTAATTTTATTTGTCTGCAGCAAGCAGGCTGGTATACTTGGTCTATTTGCATTATGGAGAGAATCACCTTGAGAGTCTGTGGATCCAATAGAAATGTCATAAATGAACAGCCAGAAGAGCACACTGTACCAGACAGGGGTGTCTTGGGGAAGCATGTGTGTGCAAAAAAGGCAAAATGGTGTTTCAAAACACAACCACACAATCCAAGCACTGTCTCTTTTTTAAACGCATTGCATATACGAGGATGTAGTTTTTGTTTTTTACATCTCTATATCCTCATTGAAAAGGCCCTGGAAACCAGGTAAAAAAATCTTTCACAAACAAATGAAATAATTTAATTGTTTTAAAAATGTAAATATTTTAATGCATATTTAGTTATTGGAAATGTAATCAGTGAAGGGCTACCAAAATGTTTACTACCACACTGTGCACGTGGCTTATGCAGGATGCCCTGTATTTTCTTTCAACGTCTTTCAGTGCAAATTGGGTGCTCTGGGGTGGAGCTCCATTTTCGCTACCCCACTGCGTTCCCCCCTGTCCGGGCAGTAGCCCATCCCTGAATGTAATACTTATGAAATACCCAAGGATCACAGTAAGTAATCTGAAAGTAACTCGATCAAACCTAGGCCATATTTGTTAAAGGAAAAGTCTTGTCACTGTTTCTCACAAAAGAGCAAAATAATATATTTTTTTCTCATTAAAAAATTGGTTTCAGACAAATAGCTATAATTACCCTTTGAATGCAGGAGTGGGTATCACACACCAAGAAGATAAGGATTAGAGGAAAAAAAAACTAAATTTGGTTTAATTTAAATTGTTCATATTATCAGTTTGTTTATACTTAATATTTTCCCCTTCCCGCCATTCAAAGATTGCAAATTTTGAAGAGGGAAATTTAATTTTTGGGAAATTAAATGTTATAAACAACTAAGTTATAGCTATTTTACTTATTTATGATCTACACGTCAAGCACGTATTTTGATGTCACCTAATCCGGCAGACTTGTGGATTTCAATTCTCAGTGTTCTACGTCTTTCCCATCTTGACTGGAGAATTCTGGGAATTGACAGAGCATGTCAGTTACCAGCCAAGGGGACTTGTTTTGTCATGTTGTTTTTGTGAAATACTGTAGCAATAAAGTCAGTATTGAGCAAACTAAAAGGAGCAGCACTAGATTTAACCTCATGTCTTTTAGTCCTTCTATGAAAAGAAAAGTTTATTTCTCTGCGTGCTTCTCTTTTATGCAAATGCATATTTAATTGTGTGATGGAATAAATGGAGGATCCTCATAATTGTATCCTGCCCTCTAATAAGCCCTCTATGATTCCCATCATTTCTGTCTCCTCTCTACTTCCCCACTCCCCAAAAGTAATAAGAAATTTTTTAAAAATAAAATGTTTAAAAGGAAGACGGAGAATAATACTTTTGCTTAGTAACATAAAGATCTTGTAGTGTAGAAATATCCTTTTATCTAGCACAACCAATTTATCACCATCTATTGGTTAAAAAGGGAAAGTGTATAAAGAGTGAAACAGCAATGCAAATAGTGTTCTTTTAATTACAGATCAATAAAGCATTGATTTGATCCCCACTGCTCTCACCCTATGTATAAAATAAAATCAGTGGGCAGCTAGATTTAAATGACTGATTTAAATGTGCTTCTCTCTCTCTTGCTTATTTAAATTAGATCCATTGAATCTTTTATCTTCTAGAACTAGATCTATTCTTGCTGTACAAAAGCTCTCATTTGTGAAATGTCTTTAAGTAAACAAAATTAGTGTACCAGGGAGAAGTATATCAGAGAGAAATATTTTACACAGGAGAAGTATTCCAAAATGGCTTTCTCCATTGACAATCAGAAGCGATGCAGTCCATCTGATCACCTCAGAACTGTCCCATCTCATTGCTATCTCAATTCCACAGGCCACGTTTGATGTGTGGTCTGCAGAGATAAATGTAACCAAACAAAATGAAAGCAAAGCAGGTAATGGGGAAAAAAAAGCCAGCCCATTCACACCACATGAATATCCAAACCTCTTTCTCAACTTTGTCTCTTCATTCTCCCCCAAAGCTTCATTTGTAGAGACAGACAAGCCTTTCCATTCTATTTGTGAGAATCTCCCCTGCCTATGTGCTCTGACTTTGAACCAGTAGTGGGTTGCTGCCATTAGGACTAGTTCTTTATAACCGGTAGCAGAAACTAGCGGCTTGCTGAACCAGCAGTGATGACTGGCGCTCCAAGCTCCTGAATTGGTCCTCCGGTTGCTGCAGATTGAAAAAACCCCTCTGCATGTGCGCAAAAGCCTTTGTGCATGTGCAGAGAGTCATTGCTGTGAAGTGATGCGCACGCAAAACGTGCACTTTCATTGCAATGCAAACCAGTAGAGAAACTAAGTAGAACCCACCCCTGCTTTGTTTTCCAGTATCTTTCCAGGTAGGGCTTTTGGATTGTCTGGGATGTTACATATCCTCTTCATGACCTGTTTTCCTTGTTAGCTTCGGAGGGGAGGCTGCATGCAGTCGGTCACAGTTTTGTTCCACGTAGCATCAGCCTTGTGAATTCTCAAGTTTCCTCTTTCCCCTTTATATTCAAAATGGACAGTGATTAATATTTACACACAGACATTTGAACCTGGATTTGAATCTGGGCAATCTGCCTATAAGGCAGTAACCTTTAACCTCTAGGCCACAGGTTCTCCTCCTGTCTCAGCTTTTACCAGGGAAGAGTTAAATATGGGGTTTTTTTCTGTTGAATCACCCTTGTATACCCAAATATGGGTATACCTTGTAGCATACTGCTTCCTTTTTGCCTCTTGGCCCCTCCAGGAGCCATCCGGTCATTTGCTTATAACTGACAAACTATTTTCTATATGCATAACATATTTTTGCTGATAAGGAAAATGAAGGGAGACTAGCATAGATCTATTTCAAACTATTTAGCTCTCATCAGCTAGCCACACCCTTACTGGGATTTGAGCCTGGGCAGTCTGCTTATAAGACAATAGCTTTAACCATAAAGGAAGCAGTATGCTCTCTCCCATATTCCGGTATACCTGGCTGATTTGACAGGAAAAAAACCCATATATAACTCTTCCCTGGTAAAAAATCAAAAAAATCTACATCCTTAATTCTAGATGCACACTTCTTTTTCATTGCTTTAGGTCTGTGTTGGCGAATCTATGGCAAGGGTGCCACAGGTGGCATAGGGAGCTATATCTGAGGGTATGCAAAATTTGCCCTATGTCAGCTCCAGTGTTGGCCAGCTGATTTTTGACATTCTGGAGGGTAGGGGGAGGCGATTTGTTGCCATACCCAGCCTTCAGGAAAGCCTCCAGAGTCTGTGGATGGCGAAAAATAGCCCAACAGCCCAACTAGAAGTTTGTTTGCAAACTACTGGGGCCTGCCTGCATGCACAAATTGAGCAGCATGGGGGGCGTTGTGTGTGCATATGTAGGGGGAGGACATTGTATTATGAGTGTGGGCAAGTGTGCACGTGGTATCATGCATACAAACATTCTTTTGGCACCCGAGCAAAAAAAGGTTGACCATCACTGCTTCAGGTGAATTCAGTTTCCATTTGGAAATGTTTTATTGTACAGCTATCACTGCCTTATTTGATTTTGAGATTTCCTGGGCAATTCTCATATATGAAATAATCTGCCCTTTGCTAAACCATATCCATGTTCAATTCATCGGACTATTTTTCTGCTTTTTAATTTTTAATTTTAGTCTCCCCGAGGCATGGAGTTCACTTTTTCATGTATATTGCTGTTTGTATATGAAATAAAATATTTTTCAATCAGGAGCAATCTTCTCTGTCCATACATCATCTTGCTTGCCATAATATTAAGAACACTGCTTGCTGCCATATATAATGTTGCTTTAACAATCAGCAACAGCAGAAACTGAGTTAGAATGAGCACTTTCATCTTTTCTATCACAGAGGGCTTCTTTTGAACAAAGGAAGTAATAGTTACTGTGGTTCAACTTTCAATTTAAAATAATCAATTCAGTAAATTTCTATGATGTTGTTCAGTTTTAAAGATACCAAGAAAATTGATGTAGCTGTTGGTTAAAGATGACAGCTTGGCTATTTCTGAGTCTTGAATTGTATCACTTTGGATGGGTTCCCTTAATATAAACTTTTATTCCTTGCCTTGTTTGGGATTGGGATTCAAAATGTAATAGATTAGACATGTCCTATCACTATTTCATCAATTCAACATTATGGCCTTTTATTTCTGAGAAATCATATTTTGAACCTTATACTAAATTGATGCTATGATGTCCAGATCTTAAAATTGGTTTCAAAATAAGATATGGAAGTTTTGGATGAATTTGACTTCAGACAAATTAATGAATGATAATTATTATTTGTTTTATTGTTTTCTATGCTAAAACAGTAACAGCAATTTTCTTTTGCCGCCCACTGGCAATATTTATAACTACATTTACAGATATTTTGATTGGAAACAACAGCACCAAATTATTAAAAATGTTTGTCTATTATTTTGTGATGAAAACCCCCAGTCTTTATAAATACATGCTTTTGATAAATTGATACACACATTTTGAAAACTTACTGGAACACTAACTGAAGATTCCTGCTTGTCTTAATACAGTGAATAAATAAATTGTCATGTTGTTGGAACTGTAACAAAAGCAAAGCTTTATTTAAACACATGCTTTTGCAATGTCCTAAAATTATTATATTTTGAGAAGAAACCATTATTTGAGATAGGTGTTAATACTTTCAAATATCCATATTCTTTTGCAATAACATACCTATTACATAGAAATGACCTTTGGACAATAGAAGTAGATTCTCTGTTCTTTTCCTATTGTTGAGAGACTGGTTCTTCAACAGAGAAAAACTAAATTTATGAAGATCTGATGTTGCTTGCAGTGTATACATGAGTTGCTAACAGTTAGAGTCTCTGTTTGGATTATCATAAAGGAATATGATTGTGCTATATAAAATTATGCCAGCATAATTTCGCTTTTCTCCATTTTTGTTTTTGTTTTTATTGTTCTGTTTAATTAAATTATTAAAATTAACTTGCATTAAAAAGACTTTCCAGAATTCTTTTTAGTTTGCATGTATAATACTCTATATTAAACTTAGTTTGCAGGCATACGAAGCAGTGGAAGTGATGTGCCGGTGCCTGGAGGCTGTTGGGGCCTGGATGGGTGTCAACAAACTCAAACTCAACCCAGACAAGACGGAGTGGCTGTGGGTTTTGCCTCCCAAGGACAATTCTATCTGTCCATCCATTACTCTGGGGGGGGAATTATTGACCCCCTCGGAGAGGGTCCGCAACTTGGGCGTCCTCCTTGATCCACAGCTCACATTATAAAAACACCTTTCAGCTGTGGCGAGGGGGGCGTTTGCCCAGGTTCTCCTGGTGCGCCAGTTGCGGCCCTATTTGGACCGGGAGTCATTGCTCACAGTCACTCATGCCCTCATCACCTCGAGGCTCGACTACTGTAACGCTCTCTACATGGGGCTACCTTTGAAAAGTGTTCGGAAACTTCAGATCGTGCAGAATGCAGCTGCGAGAGCAATTATGGGCTTCTCCAAGTATGCCCATATCACTCCAACACTCTGCAGTCTGCATTGGTTGCTGATCAGTTTCTGGTCACAATTCAAAGTGTTGGTTATGACCTATAAAGCCCTTCATGGCACTGGACCAGAATATCTTCGGGACCGCCTCCTGCCGCACGAATCCCAGCGACCGGTTAGGTCCCACAGAGTTGGCCTTCTCCGGGTCCCGTCGACTAAACAATGTCGTCTGGCGGGACCCAGGGGAAGAGCCTTCTCTGTGGGGCCCCCAACCCTCTGGAACCAGCTCCCCCCTGAGATTAGGATTGCCCCCACCCTCCCTGCCTTTCGTAAACTCCTTAAGACCCACCTCTGCCGTCAGGCATGGGGGAACTAAAACACCCCCCCTTGCCCATGTTGTTTGTTGATTGATTGACTGTGTGCGTGTTTTTTATATATACTGTTTTTATGAGATTACTAATTTTAAATTGTAATTAGATTGGTGGGCATTGGATTTGGTATTATGTACTGTGCTGTTTTTTATTATTGTTGTGAGCCGCCCCGAGTTTGCGGAGAGGGGCGGCATATAAATCCAATAAATCCAATCCAAATCCAATCCAATAATGATTATATTAAACTTATCCAGTAATCAAGAATGTTCTATTTCCATCCAAATGTTTCTTTGCTTCCTTTCTGTATTTTCTATAGAAGCCACCCCACCCCCACCCATGCATACGCACAGTTGGAATGAATTATCAGCTTGACTCTGCAATTAAGAAGCAGCTACAACAGGACTATGGCAGTTCATGGAAATTGCCTTCTCTTTCAGAATATTTTCAGGGAAAATATTTTTGGTCACACCTTCTGTCTCCTGGAATTCACTTTATAGTGCTATTTCCATCTTCCAATCAATGCCCTCTAAGATTGATTTTGTTTTTCTTTCCAGTGTATAGGACATAGGGGTGTCAGTAGGGAGATTAAAAAGGGTAAGATGGTAGTTATAACAGTGTAAGTGAAGCTCTCTTTTATTGTTACAATGCCCAAAAACCCCTGTGTGTGTGTGTCAATTACATCGCTAGAGATGCCTCTTGACTATTTTCACACCCCTTCCCCAAAATAACGTGGTTGGAATTCAACACCCGTAATATAAAGACTTGGGAAATGAAGAATCTCCACTTCCATAACTACAATTAACTTCCAGGCTTTTCATGACAGTCTTTCTTTGTGATGGGCCATTGGGATGTCAGAAAACAGCTGACAGTCATAGGAGCTATCAGGAGGAGGGAAAACTAATTTATCTTTTACCATTTTAATTAAATATTAGGAGACAAGGATGAAAGAGAAGTTTTAAAATGAATAAATAATTCCTAGGGACATTTGAATTTCTCTGTTTATTTGCAGTTCTAAAACTCAAGAGTCTGTATACTCCAGCACTTGCCCAGTTTGCTCCAATTAAAAATATGATTGGTCTGAAAATACTTTAGTTAGCTCTTCTTTCTTTGAAAGCAGTACTTGAAAGCAGAAACCCACTGTCCATTTATGAATGGAGCTTTGCTAGCGTTGAAAGTCTTGCTTTTTTCACATGAAAAGCATCTACTTGGTTTCTTAATTCTGAGCAACAACAACATATGATCAGGGAGGTCCCAACCAATCATCTGATAGCTATGTTATCCAAGTGCTAGAGAGGGCCAGCATTTCCCCTTCCACTTTCTTAATAAAAAACTAGTGGAATGGCTGCAGCAAAACAAAGATAATTGAACTTATCTTTGCTGAACCTTGCTCTCTTGTTTGCCCTCTTTTTCATACTGTCCATGTGGCCATGAGATTATAGAAAAACCAAAATGCCCACAGAGACTGAATGTCACAGAAGACACATTTTCACAGAGCCTCACTAGCGCTTTGTCTTTATCTTGGAAAGCAGAGGAGTTGATTAAACCTGCCCCTTGTTTAGATGACACAACTGACCATGGGCTGTCTAGAGTAAAAAGTAACTTCAAGAGTATTTGATTGATCATTTGGCTGGATTAAAGGGTTTACACATTTTCTTATCCCCCTATCCTCTATGACTGTGTTAATTTTTTACACAAGTACAGTGGTACCTCTACCTAAGAATACCTCTACTTACGAACTTTTCTAGATAAGAACCGGGTCTTCAAGATTTTTTTTGCCTCTTCTCAAGAACCATTTTATACTTACAAACCTGAGCCTCTGAAACTGTAACCGGAAAAGGCAGGGAGAAGCCTCTGTGGGGTCTCTCTAGGAATCTTCTGGGAGGAAATGGCCTCCACCCTCCCTGTGGTTTTCCCAATTGCACACATTATTGGCTTTTACATTGATTCCTATGGGAAAAATTGCTTCTTCTTACAAACTTTTCTACTTAAGAACCCGGTCACTGTTATGCCGGGCTTCACCTTACGAGCTCCAATTAAGTCCAAAGTATAAATTCAAACACACATGGTTGTAAGGTAAAGAAAGAGTCAATTTATCAACAAGAAAATATATACACACACTTTAAATCAACCCAAAGTGATCTCCCACAAACCATGAGCCTGGAATGCTGTGAAGAACAAAAACAAAAGCAGAGCAGATAAAAAGCAGCTGTGAAGACATCACAGCCACCCCACTTCAAGAGTCCTCACACTGTACTTAACTGTGAATTGTTCAAAAAACTCCTTGTAAATCCTGAAGCAGTTCAAAAGCAAACAATACTTCTCTCACACCAAACGGATAATTTCCCACGTAGATTCCCAACCATGCTGACAATTTATCAGCAGCCCCATTAGCCTAATTTATTTATTTTATTTATTTATTATTTAGACTTGTATGCCGCCCCTCTCCGCAGACTCGGGGGGGCTCACAGCAAAACAAAACAATTCATGACAAATCTAAATTATAATTTAAAATATTTAAAAAAACCCATTTACTAAACAAACATACCTACAAACATACCATGTATAAATTGTATATGCCCGGGGGAGATGTCTCAGTTTCCCCATGCCTGACGACAAAGGTGGGTTTTAAGGAGCTTACGAAAGGCAAGGAGAGTAGGGGCAGTCCTAATCTCTGGGGGGAGCTGGTTCCAGAGAGTCGGGACCACCACAGAGAAGGCTCTTCCCCTGGGGCCCGCCAACCGACATTGTTTAGTTGACGGGACCCGGAGAAGGCCCACTCTGTGGGACCTAATCGGTCGCTGGGATTCGTGCGGCAGAAAGCGGTCTCGGAGATATTCTGGTCCAATGCCATGAAGGGCTTTAAAGGTCATAACCAACACTTTGAATTGTGACCGGAAATTGATCGGCAACCAATGCAGACTGCGAGCATCTATGCCCCAGCCACAGGTGTTCTCCCTTATTTTTTATAATACTTGCGCAGTTGTTCCCTCCTTGTCATAAACCTGTGCCTGCGACCATCTATGAATCCCTCTTCTAAGTCTAATGACAATGATGACTCACTAATGGGGCAATTAGCTAATGGGATGCCTGTAATTATCTCCTCATCCAATCCTGCTTCACTCCCAGAACCTTCCCTTGACACAGAAGCTTCACTGTCCAAAGCTGTTGGCAGTAAAACCGGTCTCTGATAACGTGAGAATTCTCCCAAACCAACCCCCACAATCCTTGGAGCAGGAACTGACCCAGAGCCAACCACAACAGTCACGGAATGAATTAAGGTCGTAAGTAGAGGTACCACTGTACCAGGTATATACAAATACAGCCAAAGAGATTCAATTTTTACAGTCTGAGAAATGAATGAACACTTTACTGTGGTCAGCACAGTACAGCACAGATTATCAGAAATGTGATCTGTTTATTCCATGGGTCTCCAACATGAATTACTTCAATTCCTTATCTTCTCAGGAAACATGTTAAAAATAGTGGCAGTAATGTAAGAACTTTATCCATTCCTTGGTCAGAAAGTCAGCTTGATAGAAGCTGCTTGCAGTAAGACACAAAATAGTTCCATTTAGTTGAATAGTTCAGCAAAGGATGCCCCTTTCCTTTGATTTTCAGAACTTCTTGGCCTTTTTAACATCTACAGAGCTGAAAGCTCATCTGTTAATTAATACAAAGGGAATTCGGGTAGTATATTCTACCAGAGAGTTAGACCAAAAAGTACTATTTCTCTTGTCATCAAGACTATGTCACCCAGATATCTTCTTTTAAAGTTCTGTCATGGATCATAAAACGAAGAATGTAGGCCAGCCTTCCCTACTATATTAATCTCCATTTGGCCAGACATCAATTCCTATACGTTTTAGCCAGCACATTCAGGAAATCCTGATATTGGTCATTGCTAGTAGCTGGTAGATTGTATTTATCATGTATACCTCATGTATTATTCAATCTTTGAGCACCATAAAGTTTACTAGATGGACAATTGATCTGACCCTGGATAAGAGGATTCTTTATGCTTTGTCTGCAGATCTTGTGGCTTACAAGATGGATGCAGTTAACCAGTTTTGCACTAAAAGGCCTGAACCTTTCTGTTCTTCCCCCAAGCCAGTCCTGTTGTTTCTTGGGCAGTAACCAAGAAGAGAGGTTTAGTAAGTCCCAGGTGGGCTGTCATGCATGGCTGGTGCACTGTTCCATTCTTCAGCTTCAACAGTCACGATTTGTATCTTTGAAATAGCTTAATTCTTTGCATATTTATTTGTGAGTAAATTTAATTTAACTTTGAGAGATCTCTAAGTAAATTAGCGCTTGTATTTTGCACAATTTGTATGAACAAAACCACCTTTGTTAATTAAAAAAAGCCAAAAGCAAAGAGGAAGTTTCACTTCTATATTACATTTTCAATTCCCTTTTACAATTGTTTTAACCTCCTTTGTTACTTAATTTTTATTTTCAGATTACCTTTCTCTAATCCAGTGTTTCCCAACCTTGGCAACTTGAAGATATTTGGACTTCAACTCCCAGAATTCCCCACCCAGCGAATGCTGGCTGGGGAATTCTTGGAGTTGAAGTCCAGATATCTTCAAGTTGCCAAAGTTGGGAAACACTGCTCTAATCTACATTCTAAAAAATATAATTGAACTCATCTCTTCTTCTAGAATTCAGCATTTGCAGCACTTATGTAATGGTACTGGTGGTATTGTTGATTTGAATACAAGATTGAGTGAGTTTAAAATTATAAGAGTACCAAGTTTTAAAAATTCAAACAATTACAAAAAAAAGACAAAGAAAACTCTACCTTTTGGCCTTGTAATAATTGTCTGGATTTTTACAGCCTATATCTGATAGTTCAACTGTAGTGATGAAATTCAGGCCTAAGATTCAGGCTAACAACTATGCTTACATGTATGGCTGCTGTTGCTGTTGAAAGCAAGAGTATGGATCATCCAGCTTTGTAGTTTGAATAAGTTAGTTATAAAGGTAATAGATTCAATGGCTTATTTCTCTATCCATCCCTCAAACTAGTACTGAAAGGATCTTTCTTTTTGTTTGATAATTTCTGCAGGAAAGACTTTAAACTCAGTTGCCCTTGGGAAATAGTAAATTGGAATGTACTGGACTAATAACCTATCCGCCTCTTGATATCTTTCTTATATATCATTTAACATCTTCCTTTTTTCCAGTACTGTACTAAAAAAGTAAGAAAGTTAAAAAAAACCCTGAACCTCTACCTTCCTTCAGAACATATAATAAATAAATGTCATATGACCAGGTTCCCACATGGCTCAGTAATGACAAATGCTTTTAGCCAAAATTTTAAAATTTCCACAATGTTACGATTCAAAATGGCAGCCAAAATGCCAGTTGTTCTTACTTCTTTCTTATTCATAGGATAGGATAGGGGGATAAGAAAGAACTGAGGGAAGGGAGAAGGAGGGTTAAGCGTAAAAAGTATGAAAATTAAAAATAAATATTTTTTTTAAATGCCAGTTGTTAGGATAGGTCTCAAAAATTCAAAATGGCAGCAAAAAGCCAGTTGTCAGATGTGCCTCAACAACATTAGAGGTTTTGAAATTCAGACAAATGAAACTGAATCCTAAAGCTAACACTGGGAGTCTTCCTGCCCTCTCTCTCAATTATCTGACATTAAGCGCGTGGCAGGCAGATTCATCTCCTAAATGTCTTTCTACTGCTAGTGGGAGGAGAGAGTAGGAAAAGGCAACAGAAATGCTTAGGGCAGGAAACAGTAACAATGAGTGGAGCTCTGTAGGAATAAAACAAATGCTCACAAAATCAGACAATTGTCCATTCAGCTGTGTCCTGCAAATACTCCCAGACTTTTAAACAAGAATTATCTACATTTCTACACATGTTCTATATTTCTACACATTCTACTAAGGGCTACATCCTTTCTCTGATAACTTTCCTAGTCTTGGTTTTTCAAGAAACAACGGCTGATTTCAGAAAACAATCTACTGTATGGACTCTAAGAAGCTTGGAATATCGAAGTATGGACCAGCGAACAAAGATTTGAAAGCCCACACTACAATGAAGATTTAGGCTCCACGTCTCTCCGACTCCTCTGCAATTTGAATGTATGTGTGCAAATGTATGTTAAATACAGCTGGAAAAAAAAATAGTGACCTTTAATAAAGGATTGTATCCGGAGACCATTTTCCCAGACACAGAGTGACCTTTCAAACCAGACTGGGGTGAGGGGTCTGTGTACGCAGAGTTTGGACTTTCAAATGGGCAGTTCCTGCTGGGCTGCTCTGTTTGCCAGGCGAGGTTTCCTTTTTCTTTTTATATGATTATTGAGTCACAAGGGAGCATTCTGTATGCAAAGCAGGCCTTGCTGCTTGCCCTGAACCTTTGCAAATCAATTTGTCTGTGAAGAAGAATGCAAGCGAGTCCACTGGAGTGAAAGATGGCCAGGGAGTGGGACAAAACTATACCTTTCTTTGTGACATCTTGGACTGGAACGCTCCCGTTGTTAATGCAAAAGGGGCCATTTGCACTGATTGTTATATGTACTATCATCTACCCTTGGATTTTTTTTTTCTACGGGGATATTCACTAGTGTTGTGGAAAATGTGCAAATAAAGCCTGATTTCAGAGCTTCTGCAGAAATATAGTGATTCTAAATTTATCTTTAGCAATTCAGACATAAGAAATAAATACTGTCATGTTTCAGGCAGCATGCAGTTTTTGTTATGTCTCTTTAAAGCATGCCCCAAATTAGGATCACAGCCATGAAAGTTAGATTAATCTCATTTTCTCCATATGTGTAAGGAGACTAGCACAGGATCCTTGCATTGAATTTACTAGGACTTTGTTTTAGGTGAAAAAGGACCCAAAGTTTCATTACATTCATGTAATCTTGGTAAAACTAAGTCCCCAACTGTGAGTTGGTTTGATATATATGTACATAGTGTGCACACCGATGCTGAATCTGTGGATTCTGTGGGGTGAGAGGAATTGAGGCTTAAGTGAGATCAGAAATATAGACACATAGAATACTGATGGCAGAAAAAGACCCAGTGATCCATTGAGGGTTTTTTTTTAATTGTCGGATGATGGGCATGTGTTTGTCCCCAAGCATGTATAAACTTAGTTACTGATGATTTACCCATTTCCTTTGATGGGAGTTGATTCCACGCTTCCACTACTCTTTCTATGATGTAATATTTTCTAACATTATTTTTGAGCTTCACTTCTATCGGTTTGAGCTTATGATCCTGTGTTCTTGCCTTTTGTTTAATATTGAAAATATTGCCTTCTAGAACCTTATTAATAATTAATTTAACATTAATTAACATTAATTAACATTAACATTAATCTAACATTAATATAGTTAAAGATTTTCCTTTAGCATATAGCCCAAGAGTCACACCTGACTATCCCATAGTTGCTTTTTCCAAAAAGCAAAGGGACTTAATTTTTTTCTTTTGAAGATATTTTCCTTCTCATCCAAGACGTTTTTTTATAACTGAAAGGTCCAATTATTTTTTGGAAAAAGTTCCTTTGGGACAACCATAATCTGAATGTTGAGGATCTCCATAGTCACATATGGCTAGTTACATATTCCTGTTCCCTTCATACCACTCATATTTTTACATTCTATTCATCACTTAGATTATTCTTCCTCAGTTTGGAAATCTCTTGATATATTGGTCTTCTATTCAACTCCTTACAATTCTTTCTTGTTTGTGTTGTGATTCAGCCTGAGGCTGCTCAGGGACCAGCTGTGTCTCTGCTGGCTCCATGCCCAGAGGAGGATGACAGCGCAGAGGAGGGGGCTGAACAGTCGGACGGGGGAGAGGAGAGTCAGGAATGGGATGAAGGAGAACAGCATGAGAGCCCCGGGGGGGAGGGGGCTCTCCCCAGCCAGTAGCTTGGAGTCATTAGGTGAGGACGCACAAGCTGTCATTGACATGAGACAGAGACGTTCAGAGCAACGAAAGGAGCAGTTAAAGAGATATTTTCACCATTGAATTAGAAACAGCTGGGTTTGGGTGTGGTCCTCATCAGCAGGGTTTAAAAGGCAGGCAAGGCCTTGAAGCCATGTGGAGTGTTATTAATTGGAGTTGCGGTGACCTGTTTTGATTCTCAGCGTCTCTGATCTTGCTTGTGGCCTCGCAATCTGGAAGACTCGTGGGAGGTGTCTGTTTGCTACCTACAGCTTCGTCTTGGCAGCAAGAATCTGGTATTGCTTCATGGACTATTCCCTTCGTGTATATATTTGAAGTTCCAGCGTTTTTCCTATTTGTAAGGACATTTTGTGTTACCTGGGTTTTCCTTGAATTATATAAAGTGCCTTTGCCTTTTACCAGTGTGTCTGGATTCTCTTTTTGGGTTGGTATTGGCTTCTGGAGTGACCCAGACAGAACAGTTTGGAGCAATGTACCCTCTAATTTTTTTTCAGTGTGGGCGGAAAAGTATAGTGTCTGAGCAACAGTCCCTTTGGGACTGGGCGGCATAGAATAATAAATAAATAAATAAATAAATAAATAAATAAATAAGAAATAAATAAATAAATAAATAAGAAAAAAATTCCTTTTATTAAAAGAAATTAATAATTTAAAAAAACCAAAATCCATTACTATTAAAACTAAATCAACCAGCAAAACCAAAAACATAACTATTAATAAAAACAGGTGAGGGCTGGGGTTTTTTTCTCTGTTATTATTTAAGTGCTTTTACCATATGCTTTAAATCAAGTCACTTCTCTCTCTGTCTCTCTCTCTCACTCTCTTCCTTCCTCTCTCATCTCTCTCTTTCTTTCTTTCTTTCTTTCTTTCTTTCTTTCTTTCTCTTTCTCTCTTTCCCCCTCTTGGTCTCTTTCTTTTTCTCACTTTCTCCCTCTCTTGCTTTCTCTCTCTCTCTCACTCTTTCTTGTTTTCTTTCTCACACTCTTTCTCTCTCTTGTTCTTTCTCTTGCTATCTCTTTCTCTCCCCCCTTTCTCTCTCTCTCTCTTTCTCACTTTCTCGCTGTCTGTTGCTCTCACTCACTCTCGTTTTCTCTCCGTTCTTCTCAGCGGAGGCTGGTGATATTTAATGTCGGGGGGGCGCGCGCGATTGCGCACGCTCCCTATCTCCATACCAGGCCGAGTGGCCTGGTATGGAGATAGGGAGCGTGCGCAACCTGCCCCGCCTCTCCAGCAACCCGCTTGCTGAGAGCCCGGGATGAAAGTGCTCTCAGCAAAGGGACTGAGACGGGCAGGGCGTGCGTTCCGGGTGCGGAGGAGCTGCGCCCAAAGGTAGGAGGCGGCGGAGGAGCAGAGGGGGCGGATCGGGCGGGGGGCAGTGACGAAAGGCCGAGGGGGCCGGAGGCAACATGGGGAGGCAGGGGAGACTGCGGCTCCCTTCCCTTCTGCTGCCGGCGCCTCCCCGCCCCCCCGGGACTGCGCGCCCATGGAAAATGGGGACTGCGCGCCCATGGAAAAGGGCGCGCGGGACGGTATTTTGGGGTGCGCGCTCGCTCATGTGTGCAGCCTACAGGGAACGGTGGTTTGGAGGTGAGGTCTGGCAGATTTAGAGTAGTGGCAGAAGCAGAAATAAGCATTAATGTTCCACTTAACACTAGACAACTGGAACAATTCCTCAAAGTGAGACTTCATCAGGGAATTAATATATTTCAGAGATACCCAGAAAAAGCAACCTGATCCTGTACATACAGTGATTAGTTGTTGCTTTTATCTATTTATTTATTTTATTTCTATGTCACCCTTCTCAACCGACTCAGGTATGTATCTGTATGTATTTAAAGATATGGATGGCATGGAGGAAAAAATAAATAAAACATAATGTATTTTAATTCTGTGTTGGTTTTTTTTACAGTGCTGTACAATATATGATATAACAGTACTTTGTTTTAAATGCTGCCGGTTGCCATGATCCTGTTGGAAAAGACAGATTTCCTTTCTCTTCTTTTAAAACTCAGGATAAATAAAAGACAATAAGAACAGATACAGTCTAAGAATAATGTCAGGGAATCTGCTTTTGTGTGGCAAAGCCTCTTTCCAACACTAAACCATCTCATTTACATGAATAAAATGGTGCTTTTCCATTGTTACAGTAGCCAAACCTTGAATTAAGTGTCGGGGCTCATTCTAAACCAGCACTGTAGGGGGCATAGAGCCAGCTGTATATTTATGGCCGGGGTGGAGAAGAAACAGCTTAGCTTTTCTTTGTATTGGAAAGACATGAAATCACGATGCAAAACATTAACATACATAAACACCCCCCCACAAACCTTTTGTTAAGGGGCAACCGTATTGATTTCTAATAGGTAGACACAGCATTAATTAGCATCTCTCCCCCCAACCCTGCTCCAATGCCAGGGGAAGATCTGATCAATACAATCATTTTGGTTCCCTTAGTTTTAGATTTTTCTCACAACCAGACTTTCCAAAATGCATAGCTTTGTGCTGTTTGTCTTGGAAAGTGAAGTAGATTAATACTGACTTGAGCAATTAATCTTTTGAAATAAAAGGGAACAGAACTCAAGCTGATGGTCTGAAGTTACTCCATATATAACTTGCCATATAAGGCCACAGGAATCTTTATCTAGAAGAGTAAATATAGTCAAGTGCAATTACAGTATTTCCTGAAGAAGATTATTTTATGTGTCCAACATCTTGTCAGAGACATGGATCATCTTGCTGTGCCCTCAATCAACATGCCAAAGGTCAGAGTCCATCTATATCCTATTACACATTGAGAATTTTATTATTTTAGTTATAAGAACCTGATGAGCATCAAGTGGAAGATTGTGTCTGTGTAAAAATGAATTATAAAATTATAGAATCATGCTATTGGAAAAGAGCCGGGGTGGCGCAGCAGGTAGAGTGCTGCACTGAAGGCCACTGAAGCTGACTAAAGATCTATAGGTCAGCGGTTCAAATCTCATCACCCGCTCAAGGTTGACTCAGCCTTCCATTCTTTCGAGGTAGGATTGTGGGGGCAATATGCTGACTCTGTTAAAAAGTGCTATTGATAACATGTTGTAAGACGCCCTGAATGTAAGGAGAAGGGCGGCATCAAAATTGAAATAAATAAATAAATAAATAAATAAATAAATAAATAAAGAAAGAAAGAAAGAAAGAAAGAAAGAAAGAAAGAAAGAAAGATCTTGGAGGTCTTGTAGTCCCTCTCCATGCCCAGTGGAAGAATTTTTCATACCATTCTGTAAAAATGACTTTCCAGTTTTTTCTTGAAAGTGTCTACCTACAATTTCAGGAGTCAGAAAATTCCTTCTTAGTTTGGATCACTCATTATATTGCTCATTCCACCTCTTATTCTTGCCTTATCTTCAAGTGGTAGGAAGAATAAATCCATCTTATGGTATTCAGAGGCATATTAATTTCCCAGTTCAATGAAAATGACAATTCTCTATCCAACTGAATAACAAGAATAAAACAAGAAGTAACTGTGAGAGGGATCTTGGAGTCCTAGTGGACAACCATTTAAATATGAGCCAGCAGTGTGTAGCAGCTGCCACAAAAGCCAAGACTGTTCTGGGCTGCATTAATAGAGGGATAGAATCAAGATCACGTGAAGTGTTAATACCACTTTATAAGGTCACGGTAAGGACACACTTGGAAAAGTGCATTCAATTTTGGTTGCCAATGATGCAAAAAGGACATTGAGACTCTAGAAAAAGTGCAGAGAAGAGCGACAAAGATGATTAGGGGACTGGAGGCTAAAACATATGAAGAACGATTGCAGGAACTGGGCATGGCTAGTTTAATGAAAAGAAGGACCAGGGGAGGCATGATAACAATGTTCCAATATCTCAGGGGTTGCCACAAAGAAGAAGGAGTCAGCCTATTCTCCAAAAAACCTGAGGATAGAACAAGAAGCAATGGGTGGAAACTAAACAAGGAGAGAAGTAACTTAGAACTAAGGAGAAATTTCCTGACAGTCAGAACAATTAATCAGTGGAACAGCTTGCCTCCAGAAGTTGTGAATGCCCCAACACTGGAAGTTTTTAAGCAAGTGTTGGGTAACCATCTGTCTGAAGTAGTGTAGGGTTTCCGGTCTAAGCAGGGGGTTGGACTGGGAAACCTCCAAGGTCCCTTTCAACTTTGTTGTTATTATTACTATTATTTAAGAACGAAAGGACTCTGTTTCTACATGACTGCATATCAGGGAATAGACCAATTTTCATGATTCTTCTAGTTAGTCAAAAGGAGAGTATGGTTATCTGTTGTGAAACAGAGACTAAGTAATGGCCATATTAGCTAAAATCCATCTCACAGCTAATAAATTCAAATTAAAAATACAGTTAATAAGGTGCTGCGTCTCCATGCTCGAAATCTACCTAGCATCTAAGAGCTGTTTTCCGTTGGCAGCTCAGCTGGCGGGAAAATTACAGCCTCCCTATTGGCTACCAGTTTTGACAGCCACCATATACATAGCAGCCTGACGGAGGCTTGCCTGTGCCAGTTACTGCTTTGTTCTGTTGACAGCTGTTCTAATAAAGGGGTTCCATTCTAATCACCATCTAGGCCTCAGTTCCTGACCCTATCATTCTACCCAAGATAAAAGATAAAGGAATAATAAAAATAAATTATAGCTCCATAAATATCCATACAGTACCAAGGTATGGAAGCAGGGGTGGGTTACTGCCCGGACGGGGGGAACGCAGTGGAGTTCCCAAAATGGAGATCCACCCCAAAGCACCCAATTTGCACTGAAAGATGTTGAAAGAACATTAATTAACATTAACATTAATCCCCCCTCGTCGCCACAGCTGAAATATGGTTCTCTAATGTAAACTGTGGATCGAGGAGGATGCCCAAGTTGCGGACCCTCTCTGAGGGGTCAATTATTCCCCCCCCCCCGGGTGATGGACGGACAGATGGGATTGTCCTTGGGAGGCAAAACCCACAGCCACTCCGTCTTATGAGGGTTGAGTTTGAGTCTGTTGACACCCATCCCAGACCCTAACAGCCTCCAGGCACTGGCACATCACTTCCACTGCTTCGTTGACTGGACATGGGGTGGAGATGCACAGCTGGGTATCATCACCCTACTGATGATACCTCACCCCATGCCCTTGGATGATCTCACCCAGAGGTTTCATGTAGATATTGAATAATAGGGGGGAGAGGACTGACCCCTGAGGCACCCCACAAGGGAGAAACCTAGAGGTCGACTCTGACCCCCCACTAGCACCATTTCAGACAGTGCCTCCCACTCCCAACCCCTTCAGTTGGTGCAGAAGGATACCATGGTCAGTATCAAAAGCCACTGAGAGGTCAAGAAGCACCAGGACAGAGGATAAACCCCTGTCCCAGGCCCGCCAGAGATCATCCATGAACGCGACCAAAGCAGTTTCTGTGCTGTAGGTGGGCTTGAAACCCGGCTGTTGAGGGCCTAGATAATCGGCTTCTTCCAAGGACCGCTGGAGCTGGAGCACCACCACCTTCTCAACAACCTTCCCCATAAAGGGAAGGTTGGAGACTGGACGATAGTTGTTAAGAATGGCTAGGTCCAGGGAAGACTTCTTGAGGAGAGGGTTCATGTGCCTCCTTGTAAGGAGCTGGGAAGGACCCCCTCCCCAAAGAAGCATTGACAATCTCCTGGACCCAGCTCCGTGTCACCTCCCTGCTGGCCGAAACCAGCCAGGAGGGGCACGGATCCAGCAAACAGGTGGCGGAACTCTCAGCTCCAATGGCCTTGTCCACTTCACAACACTTAAGTTGCCGAGAAAAATCTGTAGACTGCAATCTTTTTTTTTCTACCCCCATTTTCCTAATGAAAACCAAGTTGCTATGTTCTCCATTTGAAATCCCATATTGAAATTTATGTATGGTATAACAAAGAATTTTTGATCTAAAATGGCAGCATATGTAACATGGCTACAACTGGCTTGAAAAGAGAGGAATAGATTTTATATGTTCTCAGTAAGTTTGGCTCTTCTAAAACCTTGTGGAACCTACTTTATTACTGTCAGGGACGTAACTGGAAGATATTTAAGGTAACAGTTCTCAGTTATAGAAACTTAAATCTCCCAGGACTTTTCTCTCTCCCGATAACACAATCTGTTTACTTAGTGAGCTCAGTTCCACGGGGTCTGGTCCCTTTGTGAATATATGTCAAATGAAGAGTCTTCTTTAGTTTTCTTTCCTTTATGGAATAATTACTCTTAGGTTGAAGCTTGAACAAAGAACTGTTGAGTAGAACTGTCCTTTCCATATGTGTCTGTCTGAAAACTAGTTTATACTGAATGACTGGATGGCACAGATGCCACATTGTCACTTATCAAAATAGTTGAGAAGCTGTTGAAGTATTTTGAATGAATAGGACTGTCCACTTCCAAATGCAGTGTACTATACATGTGCAGCATAATGAAAGAACCATAGAATTGTCAAGCACAAATGTTAGAAAAATTACAAATATAGCCATGGGTATAATTTTCTGGAATAGGTCCACAACAATTTTTTTTAAAATCAGAAGAGGGAATGATAGAGATTGAATCTAAGTTTTCTTTCTTCTTTTTGCTACATTAGATTTAATTTTGAGGGATTTGTTTCAGGAGAGGTAGTTCTTTTCCTCTTTCTGTTTTGTCTGATCCATTAAAAAAATACAGTATTTATCAGTTATCTGTATCTTTAGTTATTGCAAACCTGAATTAAATTTGCAGATATGTGCCTGAATCTACATGTATTAATAAAGACTTGACTACATCTTGTTGGGATAGTGCCTCCCATAAAGTGATCATGCAGTATGCAGAGAAATAACAAGTAAGGTTTTGCCAGATTATAATTAATTAATTTACACTTTGTACAAATGTGCAAGTGTAAGAATTGATGCTGTTTTGTGGCAAGGATGTTTATGCAAAATAATGATTTGATTTGTATTTCTCTTCTGTTCATTTACTTTCCATTTTGTTAATTAATAAAAAATAAACTGTTACTTCTATTTCTGAAAGCATTCTTAATTTACAGCATTTTTGTACAATTGCTTAACATTTTTGCACAATACTATAGATATGTAGGATCATCATGTTCTTAGCCTGAAACTTAGTTAGGGAGAACTAATTCAGAACTTGGTTCCAGACCTGAAGTCAAAGTTTCTGATCTCAAAAGCTTCAGTTTTCAGATGCATTGCAGGGTCTCTGGTTAAGTTAACACTATTCCCAACATGCAATGTTTTATGTGTGCATTTTGAATATCTCTGAAACTCAAAATAAGGTAAATCAAACCAGGGTATGCTCAGTTTTTCTCCCATGAAGCAGAATATTTCTTCAGTAACTGTAGAGCATATGGTAGAATTCTAATAAAAATAACAGAATTTAATAGAATAACAGAGTTAGAGAGGACCTTGGAGGTCTTCTAATCCAGAGATCTCCAACCTTGGCAGCTTTATGAGTTGTGGACTTCAATTCCCAGAATTCCTCAGCCAGCATGGCTAGCTGAGGAATTCTGGGATTTGAAGCCCACAACTCATAAAGCTGCCAAGGTTGGAGACCTCCGTCTAATCCAACCCCTACTCAAGCAGGAAACTATACATTTTCAGACAAATGGTTATCCAATCTCTTCTTTAAAAATTCTAATGTTGGTGGAATACAGTAGAACCTTTTTCATAGAGTCATGTCTAGAACAGTGATTTATATTGGTAGCAGGCTTATTATTTTTAGACTATTTATTCATTCATTCATTCATTCATTCATTCATTCATTTTATGCCGTCCTTCTCTTTAGACTCAAAGCGGCTTACAACATGTTAGCAATAGCACTTTTTAACAGAGCCAGCATATTGCCCCCACAATCTGGCTCCTCATTTTACCCACCTTGGAAGGATGGAAGGCTGAGTCAACCTTGAGCCAATAGTGAGATTTGAACCACTGACCTACAGATCTACAGTCAATTTCAGTGGCCTGCAGTACAGCACTCTACCTGCTGAGCCACACCAGCTCTTATTGACCTTGCTAACTTTTAGACAGTGATGTTCATTGACAGAATTCAAAACGTGGTAAACTAGTTCTGACAAGCGTGTGGGCTCTCTTTCTTATATTATCACATGGCATGATACATTTAATTTATTTCATGAAAGCACCACCCGACTGGATGATGTATGTATATAGTATACAATAATTATGAAAAAATATAAATAATTGCCAAGAATCAATGTCAGATCCACCAAATCATAACCACACAGTTTCCATTATAATTCTTGTCATTTGACAGCAAATGTCAAGGGTAGCAAAGGTGGCTTGTCCTTGCATCAAAGATTGACACCCTTGGTTTCATAGGACATAAGTTGCTTCAGTAACCCTGTAGAATCCCTACAGCATCTATCTTTTTTTAACTCTTTCCCCAATTTGGAAGAAAGGGTTTGGGCAATAAAATAAATGTCAACTCCAAGTCCTTCAAACACATGTTATAATGATGCCATTAATAATTAGTTAAAGCATCTGTAGTCCTCATGAATCCTCCAGATGAAAAAGATTTGGTCATCCTTCCTTTAAGTGTACAAATTCTTAAAAAAATAGGTTAGGTAGTTGTATTTTTAATCATCATGCCTTGGCTACCTAAAATTCAAGAAACATTAGTCTAAAGACTTCCCAGTTTGTTTATTAATCCAGCCTTGGTGTCTGAACTGGAGATGTCCTGGGGACTTCCCTTGGTCAGCCTTTGAAGGAAAGTGCTGTGAGAAACAACATACTTAACTGTTTTATGATGACCATGTTTATCCATGAACACAACTCTCTAATTAGACCTGAGTGAAAAGGCATTTGTCTGACATTTATGCCACTGTCCTTCAATCTTTAGAGGCATTTAAATTCTTGTGGGAGGCATAACAAACAATGTCAGACATTACATAAAACCCTCCCTTGCTTGTGACCCATTGCAAGGAGAGGAGGAGGAAATGATCTGGGAGGAGAGTATGGGAGAAGAATGGAGTTATCCCATAAACTTGACGGGTAGGACCATTTAGTTTGAAAGTAGATCTGAGGGGCGGTTCTTTCAATCAATAAGAAACATCTCTACAAAAAAAGGAAAGAGGAAAAGTAATCACTTGAACCAGCTAATAACAAAGCCCTCCAAAGTGGAGTTGAAAGGGAGCCCACCTAGAATTACATTAGAAGAACCTCTGGTACTTTCAGTAACCTCCCATTCCTATAGCATTTTTATTATATTATTGATGTAAAGAAGGGGAGAATTTATTCGAAAAAGTAAGAAGCTTAGGAATGGGATGAAGAACAAAAAGTATATTTTACATATTTCAAACCTACACATTATTAAAAGTTTAGTACTCTAAAGCCACCAGCCATCTAGATAATTGGTTCTGTTGAACTACTTTTGCTAAGATTTTTGGAGGGTATTATGAAGTTGGAAATTGCATTTCAGTAGCTGAAATCTATTTCCACATGCCCTGCAGACTGAATGGTAAGGACCAGATGCTGTTTTTTTTTCAGGGCCCCTCTTATAAATAGTTATTTGTTAGATGTCTTATATGTTTCTTCCTCTAAGATTGAGATAGATTTACATGGTGATTTTCCTTTCTTAAACACCAACTTTGTATGTAGTTTAGTAGAGAGAGAATGACTACTTCAAACTAATCCAGCAAATTTCCTTGGTTTAGGATAGACTTAAACTTGAGTCTCTCTAATAATAGTCCAACAAGATTAAAGTACATACCAAAATGGTGCTCATATTTGAAAAGTCACCCTGAATCTTCTTTTTTCAAGATTAAACTTTCCAAATTCTTTCAGTGCCTCTCTATGGGTCTATGTCTATCATTGTCCTTGCAATTTGTTCCAGATTGTCCAAATCTATTTGAAAACACAATGTCAAAAACTAGTTTCATACTTGAGGTATGGTCTGATGAAAACAGAATAAAATGGAATGATTACTTCCCAGGATTTTAAAACTCTACCTCTGTTAATGAACCATAAAATTCACAGCTGTTTTAAAAGCTGACTGGACAGGTTAATTGGGGATGAAGCAATCAATGACTATTAATATTGATGGCTGTTTGCTACTGGCTGAATTGTAAGAAGAATGTCTTAAATACTGGTTGCTGGGAGGCAACAAAAGGAAGAGGGTTATCACCCTCCACCCAGGCTTGTAAACTTCCCAAATATATCCAGGTTATTGTATGACACTGAATACTGAACCAGATGGAGCTACAGGGTGCTCTGATCCACTAGGGTTATTCTTATGTCTAATTGCACCTATCACTTTGCAGTTATATCCTACTGCCAACTCATTTACTCATAATCAAGTACTATTCTAAGATATTTTTTACTGTTGTCAAACTATAAATATCTCTTTCTGTACTGGTGTCATTTGATTTCTGTTTTCCAATTCCAATTACATAATTTTGCATTTGTTCCTGTTAAATTCCACTGTGTTATTTTTAGGCCATTTTATCAACCTATCAAGATAGGTTTGCATGATGTTGCTGTCTTTTTTAGGTATTGTCTATCCTGCTCAAGTCTGTGTCACCTGGAAATCTGATGCTTATTTGTCTTTTTCTTTATTAAAGGCATTAATAAAAATATTTTTAAAAGACAAGGCATGTCACTTGATACCTTAATCAAACTTGATGAGAACCAAAGAACACTCTTTGAATGCAATATATGTGTCCATTTAATTGTTATGCTTTCTAATCTACTGTATATGTAACTAGCTTACTGATATGCTAATTAATGAATATCTGCTTCGTTTACACATAATTATTTTGGTTATTATTTTAATAACCTAAGTGACACTGGGTGTCACAGACCTAAACAACAATCCAATAAAAAACAAGTTAAAAAACCAATATACAAACATTCGGTATATGAAAATGATCAATAATCAGTTTAAAATAAAAAATTAACATCAGAGATTTTTACATCAGTTCAACACAGTTATTGTAAATACTCCCTGAACCCGCAGGCATGACTCCAAACAATATCTTCAGGGCCTTCCTAAAGGCCGGCAGGATCAAGGCTAATCTAGGTTCTGATGAATGTCAGGATTCCAAGTAACAGCCCCAACGAATGAAGACTCTGAGGCTAGGCATTCCCCAAATCTGAAAGCTTCCAGGTTTTCACCAACCAAAAGAGAGTCAAGGTCATTCTGTCCTGCACCTGGGAGTAATGGGCCCCTGGGTCTGACCCACCAGATGAACTCTTTCATAGCTAGGACTCATAACATCCTTTCCTGCTTATCGTGATGTATCTAGGGCACTGGTTCTCAACCTGGAGGTCGGGACCCTTTGGGGGTTGAACGATCAATTCACAGGGGTCACCTTAGACTATGGGAAAAAACAAATTTTCCATGATGTTAGTAACTAAAGCTTTTTTTTTGGCGCCTTGAAACATATTTTTACAATTTGACCAATTGGGCATTTACAGTGGGTGTGTCCCTCTGACCTTCCTGCCAATAAGCTTAAAGCTCTGTTGGGAGAATTGGCGCCAGACTAATGGTTGGGGTCAGCGCAACATGTTCGGAAACTTCAGATAGTGCGGAATGCAGCTGCGAGAGCAATCATGGGCTTCCCTAAATATGCCCATGTCACACCAACACTCCGCAGTCTGCATTGGTTGCCGATCAGTTTCTAGTCACAATTCAAAGTGTTGGTTATGACCTATAAAGCCCTTCATGGCAGCGGGCCAGGTTATCTCTGGGACCGCCTTCTGCCGCACGAATCCCAGCAACCAATTAGGTCCCACAGAGTGGGCCTTCTCTGGGTCCCATCAACTAAACAATGGCGTTTGGCGGGACCCAGGGGAAGAGCCTTCTCTGTGGCGCCCCCAGCCCTCTGGAACCAACTCCCCCCAGAGATTAGAATAGCCCCCACCCTTCTTGCCTTTTGTAAGCTTCTTAAAACCCACCTCTGTCATCAGGCATGGGGGAACTGAGATATTATTTCCCCCCTAGGCTTCTACAATTTATGCATGGTATGTTTGTATGTATGATTGGTTTCAAAATAAGGTTTTTTAGCTGCTTTAGTATTGGATTGTATTACGGGGTCGTGGCATTAGAAAGGTTGAGAACCACTGATCTAGGGAGAAGGACCCCTCAAATAATTTGATTCCTGCTGGCACAGTGGTTAAAGTGCAATATTGCAGGCAATCCCTACTTCAAGATTGACACAGCCTTCCAAGTTCAGTAAAATGTTGGGGGCAATATGCAAATAATGCTTACATTGTAAACTGGTCAGAGAATGCTGTAAAGAGCTTTGGTACAGTATATAAGCCTAAAGACTATTGCTATATCAAGGCATCTAGGGCTTTATAGCTCATAACGAGCACCTTGAATTGAATCCTTTGCACAGTCTTGCCTTGTGCGCTAGATGTGCCTAAAATGAACTTTATTTGATGTTCACCTTCATCCCTTAATTATTTATTTAGACTTATTGCAGCTTCCTTATCCCTTTAATCTCTTAGCAGCATACAAGTAAAATTTACAAACATAAACACTACTGAAATCACTGCTATTGAAAGGAATGTGTTGAGAAGGTTCCTTCTTTTAAGAGAAATAGAAAAGGGCATAAACTCAAGAGATATGCAAGTTATGTATTTAGTCATAAATATTTAACTACAATCTTATATTTGATTGGAGATTGTAAAAAGAGGAGTCTTGGTGCTAGTATTAATTATCTTCCCTCATCACCCTGCTTTTCCCTCCCCCACCTTACTTAAAAGAACGATCAGTATTGAATTATTAGGCTAGCTGCATGAGTTGGGGGTTGGGGACTACCATGCATGGCTTTGTTGGTTACTCCAGTGGCAAAAAGCAGGCCCAGTGGCATTGGCATTTCGTGCTGACAACACTGTAAAAAGTTTAAAGCAGCAACTGCTTTGAGAAGCCAAAGAGAAGAAAGGAGATGGGAAGTCTAAAAAGGTTAGCCTGAAATGCACTTTACTGTTATTTAGGAGAACAAATGAGTTAAGGAAAAATTTCAAATACCAGAATACCCTACAGGGAGGAGATATAACTATTAAAGGGCTGTTACAGCAGCAATAAATGGAGGAACAATAAAAATAAATTGATGAAGTAAATGTCAGCTCTGGTCCCTTGAGCTGCACCCCCATGCCTTTGTCCAAAAGTAGAACCTCTCCAATTACAGAAGGTTGGGATCAGCCTTCAATGACAGCATGACAAGGACAGCACATGGAACACTGACAGAAAGAATACAATTATTCGCAGCCTTGAAAAATTGTATCCTAATAGAATGTATGGGGGAGGGGGGGAGGAAATCAATTAATGGCACACGGCTTCCACTTCTGTCTAATAATTTGATAAAGGGGGAGCCAGAATAAAATAATAACAACATGCATGTGATCTTTCCTTTGCTTCTGGAAAGGCAACAGGAGGTGGGAGGAGGGTAAGCACATAGAATGTATGACCCACAAGTCAAAGTCAGTGTTATGCTGAGGGTTAACACTGATATAGTTTTAGAATGTATGCAATTTTCATTATTCTTATTATCTTAAAGAAACCTAGGTAGGCTGTTTAAAAAAAAGGATATTTAAATGAAAATCACCTTTCTTCTTTTTTTGGCTGAGATCCATAGCAAAAGAGAGATTTCTTTGTTAAGCAGGCGGAAAGGAGAATAGTGAAGGCCTCTCTGTTTTATGAAAGGGAGAAGGTAGAAGTTGGTGGTAAACAGGGTAGAGGTGGAAGACGATTTATCTTGTGCAATTTACAACAGGTGCTAAACATTACGAAAAGCAGAGCTATTAAGCAATCAAATTAGGCTATAATTAACAGAAGAAAACCATACAAGAATTCTAATTAACTCATATCAGAACATGGCCATGGTCACCTCCAATAGCCCCACTTAAAGCTAAAAACTGGGGGAAAAAACAAATGGGGAAAAATATAACCCTGGCATAATGCTTTTTAAGTGGGTAAGAAATTGCAGCTATTGATGCTTTCATTTCTGATGTTGATTAAATGTTCTATTCTGTGGCATAGAATCTTTTATTTGCAAATACACTGCTTCTATGGATTGTTGATTACTTGCATAAGGCTGAGATCCAGAAATCTCTTAAGCATGTTGAATTTTTTCTCTCTATATATATTTCCGTCTTCATAATATCCTATAAGCATGCTTCAGTCCTTTCTAATACTTAAATTTGCATTCAGTATGAGGAAGTCTGCCTTAAAATGTAATAATAATAACAGAAACAGGCCATTAGAACAAATGCTGTCAAAGCCAGAATTGAAAAATCAACAGATGATCCAAAGTGCAGACTCTGTAAAGAAACAGATGAAACAATCGATCACATACTCAGCTGCTGCAAAAAGATAGCACAAACTGACTACAAGCATAGACATGATGCTGTGTCACAGATAATCCACTGGAACTTGTGCCGGAACTACCATTTACCAGTGGCAAAGAACTGGTGGGATCATAAGCCCGAAAAAGTGGTCGAAAATGAGCAAGCAAAACTACTATGGGACTTCCGACTTCAGACTGACTGAATTCTGAAGCATAACACACCAGACATTGTGATCATGGAGAAAAAGAAAGTATGGATCATCGACATCGCAATCCCAGGGGACAGCAGAATTGAGGAGAAGCAGCTAGAGAAATTAGTGAAATACGAAGATCTAAAAATCGAGCTGCAATGACTCTGGCATAAGCCAGTGAAAGTGGTCCCAGTGGTACTTGGCACACTGGGCGCAGTACAAAAGGATCTCAGCGGACATTTGAAAACCATCGGAATTGACAAAATCTCCATCTGTCAATTGCAAAAGGCCAATTTACTGGGATCGGCAAACATAATTCGCCGCTACATCACGCAGTCCTAGGTGCTTGGGAAGCGCCCGACTGGTGATGAAATACGAAATCCAGCATGGTGATCTCGTTTGCTGTGTTGCACTGACATAATAATAATAATAATAATAATAATAATAATAATAATAATAATAATAATTCAATAGGTGAATAAAAATGCCAAATCCATTCTAAACATCTGGCTGACTGTGCAACTAACCATAATAATAATAATATGTAGAATCACCAGTAGTCAGACAAAGACTACCCACATTGAAAGCAATGGCTTAGAATAGACATTTAAGAAGGAGCTGAAAACTGCATTTGCTGTGCAAGAATAAGCTATTGGAACTAATACAATCAAGACCAGGATTGAAAAATCATCAAATGATTCAAAGTGCAGATTATACAAAGAAGCAGAAGAAACAGCAAAGTGCATACTCGACTCATGGAAGAAGCTGATAAATGACAACACAACACAATCACAAAAATGAGCCTGTTATAATTATCATATGCCAGTAATGAGAAATTGGTGAGAACATAGAGTTGAACACATCATTGAAAATTAGCAGTTTAAAATATTGTGGGATTTCTGAATGCAGACTAATAAAGTCCTGGCTCATAACACACCATATACAGTATAATTGTACTTGAAAAGAAGAAAGTGTGGACAACTCATGTGGCAATATCATGGGAACTGTAGAGTAAAAGGTGAAGAATTATAAATGATCACCAAGTATAAAAATCTGCCCATTGAAATTGAAAAATTATGGCATAAATCATATGGTATGAGTACCACACCAAACAAATCCTGGTCAGCACTTAAAAAATCTGTACATTGATAAAATTTTCATCAGTCAATTGTAAAAGACCACTTTGCTTGGATCCGTACATATACTAAGCTGATATATCACGGCATCTTAGATTCTTGGAAAAACTTCATGCATATAAAGGCTAACACCAGCTAAGGAGTTGACAGCTGTTAATTCACATTGTTGTGAACAGATAATAATAATATAATCCAGTCTAAACATCTGACTAAATATGTACCCAACCATTTTACTTTTACTAGTATCATGTATCTCAATATTATCATATGTTGACTTGACAAAACAAATAAAATAAATAAAATAAATAAAATAATGATATGCCAACATATCATCCATTCTTCTATGCAAACCAATACTAGCTAAAAAATCAACAGCTGTGATTTCATGTGTCTATGTAACAGTAATTCTCTTCTGAACTTATAACTTCACTAGCTAAATACTTGTGCTTTGCTAAGAAACGGTGATGGGGCTTGATAATTTTTCAGCACTGTGCATGTGTTTGCACAGCATGTAATGCTTGCACAGCTATGTGGCATGGGAGGAAGCAAACCAGTGAGGTAAGTTAGAGCCCATCCCTACTATTCTTCCTCCATTTTGGTATTTTTGTACCCATTGTGTTAATTCTTGATAAAACTGAATTATGCAGACAGATTGTTGGAGGAAAAAAAGGGATACTGTTTCAATAAACCATTTGGCCATTAATTTTTCTCTTTAGTTCTCTGTTACAAGGATATGGCAGAAATATTAATGGTGACTGGCTATCAGCACCAGCTGAAGTTGGTCACCCAGGTTAGCATTTCTAGGAATAGGAGTTCCTGTCCCCGAGTCTTCGGAGAGGGGCGGCATACAAATCTAATAAATTATTATTATTATTATTCACAACTTTATTATAACTCTTAAAGCTAGTGCATCATCACTATTTCTCTTTTCTCATTATTAAATTAGGTTGTTATATAATATAATAAACATTTCTGTAATCTCTAGCTAGAAAAATGAAGATATTAAGGTTAATATTTATTGTGCAATGAGCAGAGCCACATGTTAATTCAACAAAGTAAAATAATAACTATGAATGCTAAACATTTGCAAGAATTTAGTTCATCTTCTGTGATTTTGTCAGGTCTGAATTGTGATACAAATACTGTGATTTCTCTACCTTTTTAAAAGTGAAATTGCTTTTAGTTGATATTAAAAAAATGAAACAGTATGGTGCATTTGCTTTAAAACAGTATTGCTTTAAAATATTGCATGCCAACTCGTGTGTAATTAAGTGATATCAAACTATCTTTATTCTTACTCTTTTAGCTGCAAGAAACAGCTGACATTATCACAGTGACAGTTATAATAACTACAGATTGAGATTACATATTTAATTTTGGCTTTCCTTAAATTAGACCTCTCCAGGTGTAATGGGACCACAAATCCTAGTATTTATAAACCAGCATGTTCCTAAAAGTAGCCATCTTTGAAAATCTGAAGGTTGTTTTTCTTAATTATTTTGACTAACCCCTTTATCATGTATTACTGTCTTAAACATATTTATTATGTGTTAATCATTTTTCATATTGACAATTTTCTTGGAAACAAGTAAGACAAGACAATAGAACACAAATATTTAAAGTAAATAACTAAAATTAAATAGTCTCTTTAGACTGCAAACTCAGAACCCAATACGAGAGGAAAGAGTACTGAAAGAGTAGTAGATCCTTGGAACAAACTTCCAGCAGACGTGGTAGATAAATCCACAGTAACAGAATTTAAACATGCCTGGGATAAACATATATCCATCCTAAGATAAAATACAGAAAATAGTATAAGGGCAGACTAGATGGACCATGAGGTCTTTTTCTGCCGTCAGACTTCTATGTTTCTATGTTTCTATGAAATCAAATACAAGTTAAACATATTTTTGTAGTCTTTCCCTCCCCTAAGAATATTCTGTTAATAGAGGTAGAATTCTGCCGGTTCAGACTGGTTTGGGTGAATTGGTAGTAGTGACCTCTGTGGGTGGGTCCACCCCTCCCCCAATTTAGCCCCTCCCCCCAATTTAGCCATATTTTCTAAGCCTCACGCATGCATGCAAGCCAAATGCGTCAGCAAAGAACATGTGCAGAAGACCACGCGTATTAGCGGAAGGCACACACTCACAGTTTCAATGCTGGGAGAACCAGTAGGTAAATAATGTAAAGTCCACCTCTGTCTGTTTCTCCCCCCCCCCCATTTTTTTTCTCCATAATCTCCATACATACATCAATGCATATATTTTTAAAATATGTCAGCAACAAACATGATTATACATTTTTTATTTAATCAGACATAAATCCACCTCCTCTTTTGCACTGGCTACTATTCATCAGTCTGTTTCTCTTCATTTCTTTGTACTCCCTTCCCTCAATCTCTAACTCCTCCCTCTACCTTCTTATTCCTTCTCTCCCCCTTCCTCCTTCACTCCACTCCCTCACTTCTCCCTTCGCCATTCTACTTCCTCTTTCTCCCTCTTAACCTTTCCCTGAGTGAATCTTATCCTAATTCATCTCACATTTAACAGATTGATTATATGTTCCCTTCCCTCTTTAAATTATCAGTGTTTCTTCCATATATTTTTTAGAAATCATAATTTTTTATAAATCATTTCTGTAAATATAATTCTTTTACTCTAAGTATATTTTATAAATCTAATGCTGCCTCCTCACCTTCCCTTTATTTTTTTCACCTGGATCTACCATCTCTAATTTTAAACTTTTTTCCAAATTAACTGCTGTAGCTTAGTTTCAAAAGTGTTCATAATCTCTAATACCTCTTAATCTTAAACCATGTTGCTCCTTCTCTTCCCCACCTCTCTGTGTTAGGAAACATAGGTAAGGCTTAAACAAATTTGTATTGGCAGCTGGATAGCAATGAAATTCCACTGCTCAAACCTGGGAAATAAGGTTGCAAAAAGCATTTCTCAAGCATATTCCACACACAAAAACTCATTATTTATTTTTATTTATTTATTTATTTATTTTGTCCAATACACAATGAGGGTTTTACTATACACATAGTAAAATACATGATGAAGGTTATAAAGGAGATACTCATAGTAAAATATATCTAAAAATAATAGAAAAGAAGATATAGTAATAGAACATATCAATGAAAGAATAGAAGAAGAGATATAGGAATAGAAGAAAGGTATAGGAAATATAGGAGAGCAATAGGACAGGGGACGGAAGGCACTCTAGTGCACTTGTACTCGCCCCTTACTGACCTCTTAGGAATCTGGATAGGTCAACTGTAGATAAACTAAGGGTAAAGTGTTGGGGGTTTGGGGATGACACTATGGAGTCCGGTAATGAGTTCCACGCTTCGACAACTCAGTTACTGAAGTCATATTTTTTACAGTCACGTTTGGAGTGGTTAATATTAAGTTTAAATCTGTTGTGTGCTCTTGTGTTGTTGTGGTTGAAGCTGAAGTAGTCACCGACAGGCAGGACATTGCAGCATATGATCTTGTGGGCAATACTTAGATCTTGTTTAAGGCGTCTTAGTTCTAAACTTTCTAGGCCCAGGATTGAAAGTCTAGTCTCATAGGGTATTCTATTTTGAGTGGAGGAGTGAAGGGCTCTTCTGGTGAAGTATCTTTGGACATTTTCAAGGGTGTTTATGTCTGAGATGTGATATGGGTTCCAAACAGATGAGCTGTATTCAAGGATGGGTCTGGCAAAAGCTTTGTAAGCTCTGGTAAGTAGTGTGAGATTGCCAGAGCAGAAGCTACGTAGGATTAGGTTTACAACTCTTGAAGCCTTCTTGGCTATATTGTTGCAGTGGGCTTTGGCACTTAAATCTTTTGTTATTAGTATACCAAGGTCTTTAACCGAGTGGGGATTATTTATTTATTTATTTATTCATTCATTCATTCATTCATTCATTCATTCATTCATTCATTTATTTATTTATTTATTATTTAGATTTGTATGCCGCCCCTCTCCGCAGACTCGGGCTCACAACGAAGTGAAAACAATTTACAACAAATCTAAATTACTGTAAAAATATTTAAAATTATACTATATGTAAGAATGCAAGTGGAAAAAAAGACTAGCTAAACAGACGTGTTGCAATGTTTCTGTCTCGGCAGCAATTCTATCAACTTCTTTCCATAAGAATGTCCTAGATAGGCTACAATGTTTTAGGTGGGGGCAACTCAAGAGAAATTACAATTATGCTCTTTGCTGCTGTTATAACTTGTTCCTTCACTGCCGGCCTCTAAACAAGCCAAAATGTCTTGCCTTGAGGAACTCATCATAAGGCAGCTTCAGTTCCCTGCATAATTTAAAACAGACAGCTATCAATGACACATCATCCTCAGTTATGATGTGTGGGGATCCCCTCAGGATAAACAGTTTTGCTTGAGAATCAGGCTGATGTGATCTTGATGATGGTTGGCTATCTCCAAGAACTCTCTGAATGAAACATTTGTATAAGTGGCCACTTCAGCCACTGGGCTGGAAAGGAGATTGGCCCTTTCTAGTTCATAACTGAAAGTGGCCCTTAGGTAGCATTGGGCCCTTTTCAAGGGTAGCATTATGAAGGACACCTAGGGAGACACAGTGCAAATACTGTGTCCCTTTCCCCTTTAGTTAGTGATTATTTTGCTGTGGTATGATGCTAATCAAAGACATTCTTAGGAAAGAACATGGTGGCTGGACCTACTGAGAAGGAAACTAAGCTACTTCTAATGCTTGCAGTGCTGGCAAAGTAATAATACTAATACTAATAATCAAGCAGATTCTCTCATCATGTTCACAGTAAATTTTCACTCAAACCTGGAGGCAAATGTTGCCATTCAAAAAAAATCATCAGCAAATCAGCAAATGGATTCCATTTTCACTATCTGAATAGACAATGATGCAAAGAGGTAATTTTAGAGTTTGGAACATATGGGCATATGAAGGCCTCTTTTTGGGCAGCCGTGGGCTTTGCTGAAGAAAAAACAATCTAGATAATTGTTGTGGTGATTCCAGAAATAGATATAGGGCCTGTTCCCTTCTGTTCTCTAGCAGTTGTAAACAACAATGCAAATAAATAATAATTAAAACCTATTTGTGTGGTGCTGTGTGGTTAGACATAAATGAGGATTACTCTTTTAGGATATACTGTGTTTGATGACTCTATACCTGATTGATAACTAGTACAGACTTTGAGAATGTTACCAGCAGGAGTTTGTTTGTTTGTTTGTTTGTTTGTTCGTTCGTTCGTTCGTTCGTTCATTCATTCATTCATTCATTCATTCATTCATTCATTCATTCATTCATTCATTCATTTATTTATATGCCGCCCCTCTCCGCAGACTCGGGGCGGCTAACAACAGTAATAAAACAGAGGGGCGGCATACAAATCTAAGTAATAAATAAATAAATAAATATAATAATAATCCAATACTAAAAACAGTTAAAAACCCATTATTATAAAAACCAAACATACATACAGATATACCATGCATGAAATTGTAGAGGCCTAGGGGAAAGAGTATCTCAATTCCCCCATGCCTGGCAGCAGAGGTGGGTTTTAAGCAGCTTACGAAAGGCAAGGAGGGTGGGGGCAATTCTAATCTCTGGGAGGAGTTGGTTCCAGAGGGCAGGGGCCACCACAGAGAAGGCTCTTCCCCTGGGTCCCGCCAAGCAACATTGTTTAGTTGACGGGACCCGGAGTGGACCCACTCTCTGGAACCTAACAATTGGATCAAAATGTCAATGGGACAGCCATATCTGCATGATTAATTCATTAATTATTTAATTCAGAATAGAGTGAGCAGAGACCTTGGAGGTCTTTTAGTCCAACTCCCTGCTCAAGCAGGAGACACTATACCATTTTGCTTCTTTTCATTCAGGATATGTGCATTGTTAGAGACCTGACACACCCACTTTATAGTCTGTTTCTGTTGTTCCCTTTTGGGAGGAAGATCTGAAGTATTTCTAGCAGGACTTCTGGATTCTGTAATAGCTTTGTTCCCTTTGCCATCCATCTGGTAAACTTGCAAGATTTGTTTCTCTCATCATGTACATGCATACAACTCAACTAGACTGTGTTGTTTCCCTGCGTCTTATAATATATGTGGCTTTATGCATAATGTATGTATGTATGTATGTATGTATGTATGTATGTATTTAATTAGTCATGTTATGTAGCGTACATTGGAGGTAATGATCTTTTGAGACCTGTATGCAACAAAATTTCATTTTGATGTATGCTGATTAGTGTACCAAGTGACAATAAAGTTATTGTTCTATTCTATTCTATTCTATTCTATTCTATTCTATTCTATTCTATTCTATTCTATTCTATTCTATTCTATTCTATTCTATTCTATTCTATTCTAGTGGCTGTCCAGTGTCTTCTTCAGTGATGAAGCACCCACAACTTCTGAAAGCAAGCTGTGCTACTGAATCAAAGTTCACTGATCAAAGTCTCAATCTTTACCTTTTTAAAACTCCCGTGGTCTACAGACACCACTCTACTATTAAGTAAGAGATCATAATGGACCTAAATTTGAATTATTCTTCCACATCTAGACGCAGCTCCCACACTTTTAGTTGTTAACTAATTAGCTTCAAAGAAAGCAGATTAGTCAACAGTTGCTCCGAACTTTCAAGAGCTGAATATTTAATAATACTGCCATCTTCTTACTCCAAGAGGATTTATTGTTTCTACAAGATTAATTGTAAATCCAATGGAAAATAATATAAAGTCTGAGGTCTGAGGTTCCAGTGAGATAATTATTGTGAATAATTATTAGCAGAGGGCTATTCTGACAATTTTGTATTTTAATTGGCAGTTTCTAATTATTTATAAATATCTCTTTACATATTTTAATACATTATCTGTATTTCATTAATCTGTTAAATGGGTTCAGGCAAATCTACAAATCTTTATAGCTAAATAGATCATCTTCATCAATAACTACCTTGAATATTATTGCTATCTATGTTTAAGGCTAAGAACAATCTGGGTAAAGAAACTGATTTTAAGCTATAGTATAAAATTCTGCACAACACTAGTCTAGTTTGTTGACACATTAATAAATGTTATGATATAAGCAAATATGCACCTAAAGATTTAAAGATTTTTTTAGGTTTTATTACAAGTAAATTTGGACATTTTATTACAGAAAGGAAAAAGAGGTCAAAATGGAAGAGATTGTTTTAAATGCCAGTAATTTTTTCTTAAATGTTTGAAAGCCCATTCCTTTTTCAAGGGCACTATGCTTATCAGCTAAACCATTTTGTCCTTTAATAGAAATATTTTAGCTGGTAAGTATAGTGCCCTTGAAAAAGATTTTTTTTTCAAAATACATGGGATTTCAGACAATAGTTTTTCCCCCCCTTACTAATACTTGAAACATTCTTTTCCTTTGATTTGGCATTTCACTCTAGCCAGTCTTAGCAGTGGAATGCATCTAACATCAAATAAAGTCCACTAGCAAACATCTTTCCCCACTTAAAAATATAAAATAAAAATTGTCTGGGGAAAAAAGGTACACCACTGAAAGTAGCAGGCAAACCACAAGTAGATATGTTAAAAAAGAACTTACATCAGAGGAAATTACAGTTTAAAACTTCTAGCAGAGAAATTTGTCAAAGAATAAAAAAGGACCTTAGGCAATTTATGCTAGCAGATATGTAAATTAGGGTATGATATGTATGTAACCTCCATATATTATGAGACCTAGCAACCTGTGATAGCTATGACTTTTTCTTACCCTTTCAATAATAATAATAATACTACTACTACTAATAATAATAATACTAATAATACTAATACTATTACTATTACTACTACTACTAATAATAATAGTGATGATGATGATGATGATGATGTTAACTCTACTGATGTATTATTTTTGTTCTGATAGTCTACATAACATTACATGATATAAACATAGAAACATAGAAGACTGACGGCAGAAAAAGACCTCATGATCCATCTAGTCTGCCCTTATACTATTTTTTGTATTTTATCTTAGGATGGATATATGTTTATCCCAAGCATGTTTAAATTCAGTTACTGTGGATTTACCAACCACGTCTGCTGGAAGTTTGTTCCAAGGATCTACTACTCTTTCAGTAAAATAGACCCTTGTGGCTCAGAATACTCGCCATTAACAATAACTCTCTGATGTCTACGCTTCAGCCAGCTGCAAATTCAGTGAACTATCCCGGGATTAAGTCCAATCTTCACTAATTTATCTATCAGCTCTTTATGTGGAACCATATCAAAGGCTTTGCTGAAGTCCAGATAGGCAATATCCCTGGCACCACCTTCATCCAACACCTTTGTGACATAGTCAAAGAATATTGTGATTATAACATTGTTACTTTGATTTCTCTGATTATCTCTGATTATTCTATCAAAATTATCTGATAGTCATAAACAAAAATGTTTTTAAGATGACATTCTCAGGATTCTCCCCACTGCATCAAATATCACAATTCATAATTACATGATATGATTATCAATCCAGGATGTACTTGTACACTATCATCTGACAGAATTGTAGCTTCTTGGAATGATGAGCTTTAAATGCATTCTGAGTAATTTTCTAGGCTCGCCTCATTGTGCCATTGGCTTACTGCCAGGTTTGTGGATCAGCAGCCTTGAGTATACTAGCTCCCAAGGTTTTTATTTTTTCTATTCACCTGGCAGGTCAACAATTTCCCATGAACCTGCCCACATCTTTCCCTAATGGTGTTCTTAAAGGGCAAATGTGAAGGTAGCAGTTTTCATGTTGTCTCTTAAGCAATCTGTTCTCATGTTATCTTGGGGTGTTGGCCTACAGACTCTGAAATCAAAAGCCATTGTAAATAGAAGACAGATAGAGTACTAATTACTTTATTAACATACTGGTAATTAAAACTGTTACCTGGCTGCTTGCATCCCTAGTGTAGGGCAGGTCTCAAGAAAAAGATAGACTGCAATCTATTTCTTAAAAATTCACTAGAGTTCATCACAATATCCCTTTCAGCTTTGAAGTCTAATTGTCTAAAAGGTTTCCTTGACTTAGGGCCTACTATGTGTTCAGGGTCAGAAGTTACTAGTTACTACTTCAACTTTGGTGGAACTCAGCCATTACTTTACAACTTTATGACTTGTCCTTTCATCAATGACATATGGTTTTCTGAGCAATAAATAATCCACTGACATTCAAGTCAATAGGTTTTGCAAAAGAAGAAGCACAAGCAAAGAGGGATTTAGAGACTGGCAGAAAACCACAACAGTAAAGAAGAAGAATACCACTAATGCACAAGTATGGGGTGGGAGGAAATAATGGTACTTTGAAATCCTAAGAAAAGAGGACAAGTATGATGTGAAAGACATCACACAGACCTGATGGAAATATTTATACAGCCTCGGAAGGTCTGCATTTATTCAGAAGGAAGAGATACAACAGAAAGGAGGAGGACTTATGCTATAGATAAATAAAAATATATGAGAAATCCATGAATTGGAACATCTGAGTAACAACACAAGGTGAGAGAAACAAAAATGATATCCTTGTGGGATTTGATTACATATTATCTGGATGAGCAAAAGATATGGGGGGGGGGGGTTATGTGACAGTCACAATAGGAGATTTCAACTATATTAACACCTGTGAGTGATCTAATTCTACCAAGAGTCAGAAGCCCCCCAAACTCTTGTCCATTCTGTTGATAACTTATTAAAAAGGTGAAAGACAAAAAAGGGATCTGCTGTTATGGATCTGTTAGTATTCTATACAAACAGTTGGGTTGGTAATACATACCTCTCAAAAAAATGAAGGGAATACTTAAATAACACATCCTAGATCTGAATGAATGAAATATTCTCATTGAATACTTTGTTCTGAATGTGCACAAAAGCATGTGAAATTGATTGTCAATCAGTGTTGCTTCCTAAGTGGACAGTTTGATTTCACAGAAGTTTGATTTACTTGGAGCTATATTGTGTTGTTTAAGTGCTACCTTTATTTTTTTGAGCAGTGTATAAACAAGCCAACAATGTAAGGATGTATGGATTGATGTAATGCAGCTTTAAAATGTATGATATGTTCTGATTTGCTATAGTATTGCAAGTTACCATAAGAGGGAACTAGAGATCATGGTTTATTCTATCTGTTGTTAATTTCTGTTTGACTCTGATAGTGATATGTGTTATGCCTTGTTATTCTGATGTGTTTGTAAGCTGAAATAAGACTTCAGAGGATAATCAGAACTGCAGAAAAAACAATTGCTGCCAACCTGCCTTCCATTGAGGACCTGTATACTGCATGAGTCAAAAAGAGGGTGGGGAAAATATTTACTGACCCCTCATATCCTGGACACAAATTGTTTCAACTCCTACCCTCAAAACGTCACTACAGAGCACTGCACACCAAGACAACTAGACACAAGAACAGTTTTTTTCTGAACGCCATCACTCTACTAAACAAATAATTCCCTCAACACTGTCAGACTTTCTACTAAATCTGCACTTCTATTCTACTAGTTTTTCTCATCATTCCTATCACCCATTTCCTCCCATGTTGATTGTATGACTGTAACTTGTTGCTTATATCCTAAGATTTTTATTAATATTGCTTCTTCATTGCTTATTTGACCCCTATGACAATCATTAAGTGTTGTACGACATGATTCTTGACAAATGTATATTTTATTTTATGTACGCTGAGAGCATATGCACCAAGACAAATTCCTTGTGTGTCCAATCACACTTGGCCAATAAAATTCTATTCTATTCTATTCTATTCTATTCTATATGACAAACTGGTAAGAAGATTATTGTACTTTTAGAGATTGACTGATTTGAATGTGTATGACTTGGACTGTTTATTTGAACTGTGCAATTTGTTAAAATAAACACTATCTGTGTATCTGTGTGTGTGACTGGAGAATTACTCATATCTACCGCAATACTCTGTTTCTATGTGCATGTCCTTGATAACTCGAGGGTTGCTCTGCACACAAGATTTAAGTCTTTTCTTTTGTGACTGAAGATGTGAAAGTCAGTGGAACTTTTAGGGAAAGTGACGTATAATCCTTGAGTTATTAATATTAAGAAGAAAAGAAAAGAGAAGAAAAGGGAAACCTCCTGGAGTTTGATGTTAATGAATTCAGACAGGAAGTAAGTTAAAACCAAAAAATTCTGAAGAACCAAAGTGTTTATGAAGGATGGGAAATTCTACAAATTAAGTCAAAATCACAAATTATTTCCACTAGAAGGAAAAAAAGGAAAACAAACTAAAGAGATCAATGTGAACAAACTCAAAGTTTTCTTAAATATACGAAAGTACAAGAACATGTACGGCAAGGGGAAGAAAGAGTATGTTTCTCACCCGCACTGAGTCTCAGAGATAGGCGGGCCTAGAAATCCAAATGAATGAATGAATAAATAAATAAATAAATAAATAAATAAAAGTATATAATTAAAGTAATACAAAACAGGATGAAAAACTAATATAAAATAGATGTAAAAAACGGTAGAAATGGTATCATGCTGCAGCTGAGCCTCATGAGAAAGTCCCCAAAAAACATTAAAGGGTTTTTGGAGAATATATTGAAAAGAAAAGGAAAAGGGGGCTGGAGGCTAAAATGTACAGAGAATGGTTATGGGAACTGGGTATATCTAATCCAGTGATGATGAACTTTTTTCCCCTCAGGTAGTGAGGAAAGTGCACACGCACATACTATTGTGCATGCGCATATGCCCACATCTATAATTCAATGTCCCCCATATGCCCCACGCCCTGTGCATGTGCATGCAACCCCCCAGTAGCCTCACCCCTTGTGCATGCATGCATGATCCCCCTCCTCTGCTTCTCCTTTTCCTGACTTCTTGTGAGTTCGGTAGACTTGTTTTTTACCCTCCCCAATTTCCAGAGGGTTTCTGGGGAGGCTGAAAATGGCCTCCAAAATCCTCCATGCAAGCCAAAAATCAGCTGTCTGCCAGCACATGCACTCTGGAGTTGAGCTAGGGCAACAGCGTATCATCTGTGGCACATGGTCCATAGGTTCGCCATCATGGATCTAGTCTAACGAAAAGAAGGACTAGGAACGGTATTGGGCTCCCTCTGGTATGCCTGGGATCGCTGATCCGATGGCAGAAACGGCGATGTGTGAGCATATGCATGTCTCTGCCACGCCTCCGTGCACCCCTGCGCACCCCGACACACGAATTTGTTTCCGCTCATGCCCAGAAGCAAATAAATCAGTGAAAATCACCAAACTCTCATGTGAGGACGCTTGCACATGTGAGATTTTGGCAGTTTTCGGCCTTTCTTTGCTTCTGTGCATGAGTGGAGGCAAAGAAACAGCCACAAAATTGCCAAAATCTTGCGCATGCAAGCATCCTCACGTGAGATTTGGTGATTTTTGCTGACTTCTTTGCTTCCATGCATGCGTAGAAGCAAATTTTCACATGGGGTGCATGCACCCGCTACCACCATGCCCATATGCGCATGCGCCGGCCTCCGGGACTGATCTGGTAGGAAAATGTAAGTGTGGCCTTCTGTGACTAGGAAGACATGATAGTACTTAACCAATGGAATAGCTTGTGGGTGCTCTATTACTAAAGGCTTTCAAGAAGCGACTAGACAATCACTTGTCTGAAATGATATAGGATCTCCTGCTTGAGCAGGGGGATTGAAGGAAAAGACCTCCAAGGTCCCTTCCAACTCTATTATTCTATGTTCTATGTTAAGTTATTGTATAAGAAGAAAGGAATGTGAAAGAAGGAATACTCTACCACTGTCTTCTTTCAAAAGGGAAATGGAGCACCACTGTCCACTATTTTGCCACTAATGTAATGAGGAAGTTGCACTTCAGAATAAATTATAACAAGGTAAAAGATCCCTTAGTTAATGTCAATGACTTTAAGTCTCCAAGGACAGATGAATTATTTCTAGGATACCGAAGGCCCTACAGGAAGTGAGTTGTGGAACTTCTAAATGTAACTTTTAAAAACTCTCGGAAAACTGGTGAACTCCCAGAAGAATGGAAGAGAGCAGACATTGTCCCTTGCTTCAGAAAAGGAAGGAGGATGACTAGTAAATTACAGACCTGTCAGTCTGATGTTTATACTGAGCAAGGTCCTCAAGCAAATTATTAAACAGTGTCTTTGGAGCAGTGGAATAGCGATGCAACAATTAACAAGAGCTTGCACGGGTTTGTCACAAATCATGCCAGACATTATCTCTTCTTTGACAGACTTGCTAGTTTAATAGACCGGGAGAATGCCATGATATACAGTATCCTGACCTCGGGAAAGCACTCAACACATTTTATCACAATATCCTCTGTAAAATTGTTAGATAAAGGCTAGATGATTTGACCAGTAGATGGATTCATAATCGACTAAATGATTGTACCTAGAGCATATTCACAGATGGCTCCAGATCAGTTTAGACAGTAGTATCAAGTGGAATGGCACAAGGCTCTGTCCTGAGCTCATGCAATTCAATATGACCTGGCTGAAGGTACTGAGGTCAGAATGACCAACTCTACAGATGACACAAAATTGGGAGAAATGACTAATATAAGAGAAGATTTTTTGAAAATCTAGATAGACTTGAACAATGGGTCTAAGCAGGATGACATTTAACACTAAGAATGTAATCTCCTGAATTTACATTCAGGAGAAAAAATTCACAAGTACAATATACTATACAGCGGTGATGGCAAATCTTTGTGGATGCCACAGGTGGCACGCGGAGCCATATCTGCTGGCATGTGAGCTGTTGCCTTAGCTCAGCTCCAATGTGCATGTGTGTGCTGGCCAGCTGATTTTGGCTTGCACAGAGGCTCTGGGAAGGCGGTTTTGGCTTCCAGAGAGCCTCTGGGGGATGGGGGAGGGTGTTTTTATCCTCCCCCAGCTCCAGGAAAGCCTTTGGAGCCTGGAGAGGATGAAAAACGAGTCTAATGGGCCTGCTAGAAGTTAGGAAACAGGCTGTTTCTGGCCCCCAGGGGGTGAGGGAAACTGTTTCCGCCCTCCCCAGGCATTGAATTATGGGTGTGGGCACTTACCTATGCACGATAGCACGCACGCATGCACCTGAAGGAAAAAAGGTTTCCCCATCATTGCTATAAAATATAGGATATGGGAAACTCAGCTTGCTATTAGTACAGTAATAGTATAGTAATAGGGGGGAAAGTCTAATAGTTCTTCTAGATCTCAAGTTGAACATGAGCCAATAAAATGATGCAACTGCTAAAAAAGCAAAATACTGTTGTATACTATACTAAATACTATTTCCAGAAAGTCTAGTTGTTATTTATTTATTGTTATTTATTAGATTTGTATGCCGACCCTCTCCGGAGACTCGGGGTGGCTGTTTGCTGCTTGAGAAAGCACCTTTGGGTCCGATTCTATTGTGTTTTGGGTCAGGCCTTGACTGGAATACCATATCCAATTATAGGTACTGTTCTAGAATGCAGGACCAGAATTAATGGATTGAGATTACAGGGTAGTAGATTCAGGTTAGAATTTCCTAACAATATGAACTGTCAATCGTGGAATGAACTGCCCCATGAGCAATGATTGATCTTCAAGCAGATAGTCAAATGTCTAACATGCTTTAGCAGATTCTGCACTAAGCAAAGCAATAGATTAGATAACTTTCAAGACATTGTCCAACCTGCTATAGTACTTTTCTGTAGTTGCAAACTAGCTTTTATTTCACTTGTACAGTATGCTACTTTATACATTGCCTTTGGTTCTTTCAGCTTTTCACCTGTTTTCCAACCAGTTTCTTAGCCTTCCCCTTCTTTACAAGCATGCACTCTTTCTTTGTATCTTTATTTTGAAATTTGACCTTGTTCCCTGTCACTGTATGATTAAACTACCTCAAAACACATCAGCACATTGGTTCTGTCTTCTAATTGGTAGTATGTGGACTATAGTCCAACATAGTGTTTTGGTTTGCAAAGTAGCCTGTAGGTGAGAGATCCTACCTTCAATAGTGTGAGCATAGCTGAGTTAAGTCTGGGCTTGAGCTGTTCATAAGACATATTGGCAAATTGTATGTATGTATGTATGTATGTATGTATGTATGTACCCTGTTTCCCCGATAGTAAGACACCCCCGATTGTAAGACATATCGGGGGTTTCAGGGGGGTCGGCTAATATAAGCCGTACCCCGAAAGTAAGACATATGTCTTACTTTCGGGGAAACACGGGGGTATTGCCGGGGGGGGGAGCCCAATGACGTCGCTTCCAAGCTCCCCGCGCGCCCCTCGCCTTCGCCTCGCCGCGGCGCCACTGCCTCTTCCCCGGCTTGGCAAAACGAAGGATGGCGCTGGTCTGAAGCGAGCCGAGCGGGCGGCGGCTTGCAGTGAAGGCGCTCGTCCCAGCAACCGAGTCCTGCTGAGGCTCGGCTGCAAGCGGCCAGCGAGGCCGACCAGCTCCGAGGCGAGCGGCCGGAGCTGCGCCCTCCTTCGCCCGCCTCCTTTCCGGCAGGCAGGTGGGGCTGCCCAACTGCGCAGAGCGGCTCCTCCCCTCCAGACACACGCTTCCCCAACACGCGTCTGTGGCTCCACGCGTGCACGCCGCTTGGAGCCCTGAGGTTGAACTTGGAAAAGGGCTCACGAGGCTCCTGTCCCGCGGCTGCCCTTCTGGACTCTGGGGAGATGCCTTCGGGAATGCGACCCTTTCAATTTTTTTCCAATGTAAGACATACCCCGAAAGTAAGACGTAGTGGGGCTTTTGGGGGTAAAAAGAAAGTAAGACACTGTCTTACTTTCGGGGAAACACGGTATGTATGTATGTATGTATGTATGTATGTATGTATGTATTTGATTTGGTTTGATTTGTATGCCGCCCCTCTCCGAGGACTCAGGGTGGCTCACAACATAATAAAAAGAGTATACAATATCAAGTCTAAAATTCAATTAATATAATTAACTACTCTAAAAACATTGGAACATAAAACCATTCAACAACAAGCATACATCGCACTTATCGGCCTGGTGGCATAGATGGGTTTTCAAGTACTTATGGAAGGCGAGAAGAGTGGGGGCAGTACAAATCTCTGGGTGCAGCTGATTCCAGGGGGCCGGGGCACCCACAGAGAAGGCTCTTCCCCTAGACCTCGCCAAATGACATTGTCTATTGACGGGACCTGGAGAAGGCTGACTCTGTGGGAACTAATCAGTCGCTGGGACTCATGTGGCAGAAGGCAGTCCTGCAAGTAATCTGGTCCAATGCCATGTAGGGCTTTATAGGTCATAACCAACACATCTCCAAATGGACTAGTATTATCTTTAATGTTATTATGCAATCAATGTTGAATAGATGTAACTATGGTAAATAGTCTACATCTGCTCTATTTTATGTTATGTGAAATCAAAAGGCACATTTCATTTATTTTTTCCACATAAAAATGTTCCATAGTCACTGGCGAGGCTGTTTACAAGCAATGCATTAATCTCAATCAGATGCTTTGCAAGTTCTGGCTCTAAATTAATAATAATTAACAATTAATTAATATTCTCATCCTGCGCTAATGAATTCTAACCCTCTCTTTTATGGCTGGACACAACTGCATAAAAGACTGAAGAAATGCCAGCTTTGAACTGTAGTGCCAGCGTTCCCTTTCTGTGTTAGCACACAAAATCTGTATTAGCCTTTCTATCCCCCCCCCACCCTTTAATACTAGTTTTTCTTTTCAAGTTTTTGTTTGCAAAATTGCTCTCCATTTTGGAGTTAATCAGAAGGAAAGGTTAATAGCTGTGGCAAGCATAGAGCCTATGGAGAACAGTCGACATTTTCCCATAGTGCACTTTGCCAATACCCTTCAGTTTTGACCCTTCCTATCCAGGACTCCCACTCTGGAGCCTCTCCTGAGCAAAGGCATCTAATTGTTCTGAAGATCATAGTAGGTTTCACGATCTGGGCAAACATCCATCGGGGATGAGAACGAGATCATTTTGCTGCTATTTTCAGTCCCAGTTAATTTATTATGGAGTTGGCAATGATTAAAAGTGAAAGAGGAGGTGTTCATGGGCTAAAGATTTTCTATGCCATTTAATCAATTTGAGGTCTGAAATGTTGAGATCAGAAGTCTCTGCTTTGGATGCATACCTGTTTGAAAGCCACCTTTAAGACCTTTCATCAAAGACATCATAACCATTTTATTGTACACAATATATGAGAGAAGGGCAAACATTAGATATTTGGAAAATATTGTGATATATTTATTCCTTTACAAATATGATGATTGGGTTGATGAGAGTCATCCAGAACCGCCTTCTGCCGCACAAATCCCAGCGGTCGATAAGGTCCCACAGAGTTGGCCTTCTCCGGGTCCCGTCGACCAAACAATGTCGTTTGGTGGGCCCCAGGGGAAGAGCCTTCTCTGTGGCGGCCCCGGCCCTCTGGAATCAACTCCACCCAGAGATTAGAACGGCCCCCACCCTCCTTGTCTCTCGTAAACTACTCAAGACACGCCTTTATCACCAGGCATGGGGGAACTGAGACATCCTCCCCCAGGCTTTTATGTTTTATGTTTGGTATGTATGTGTTGTATGGTTTTTAAATTATTGGGGTTTTAGATATGTTTTATTTTAATATTAGATTTGTCTCACTGTTATATTGTTTTTGTATTACTGTTGTGAGCCGCCCCGAGTCTTCGGAGAGGGGCAGCATACAAATCTAATAAATAATAATAATAATAATAATAATAATAATAATAATAATAATTCAAATAAGCATCTAACATTGAGGTCAGCCTTCTTTGAACTGATGCCTCTCAGATGCATTGGTGTTCCATTTCTGTCAATCATAGAATGATGGCTTGACATTCCAAATTTCTTGAGGGTACCTGATTGTGAAAAGTCTGTTTTGATAACCAACATGATCTTGTAATCCTCCATCATCCCCTTCCTTCCTCCCTCAAGTTGGGTTGCTAACCTTTTCCATGCTGAATCCAGCGGTGGGCTACTAGCCAGAATGCTAAATTGGGCTTGCCATGGCGGCTCATAAGTGCTTGCAAGTCCAGTGTGATTTTGCTTCTGCACCTGTGGAGGTAGCAAAATTGCGCACGGAGTCGCAGGTGCGCCTGTGTTTCAGTGAGGTTTTTTTGCTTCTGCACATGTTGAAACACAGGCGCACCTGCGACTCCATGCAAAATTTTGTTTCTTCCACAGGTGCAAAAGCATAATTGCACTGGTTGCGCAAGCACTCATGAGCTGCGGTGGTGAGGTCAATTTAACGTCCCGGCTAGTAGCCCACCACTGGCTCAATTCCACTTTTATGTGATGACCAGGATTCCAAACAGCTAACTTATTATTATTATTATTATTATTATTATTATTATTATTATTATTTATTAGATTTGTATGCCGCCCCTCTCTGAAGACTCGGGGCGGCTCACAACAGCAATAGAAACAATATAACAGTGAGACAAATCTAATATTAAAATAAAACATATATAAAACCCCAACAATTTAAAACCATACAACACATACATACCAAACATAAAATATCAAAGCCTGGGGGAGGATGGCTCAGTTCCCCCATGCCTGGCGATAAAGATGGGTCTTGAGTAATTTGCGAAAGACAAGGAGAGTGGGGGCCATTCTAATCTCTGGAGGGGAGTTGATTCCAGAGGGCCGTGGCCGCCACAGAGAAGGCTCTTCTACCGCCCACCAAATGACATTGTTTGGTCGACGGGACCTGGAGAAGGCCAACTCTGTGGGACTTTATCGGCCGCTGGGATTCGTGCGGTAGAAGGCGGTTCCGGATTATAAGTACACAGCATTTCAAATAAGATTGCCAATGTTTTATGAGCTTTCAGAGAGACCTTGTTCTTCGGAAGAATCTTGGCATTTTGGCTAGAAAATCAAGTTGTCATTGGGGGAGGGGGGTGTCCAAAGAATGTCTTTGTGTTTGTGAATAGAATGGAGAACACTATATTGCTAATTTGCACTCTGTCTGTTTAAAGGTAAGAAATAATGAAAATTGCCCTTTTGTATAAGATGAGCTCATATCTACATTCCCATTGAACGCTGATTGTAAGGTATCAGAAGCAGGTTTATAACACTTTTCCATCAGGCCATTTAGGTAATAGCCCTGACTCAGAAGTAATCAACCTTTTTTGGTTAATATGGCATTTTATTTCTAAGCAAGATGGATATTGACCAAATACTTCTATAGTGATAATTTTGGGAGGGGGACCATAATCCAACGGATAAGCTGGTATTTGTGAGTTTAAGATGAATATAATGAGCCACACATTCTCTCTCTTTTAAAACCCTCTTCACTTTCTACTTCCCTTGTTTTTCACCCACCAACTCATAGAAAGCTGGTCTGGAAAAAGATCTTTAAAATTAGGCTGAAGGTCTCATGAAATTAGGTCAAGGGCTAGCTGAAGGTAAAAATTGACTTTTTCAATGCCACATGTTCTCCGAGGATGTGATCTGGCCCCTGGGAACTATATTTACCTAACCTTTCTGTAACAATTGCCATTAGCATTTTAAATCACAATGACATTGTATGCATGTGGGCAGATAAATGTGAGGCCATCTTCAAATAAACAGAATTATTTCCAGATATTACTTCTCAAAACATTATCTGCATATTATAGGGGAAATGCTCGGGAGATTAGCAAGATAGTCAAAGTTCCAATAAAACTAGTAAGGTTTCTTATGAGGGATTGATCCATCCTTGACCCATCCTTAAAATTCTTCTGAGGTTCCCGGTCCTCTACCATGCCCTCCTTGCAAAATCCTGTTCCTGAAAGTTATCCAAGAGTGCTGAAAAGTTGAACAAAGAAATTCCTATCAATGAATGTGCTATAAAGGGAGGTCACTGCAAGCACCATAGAAGAAGTCTCCTGACACATCTCAAATGAATGGCAGGAGGGCTGCTCTTGAAAGAAATGAGTGTCTGCTCTACCTACCATTGCAAATCTCAGCATGCTGGGAGAAAGAAAAAGGAACATTATGCACAGGCAGGAGTTGAAGCAATTAATCCTTTACTTAAAGAATAATAATCAGCCAGAGGTTTTTTTTCTACCCTGGAAGTGGGAACAAGGTAAAAGGGGTTAAAAACTAAAAGCAAGGACAGCAGACACCAATTAACAGAATGCTAATTGACAATTTCCCCAAGCCTCCCTGCAACATGCCAGACCTATTTCCCCAATTGCTAATTAAATCAAACTGCACACACAATACTAATTTCCCGAACTTTGGGAAGCTCAGACGACAAATCAGATGTGAAACTAACTTAAGCATGTTGTCAAAATCCAGTGAGGAAGAGCGAAAGGGAGACTGGGGAGATACATTTATATACAAGAAAAGGGGGAAGTGATCATTTGGCTCAGATGAGACCTGCTTTTTGCTTCTGTCTTGAAGTTATAGGTGCGTGTACTGCTTCATGGGTAGGAAATAATAAGCTATTTTTCCAGTTTGGTTTTGGAGAGTTGATTATATTTTTAACTCTCTGCATTTCCAACCCTCTGCTTGCTTTTCTGATTATGTTATCTGTATTATTCCTGTAGTTAGCTTGCAGACTCCTATGACAGGGAGTTTTGTGCTTATGCTTATAAATGATCGACACTAATACAGAGTTGACCTGATATATCTGATCCTTCATTTCACTATCCACATTCCTAGGAAGCCAAATGGAAAATAGTTTTCAAGATTTTTCAGTGGGGCAATAAGCTATCGGAACTCCTATTTGCTTTAGCCCTTCCTTCTGCTTCCCTTTCACCATGTTCAGTCTTTTCTTTGAACACAATTGCTAAAAAGGATAGAGAATGTGTTGTGTGCTAAAATGGATATAATTCTAATCTTTCCATACATTTATATGCAAAATAATTTCTGCTATGGAACTTATAATTAGTGAATTGGTCTTTCTATTAAGAATGGAAATTGAATGTACTTGAGTGTTGCATGTGAGAAATACAAGGGTTATTTCATATATGTTTAATATATTTTTAATTTAAGGCTTTATTTACCTTTCCTGTAAGGAGAGGATTCCTTTTTTAGACTCTGGTCCTTGGTACCTTCCTCAGAAGCTAATATATCCATTAGTGTAAGCAGATTTGAACCTTTGCTCTAGTTCAGGCGTAGGCAAAGTTGGCTCTTCTATGACTTGTGGACTTCAACTCCCAGAATTCCTGAGCCAATCATGCTAGCTCAGGAATTCTGGGAGTTGAAGTCCACATGTCGTAGAAGAGCCAACTTTACCTACCCATGCTCTAGTATATTTGCTGACAACTTACAGCCTGATTTAATGAATGGTTTGGGGAAAGGGCAGAGACATGGATTTGAGGAAGAACAAGGAAGAATAAACCCAAATGGAAGAAATGATTCATGGACAGCTCTATGGAAGTAATCAAATGTTTTAAACTGTTAAACTGATTTATCCCTTCTGGAAGGGTCCTGAGTAGAAGGGGAAAATGACACACAAAGAAAGGCAGATATGGAAGATTCACAAACAGAGTGAAGAGAACAAGAGAGAGAAAGAGAAAAGGGCCGTGCATATTATCACTTTCTACTTTTCCATTTAGTTTTTTTGCCTCCCATGTCACTCAGCACTGATGTATAGCCTAGGGCAGTGTTTCCCAACCTTGGCAACTTGAAAATATTTGGACTTCAACTCCCAGAATTCCCCAGCCATCAAATGCTGGCTGGGGAATTCTGGGAGTTGAAGTCCAGATATCTTTAAGTTGCCAAGGCTGGGAAACACTGGCCTAGGGACACTCTTGACAGAATAAAGCACTTTTCTCAATCTTAGCAACCCTAAGATGTGTGGACTTCAACTCCCAAAATGCTGGCTGAGGAGTTCTGGGAGTCTTAGCAATGTTGGAATAAAGATTCTTCACCCTAGGTTTCAGACACATAGTCCTAGGCAGCCTCCCCACGTTCCAGGATCCTAGCTGAAAGCTGTGTGGACTTTAAAAAAAACATTCATCTGGGAATGCCAGGCAAAATGGTTTTTAAAAGGTCCAAAGAGATTACAAAGACATGCCACAACTATTCCAAAACTGATAGCAATCATTGTATTTCTCCTTCCTCTGACACTTCAGAAGTGAAAAGTGCCAGGTCTAACCAAGTAATAACCTCTGGAGAGATGGCAGAGAGAAAACATTCTGGGTTAAGATAGTTCATTTTAACTTTCAACAGTAATAGTGATATTAACATCAAATTAAAAAAAAAAATCTTGTCCGAAGTGGAAGTGTGCCAGTGAGCATTTGAAAAGCAACACATGTTAACTGAGGCACAACTTTATCAATAATTACTTAAGAAAAATATGAAATTATAACTTGGAGAGTTGCTCTGAGTAATTCAGTCACAGATGTTCACATCTACCATTTTGCTCCCCCATGCCCAACTATCCTCATACTCCAATTTAAACTCTCTTTAATTATTAGAATTATTATTTCCTATTATTATTATTTTCACATGACGGGGTAAGTTTTTTAAAAATTTTTTATTTTTCATCTATCTATCTATCTATCTATCTATCTATCTATTTATCATCTATCTATCTATCTATCTATCTATCTATCATTATCTATCTATCTATCATTATCTATCTATCTATCTATCTATCTATCTATCTATCTATCTATCTATCTATCTATCTATCTATCTATCTATCTATCTATCTATAATCTATCATCTATCTATCTATCTATCTATCATTATCTATCTAACTATCTATCTATCTATCTATCATTATCTATCTATCTATCTATCTATCTATCTATCTATCTATCTATCTATCTATCTATCTATTTGTCAAAATGTGTACAAGATAATAGGTATGGTATAAACATAAACAAAGGCAAGTAGGTATAGGTAAATTTGGACAATAGGACAGTAGGATAGGAACGGTAGGCATGATGGTGCACTTATGCATGCCCCTTACAGATGTCTTATTATTATTAATTAATTAATTTATTATTAATTTGACTTTTCTTAGGTGAGGTAGACAGTCTAAGGTTAAAGTTTTTGGAATTTAGGGAAGAAACCACAGAGTCGGGCAGTGCATTCCATGCATTGATCACTCTGTTGTTGAATGTTGTTGTTGAACACTCTGTTGTTGGGTTGTTCCATGCATTGATCACTCTGTTGTCTTCAACCTTACATTATCTACAATAGATCTCTCTACTTTTCTAAGAGGTCTGTAAGGGGCGTGCATAAGTGCACCTTTGTGCCTACCATTCCTGTCCTAATGTATTTTTATTTTTTCTATCTCTAATTTATACTTATATTATGTTAAACATTCTACAATACAATACTATATTTCTATGACAAAATAAATAAATAAAAATAAATAAAAAGTTGTATTTTCTGCAGTCAGGTTTTGAGCGATTTACATTGAGATTGAATCTATTTTGTGCCCGTGTGTTGTTACGGTTGAAGCTGAAGTATTCATTGACCAGTAGGACATTGTTGTAGATGATTTTATGAACTACATTCAGATCAGATCGAAGGTGACATAGCTCTAAGTTTTCTAAGCCCAACATTTCAAGTCTGGTGGAATGAGGTATTCTGTTGCAAGCAGAGGAGTGGAGGATTCTTCTTGTGAAATATTTCTGGACTCTCTCAATTGTATTAATGTCCGATATATAGTGTGGGTTCCAGACAGGTGACGTGTATTCGAGGATTGGTCTGGCAAATGTTTGGGTGCTCTGGTTAGCAGTTTAATATTGCCTGAGAAGAAGCTACGCAAAATTTGATTAATAACTCTTAGTGCTTTTTTGGCAATGTTGTTACAATGGGCTCTGGTACTTAGGTCATTAGATATGAGTACTCCAAGGTTGTCTCCTCCAACTTTGTATTTTGTGTTCTGATTCTTTTTACCAATTGTAGGACAGAGCATTGGTTGAGAATTGAAGTTACCATTTATCAGACCATTGTGAAACCTGGTCTAGGTCAGTGATGGTGAACCTATGGCACGAGTGCCAGAGGTGGCACATGGAGCCATATCTGAGGGCACGTGAGGTACTTCCCATTCCAGCATGCATCTGTGTGCTAGTCAGCTGATTTTTGGCCTTCTTTTCAGCTGTTTTTGCTCTCATCAGGCTTCAGGAAAGCCGCCTGAACATAAGAACATAAGAAGAGCCATGCTGAATCAGGCCAAAGTCCATCAAGTCCAGCATTCTGTGTCACACAGTGGCCCACCAATTTTCCATGAGGATCTTGAGCAGAAAGAGAAGGCAAGAACCTCTCTTTGCCTTGACCCCCAACAAGTGGTACTCAAGGGAATCCTGCCTGCCTCAACCAACATAGGGGCAGCACTTGGACATCCATTTCAATAACCATCTATATGCTTGGCACCCATGAATCCTGCCTTGAAACTATCAAGGCTGACAGCTGTCACGACCTCTTCTGGAAGTGAATTCCATAAACCAACGACCCTCTGGGTGAAGAAATATTTCCCTTGATTTGTCCTCACTTTCTTACCTATGAGCTTTAGGGAGAGCCCCCTTGTCCTAGTATTGTGTGATAGAGAAAATATTTTTTCTCTATCCACCTTTTCTATCCCATGCATGATTTTATACACTTCGATCAAGTCACCCCTTAAACGACATCTTTCAAGGCTGAAGAGACCAAGGCGTTGTAACCTTGTATCATAAGGGAGGTGCCCCATTTCCTTTATCATTCTTGTTGCCCTTTTTTGCACCTTTTTCAGTTCCATTATATCCTTCTTGAGGTGCGGTGTCCAGAACTGTACACAGTACTCCAAGTGTGGTCTCACCATTGATTTGTACAGAAGCAATACAACGCTTGCTGACCTATTTTCGATTCCCTTCCTAATCATGCCAAGCATGGAATTTGCTTTTTTTACTGCTGCTGCGCACTGGGTTGACATCTTCATTGAGCTGTCCACCAAAACCCCAAGATCCCTTTCTTGGGTTGTCTCGGAAAGTTTTGTCCCCATCAGTTGATAGGTATAATTGGGGTTCTTTTCCCCAATGTGCATAACTTTGCACTTGCTTAATGCATGGATGGCAAAAAACTGCCCAGCAGGCCTACCAGAAGTCCAGAGGCTTCAGTGAGGGCTATGTGCATGCATGGGGGCAGCGTGGGGGGTTGTGCACATGCATGGGGGAGGGCATTGCATTATTGGTGTGGGCACACACATGCATGCTATCGCACGTGCACACACCTTTTTGGCACCCGAGCCAAAAAAGGTTCACCAGCACTGGTCTAGGTCTTTTTGAAGGGTAGAAGTATTGTCAGTGGTGTTGAATAGTTTAACATTGTCAGCAAAGAGAACACAGATACTTATAATATTATCATTAGGATTGTTTATTTAAAGAATGAATAGTATTGGTCCTAGAACACTGCCTTGAGGCACACCACTATTGACAAGTACAAGATTTGATAGAGCACTCCTTATTTTAACCATTTATCACTCTGGTGATAAATCATAGGGAACCAAAGAATTTTCAGCTGCTTTGAAATGTTTCATTTTCTGACCAGGTTCATGATCTTGAGTTTCTGAATGAGAAAAGGGGAACATAGTGAAGTGACCACCATGCTGCAATCCAGCTCTAACTTTGGTCCAAATATGAAACCTAAAAAATGCAGCCTCGAAGGTGATACAAGGTGATACAAAGACCTTTCTCTGTGCCTCAAGCATCAACTTAACAGCATGAGGTAAAAAACACAGCATACTATTACATTCATATTTCTCTGTTGATTTGTTGAGATTCATAGAGAGCCCTGCAATTAAGGACTCCAGAAGAGGTAAGCCCTTTTTATTTTGTTTTGTCTGTATTGGGTTCTCTCTCAGCCAAGGACTGATCATAATGAAAATTGCAGTATCTGCTCAGTTACAGCCGCAGATTAGAGCCGTCCGATAGGCGTCCCTATCCAAGGTCCTGATTGGCCGCCCGTCCCTAGTTACAATGTAAGCGGGAAGTTTCTCTCTGTGTGGATTGGGTGCTGCCTCAGGCAGCTCGTTCATATATAAGCCTGTATTCTGTTTTGCTCTCTAAGCTTGTACCTGCCATGTCTGGCATGTGTCTGTAATAAACAGTTTGGTTTACTGAGGCCTCTTTACAAAAATATATTTCTTAAAATATACACTGGTATTTTCTGTTCTCTATCCTTCTTGCTCAAAGATAGTCAAGAACGTTAGTCATTAGAGTTATTCAAGGGAAGTAATGTTTGTTTTCATTTCCTTTTTCTGAAGAGGGATCTACTATGTGACTTATTAATCTGTAGGAAAGACCACTACTCATGAAACAAAAGAGCAAACTTGGGTCCACTAACATGAACAGGAGGCTTTTGGTTTTTATCATACTTCTCCCCAACTTTTTTCTCTTTACTGTTTACTGTTTACTTTTCTCTGAAATTGAAGGGGATAAGTTTATATCAGGACTGTCAAACTTGTGGCCCACAGGCCAGATGTCTCATGCACTGTTCACGCCCATGCCCTGTTTAGAAAAGGGGGACCCACTCATATGACACCACTGTGATCAGTGTTCCCTCTAATTTTTTGGGGGGGTGGGCGGAAAAGTATAGTGTCTGAGCGGCAGTTCCTTCGGGTCTGGGCGGCACAGATATAATAAACAAACAAACAAACAAACAAACAAACAAACAAACAAACAACCCACCCTGTTTTGCCTCAGAGAATTTCAAAATAAAATACTGTACTGTGTGTCTATAACAGTGCGCTCATAATAGGGCAACTCTATAAAAATCAAAATGCCACTTAAATAGTTGAGTTAGTTTCAAACTAGATTTTGATTTTCTTTCTCTCTTCCTTACTCCCATTTTTTTTCTTTCTCTTTTCCTTCCTCTCTTTTTTCTATCTGTTTCTCTCTCTTCCTCTCTTCCTCTCTCTCTCCTTACCTCTCACTCTTTCCCTCTCGGCTTCTGGGCAGGTTTGGAAAACTCTGAGTTGATGATGATTTTTAAGTGAGCGATTGCTCAATGCTCAGCTTAGAGGGAACTATGATTGTGATGTCACAAATTTGACACCCCTAGTCTATATTAACAAAACCTCACCTGTGTTTCCTTGGATCCAAGTGATCATCCCAGTGAAGGATTATTTTACAAGTCAAGATCACTTCAATGTCCTCTGAAAAATAAATAATTCTTCTGAGGAGGAAAGCTGGGTTTGGACCATGATCCTGCTCTCCTAATTAATCTGAATAACATACAATTTCTAGTGATGGCTTGGACATTTGAAGAAATTTACTAGCATCCTAAAAGTTAGTAGTTATTACAATTGCAATTATGGAATGGAAAATATGTAGCTAAGAGAATGAGTTCTATTAAGACAGGCAGAATCAACCTAGGGCTGTCCATAGTAATAATCCCCATAGAATAGACAACAACGTTTCCTGAATATGACCAAGCATCGTTGTTGTGCTTCAGCCTGAGCCAGATCAAAGACCAGCTGCGTCTCTGCTGGCTCCATGCCCGGGAGAGGCTGAGAGCGGAGAGGAGAGTTCTTTGCAGTCAGACAGTGCAGACAGCAGTCACGAAAGTGAAGGTGATGCAAGGCCTGAGAGCCCTGGGGAAGGGCTATCTCAAGCAAGTAGCTGTGATTCCCTGGAGTCCCTGGATGATGACGCACAAGCTATCATTAGTATGCGGCAGAGATGCATAGCTCAAAGGAGAAATCAACTGCGTAGATATTATCAGCGTTGAATAAGCGTTGAACACCAGGGGGTTGGGTGTGGTCCTCATTAGCAGGGAAGGGTTTATAAGGCATGAGAACCATTCCGGCAGCGTGGAGTGTTATCAAAGGGGAGTTGGTGTTATCTGCATTTTCTCTCAGCGTTTTTGTTCCTGGCTCGTGGCCCAGCAGCCTTGAAGATTGGTGGGAGGTGTGTGTCTGTTGGCTCAACAGCCTCGTCTGGCATTAAGGATCCTGTGTTTCTGTATGAACAATTGCCTTCGTGTATCTATTTGGAGTTCCAGTGTTTTCCTGATCTGTAAGGACATTTTCTGTTGGCTTCTTTTCTCTTTACCATTATAAAACTGTGTTTGGTTTCAACCGGTGTGTCTGGCTTATCTTTTTGGGTTGGTCATAGCTTCCGGAGTGCCCCAGACAGAACACATTGTATTGTAGTTCTACTTTCTCTGAGTAAGTAGAACTACAATTCTTGGTTATAGGTAACTAACAACATCTCTTCCTGTTGATGACTCAGAGAAGGATGTATTTTATCAAGACAAATAAGTCTTCTCTTGGATATATTTATGATTAAACCCATTCATAAAATTAAACAGTCTAATACAATTAATTTACTTCTACTGTTTGGGCTATGAAATTTCAGGGATTCCAATTCTTATTCTTAAAATTGGTTGCCCTTGAATGAGTTCACCAAAGACATAATGAATACATATTTGCATTTCTTATCAGTAAAATAGATCAACACAGTAGCATTTTACAGTTTAAATCCAGGCTACAAAATCTATTTTCCCATCAGAATATAAAATAGTTATTCAATTCCTTCAGGACTTCAAAGAAACCTTTCCTGTTCTGACCTTTTGTCAGACTGACCCAATGGTAACTATTACAATGCTTGTTCAACCATCCATTTTCTGACAGGAAGGAACAGAAAGCTAAGTTCTCTTCCTTAAAGAGTCTAGGAGAGAAAGAACAATGTGTGTGTACTTTTGCATGTATGTCTATGTATATATCAGTCTTTCTTCTCCAATAATCTTTTTTGGAGCTTTTCATCAGTCCTATCCAAACCCAATAATTATATCAATTGGCTTGATATAATTTTAGGGATTATAGATCATCTAACTCAGTGTTTCCCAACCTTGGCAACTTGAAGATATCTGGACTTCAACTCCCAGAATTCCCTAGCCAGCATTTGCTGGCTGGGGAATTCTGGGAGTTGAAGTCCAGATATCTTCAAGTTGCCAAGGTTGGGAAACACTGATCTAACTCACTCCCTATGCCCTAAGAAAAGGATTTGGTATTTATGAGGAATCATGACAGCAGTTATGTTATCTACATATAGTATACACTGATTAAAACCAAGCAATATAATGTACACAAACCCATTAACTCATTTAGCATAAAAATAATTCACAGAGGTGGTGAGAATTATAGATGCCCAACAGCATTTTATTATGGGATAATATTATGGGATGATACAGCATATTATGGAAGGAGATCATATCTCTGACACTTCACATGTTTTGCATTGAAGGGAAAAGGGTTGCCCACAGGATCTAAACCCTGTAACTAATAAAGCTAATCTTAATTGAAACTATTTAGCTTAGGAAAAAAATGGTAAGAAGGAGGAAATAATTGCAGTGGGGCTTACAATCATACATGGCGGGTGTTTTGTACCATGTGCCTTATGTTATTTTGAATGTTACTTTGCATCTTTCAATCTGTAATTAAATTAAATTATGGTGCAGAAACATCCCCATTTCCTCCCAATCAGTTGGGACTCGGGAAACAGAGAAGAGATGGGGGCAGGGTCAGTCAGAACTGGTGTTTACCAATTCTTCGAACTACTCAACGTTTCTGCTACTGGTTCTCCAGAACTGATCAGAACCTGCTGAAACCCACCTCTGTTTCACATAATGTATTATACAGTGTTCAGGAATAGTTTACTGGCACAATAGTTTAGCTGTAAACTGATGACTACCAATTTGGGTGTTTAAAATTTGCAAATGCCAATATGTTTACTAATAGTTTTTTTGACAGTCTTTAAAAATAGAAGAAACTGTAACAAATGATTTAGAAAACACAAAAAGGACAATGTAAATCTATTTCTCTGTCTGTCTTTGATAATAACTGAATATGTAAATGGCTATTGTGCCACCGCAAATGCATCTGAAGTTCAAGAGCTATTGAGAAGAGCTCAAGATATTTCATTAAAATTTTGGTTTAGGTCTTTGGTGAGGTGTTATGGCAAGAGGAATAGCAATAGCAATAGCACCTAGACTTATGTACCTCTTCACAGTGCTTTGCAGCCCTCTCTAAGCGGTTTGTAGAGTCAGCATATTGCCCCCAACAATCTGGGTCCTCATTTTACTGACCTTGGAAGGATGGAAGGCTGAGTCAATTGAGCCTTGTATAGAGATTATTTTAATGGATTTGAACTTCTGATCATCAAAGCTAAATACTATGCATCAGGGGGTGTCAAACACAAGGCCCGGGAGCCAGATGTGGCCCATGGTGCGCTTAGATATGGCCAGTGGAGCTTGCAGGGCTGCAGTTGGAGGATTTCAGGAAACTGTTGCAATCTAAAGTGGAGCTTGGAAGGGCTGTGGGTGGCCCTCCCTGGCTCTGTTTTCGCTGGCAGAGAGTTGCAAGAGGGTGTCGCAGCTGAAAATGGAGCTCAGGAGTTCATTTTCTCTGCCAGAGTGCTCAGGTCACCACAGGTGCCCTCAACATGAGTGACATTGAGCTGGCCATGCCTACCATGGTCACACCCACTATACCCCCCCCCCCCCCAAATTCTACGATGCGGCCCTCAATGAAATCGAGTTTGACAGCTCTGCTATACATCAACTAGACTTAAAAAACTGGTTTGGCTGAGAGGTGCACTGTTTGGAGAGAAACAACTAAACAAACAGTTGGGATGAATCATAACCACTGCATATAAATAGATTACACAAATAAACAGAACCACACCTTTTTGTCATAAACATAATGCAAAGTAATCACCTTACTGCCTTTCACGTTGCATTACAGCAAATGGAAACTAATGTGAGGCATATTAATATAATCAGAATGGTAAATTGCTAATACAATTAGACTTTCACATTTTATTAAACCAGAGTGACAATATACATAAGAGGATGGCTCACTTTGCAATGCCTGGGGCAAGTGCATATTTCTATACTAATGAAATAGAAGATTATCTATGCAGCTTCTCAGGAACTATGAGGCCTCCTGTTACATGTAAATCACCTGGGAATCTGGAACAAGAATTTGATCTGAACTGAAATTATAATATATATTATGGCTTACTAGGAATTGAGTTGCAGGAAAGTTTGTTTTTTATCCCGATAGCTTTGAGAGAATTCCAACTATGCAAAGCTGAATCACCTCAGCTCAAAGAAAGCTTGTAAGCTATTCCTACAATTCATTAATTAGTGGCTGGAACAGCTCTAACATTTTCATGTGTTCCTCTATTTTTTAAAAACTTTATTTACTGCACTTTTCTTGTTACAGATGAGACTATCATGCTCTATGAACTGCTAAGAATTGCAAATAGGAAATTAAGCCACCACCCCCTTTAATGGGAAATTAGAGCTAGGATAAGACATAACTGTTGCTAATGAAGGTTTTTCAAGTCATACTCACATGCAAAAGCTGGGAATAGTCTTGGGAATCTTGGATGCATGGACTAATAAATATTTGTGAATCTGACATATGTATACAGTGGTACCTCATGATACGAACATAATTGGTTCCAGGAGGAGGTTCGTAAGGTGAAAAGTTCATAAGATGAAACAATGTTTCCCATAGGAATCAATGTAAAAGCAAATAATGCGTGCAAATCCTTCAGGAAAATTCCAAACTTTAGAAGAGAGGCGAACAGAGGGCAGGGAGGAGCAGCTAAAGGGGGCACATGGAAGAAGCAAGGCTAGGCTAAACGGTGAGTGGGAAGGAAGAAAGGCAAGGGGGGGCGCCCCTCCCTTTTCTTTCTTCAAAAGACACTCTTTCAGTGCCTCTGCAAGCACGCTGTTCTCTGCAAAGTCTTTCCCCCTCCAAGCCGCCTCTCCCTTTTCTTTCTTCAAAAGGCACTCTTTCAGTGCCTGCAAGCACGCTGTTCTCCTACATTTTTAAATGCAGTCTTTCCCCCTCCAACCGCCCCTCCCTTTTCTTTCTTCAAAGACACTCTTTCAGTGCCTCTGCAAGCACGCTGTTCTCCTACTTTTGTTAATGCAAAGTCTTTCCCCTCCAAGCCGCCCTCCCTTTTCTTTCTTCACAAAAGGGGAAAAAAAGAAATCCCTTCATCCCAGCAGCAGCAGCTTGGGTTCGTAAGGTGAAAATAGTTCGGAAGAAGAGGCAAAAAAAATCTTAAACACCAGGTTCGTATCTTGAAAAGTTCGTTAGAAGAGGTGTTTGTAAGATGAGGTAACACTGTACTTGATTTAGCATGGCTATAATACCTACTCAGTTTGTATTATTTTTAAATTTTCTGCTACAATATTTCTCAACCTCAGCAACTAAGAAGGTAGGGACTTGAACTCTCAGAATTTCTCAGCCAGCATGGGTTTTAAAATCCACATCTCTTGAAGTTGCTAAGGCCGAGAAAGTGTGTTCTAGGGTTACACCTTGAATTGCTTTTACTGAAAGAAGAGAGGGGGCAAACAAGCCTCCAGAATTTAGCTAATAGTGATATCTCTAGTATTGATAGTATTGAAAGTTGTTTCATCACTTCCCCCAATTAAATGTACACTTCTATGTATTTTATAGTGCTCTGAAACGAAATGCATTTTTGAATGCCCTTGATATTCCTACCGGCTGCATTCTTCTGAAAGCTTGTTTCACTCTTATTTATTCTGTCAAAATCTACACTTTCTTTGTAAGCTCACATATTAAATTCATGAGGCTGGTTGTCAGATTTGAAAACTGGCTCTTATGGTTCAATATAGTAACAAATAATACTGATTATATACTAGGCATATACTTTGTAATTATAATGTGCCTCAAACTTCATCTGACACAGAACATATTTAACAGCAATGATAATAATTGCATTCACTGTGCTGTCCTTGCCTTCAAAGCTTCCCTCTTTGGATAGCGAGGGCCAGCCAGCCTGACAGCTGGGCATAGATGTTATTCAGTTTCATTGAAAATTCCTGTTTTCCCTACTCCCCACCCCCCCCTTTTCTTTTTGTCAGAATCAAAGATGATTCAGTTTAGAGAAAGATGTACCTTGTGGAAATAAATAAAAGAGGACACACCGTTCTCCATCAACAGGCCATGCTAAATCAATAACACAAGCACTCCATCTTGTCCACCATTCAACTGCTTATTTATTCTCCTTGTAAGATGTAAGAACACCTGCCTAGCAGCCCACTCCATAATAAAGAGCTCTTGTTGTGAGGTGTCCTGTGTAGAGAATAATCCAGGACAGTTCTACCCACTCCTTTCTGGAGCTTCTCTGGCAGTGTGCCAGTAGAAGGTCTGAGGATGTTAATATCCTTTACCTTCAGATCATATCAATTTGCATCCATTATCATGCCAAACAGAAACACCTGGACTAAACATCCTTCTTTTCCCCTTTCAGTGGCCCAAGTTTATGGAACAAAATCAGCCAGGCACATTTTATTATTCTTCTGGCATACTTAAACAGTGGCAGGAGGGGACAAAATAAGAATACTGGGGGAGGAGGAGGATATAAAAGTTGGCTTAAAAAAAAAAGTTTGCAAAGTAGGTGTCATTTCTTCCAGGCATCAGAAATCAAAACCACACTCCTTTTGTCTTTGCTATTGATAGCTTCTTTGCATTTTCTAATAGAACAACAAATCCTCATGAGACAAGCTTGTCTTGGCCAGAATGGGTGAGGGAATTCTGCACTTAGGAGCTTAGTTAGAAGAGTATTTCTGAATCTTGGTAACTTTAAAATGTGTGAACTTCAATTCCAAAATACCTGAGCCAAAATCTTAAAGTGAGACATACTGGTTAGAGACAGGAATGCTTTCTATTGTTATCAGGCCTTGTAAGTCATCTAGTCATCACACTACCGGTCAATGACTACTTCAGCTTCAACCGCAACAACACAAGAGCACGCAACAGATTCAAACTTAATATGAACCGCTCCAAACTTGACTGTAAAAAATATGATTTCAACAATCGAGTTATCGAAGCATGGAACTCATTACCGGACTCAATTGTGTCAACCCCTAACCCCCAACAATTCTCCCTTAGACTCTCCACGACTGACCTCTCCAGGTTCCTAAGAGGCCAGTAAGGGGCGTACATAAGTGCACTGGTGTGCCTTTCGTCCCCTGTCCAATTGTCTCTCCTTTCTCTCACTTATCATATATATTCTCTTTCTTTCATATATCCTCTCCTCTAAGTTCACTTTTACCCTTATATATATTACTACATGTCTATTTTTCTTCCTATGTATTTGTGTATTGGACAAATGAATGAATGAATGAATGAATGAATGAATGAATGAATGAATGAATGAATAAATAAATAAATAAATAAATAAATAAACAAACTATAAAAAAGACATTGAAATTCTAGAGAAAGTACAGAAAAGAGCAACCAGTATGATAAAGGGACTGGAAACCAAAACATAGGAGGAAAGATTGTAGGAACTGGGTATGGATAGTCTAGCAAAGAAGAGTCCTGATGTGACATAATAGCAGTCTTCAGATACTTAAGTGGCTGCCACAGAGAGGAAGGGGTCACACTATTTTCAAATGCTCCAGAGGGCCAGACTAGAATCAATGGATGGAAGCTGACCAAGGAGAGATTCAACCTGGAAATAAGAATGATCAACCGGTGGAACAGTTTCCCAGCGGAGGTTGTGAATGCTCCAACACTCAACACTTTCAAAAAGAGAATGGACTGCCATCTGTCTGGGGTGGTGTAGGGTCTCTTAGAAACATAGAAACATAGAAGTATGACGGCAGAAAAAGACCTCATGATCCATCTAGTCTTGCCCTTATACTATTTTCTGTATTTTATCTTAGGATGGATATATGTTTATCCCAGGCATGTTTAAATTCAGTTACTGTGGATTTATCTACCACGTTTGCTGGAAGTTTGTTCCAAGGATCTACTACTCTTTCAGTAAAATAATATTTTCTCATGTTGCTTTTGATCTTTTCCCCAACTAACTTCAGATTGTGTCCCCTTGTTCTTGTGTTCACTTTCCTATTAAAAACACTTCCCTCCTGGACCTTATTTAACCCTTTAACATATTTAAATGTTTCGATTATGTCCCCCCTTTTCCTTCTGTCCTCCAGACTATACAGATTGAGTTCATGAAGTCTTTCCTGATATGTTTTATGCTTAAGACCTTCCACCATTCTTGTAGCCCGTCTTTGGACCCGTTCAATTTTGTCAATAACTTTTTGTAGGTGAAGTCTCCAGAACTGAACACAACATTCCAAATTTGGTCTCACCAGTGCTCTATAAAGCAGGATCATAATCCCCCTCTTCCTCCTTGTTATACCTTGAGCAGGGGGTTGGACAATGATCTGCAAAGTCCCTTCCAACTCCAATCAATCAATCAATCAATCAATCAATCAATCAATCAATCAATCAATCAACAAATAAACCCTCCTCTCAGGCAGGGTTCTGCCATTTTGACAAATGGCAATCCAATCTCTTCTTGAAAACCTCCAGTGATGAAGCTCACACAGCTTCCTAAGGCAAGCTGTTCAATTGGTTGATTGCTCACGCTGTCAGAAAATTTCTACTTACTTCTAGGTTGAATCTCTCTTGATCAGTTTCCATCCATTATTCTTTGTCTGGCTTTCAGGTGCCTTGGAAAATAGCTTGTCCCCTTATTCTCTGTGACAGCCTCTCAAATATTGGAACACTGCCATCATGTCTCCCCTGGTACTTTTCTTCACTAGTCTAGCCAAGCCTAGCCATGCCCAGTTCCTGTAACCATTATTCATGTGTTTTAGTCTCCCAATCATCCTGTTTGCTCTTCTCTGCACTTTTTCTACATCTTTTTGATAGTGCAGTAACCAAAACTGGATGGAATATTCTAGGTTGTTCTAACTAGAAATGGGCTACGAGCCAGGATGCTAAATTGAGCTTGCTGCATAAGTTCTTGCGGGACCAGCGCGATTTTGCTGCTGCACCTGTGGAGGTAGCAAAACCGCACACGGAGCCTCAGGTAAACCTGAGGCTCACGTGTGCGGCATTTTGCTACCTCCACAGGTGCAGCAGCAAAATCGCGCTGGTCCCAGCAAGAACTTATAAGTCACAGTGGTAAGTGCAATTTAGTGGCTCGTAGCCCACCGCTAGTTCTAACTAAGGCTTTGTTGAGTGGTATTAGTACTTTACTTGATCTTGATTGTATCTCTCTGTTAATGCAATTTATATTAAATGAGTGCTACTAATTTAATTAAGTTGTGTAAAGACAAGTCACGTGGTTCAATGGATTTGATTCTATAACATTATTAAGTTGCCTAACCTTTCTTTACTTAATATTTGGCTGTGACAATTATCCAGTTGGCAGTTGTGTACTGTCGAGTGTCACTTCCAAGTAAATAGGAATTCCAAAACTCCACTCCTGTTGACAAGAACTAAGGAAGCCTCTACATTGGTCCTTGCAGGGTGGCAGGGGTGTGGATGAGCCATGGAAGTTAAGAGAAAGCCTCCTCTGTGGCAGACAGCCATATTAAAAAATGATCATAGTTGTTGGTTCAGCTATGTCACACCAACATGGCCAGTGCATGTTATCCATGAAAATAAGAATGCATATTTGGGATCTAGGAACACACTGGTTTCCGGTCCTTATTTCTCCATCCCCTGGCCCCTTTGCAATATTTTCTTGCTAAGCAGCAATTGCACCTCCTTCCTGCCAGTTTAATACCCCTGGCTAATTATCCTGAAATAAATCTCTTTCAAGTCTACATGCCAGCAGTTGTGGGATAGGAACTGCTCTTTCAGCTCCCGGCTGCCTGTCACTCAAATGGGTCTCAGCTGCTGTTCCAAGTGATGATTTTTAGCCTCCTGCTGGGATGATTCCCCCAATCTACCCACTTCCAAGAGTATCTCCGTGTGCTTCACCACGCTTCTACCTGTTAATCTAATCTGGGATTTTCTTTTGCTAATGCCATTATGTTGCAGGGAGGAAGAGGATTCATAGGAGAAATATACTTTGTTAACCTTTTTCCTAATTACCATTAAGGACTGAAAGACCTGGAAAATGTGAGTGGGTGTCACTAGAAAGAAGATTCAGGTTTTCAGTTCAATGTCTGGCCTATTTCAAAGCAAACATAATATGTTTTTCCATTGCTGAACTTCCATGTCCCTAGCCTCTATTCCCAGCATTGAGAAAGATGGACAGTTGCTAACATATCATCATTCCATTTTGCTTGGAAAAGAAACCAAACACACATCAGGAGTGACAGAAAGCTGCACATTTCTTGGAAAACTAAAGAGGGAGAAATATGTACTATCCTTTGATCTCCAAGTGCTCATGGACAAGAAAAAACTAGGCTGAACATGATAATAGTCATAATTTTCCAAAATGTCTGTGTTTAATGTTGCTGAGCTTTTATCTTTTAATGACATATGGGGAAAGCTTTGGGAGAATGAGCCAAGAAAGACTGCCTAAGGAACAAACAAATAAGAGATAGCATAGCCTGCAGCTGGATAAGAGGCAGGGAAAAAGACTCAAAAGAGATCTCCTTAGATTCTTGAGAATGTGGTTCCCTACTGGTTGGAATGCAGTATTACAGGCTACTTCTGCTGACCTGCCGACTGCCAGAGTTCGGCAGATCAATTCTCACTGGCTAAAGGTTGACTCAGCTTTACATCCCTCCAAGATTGGTAAAATGAGGACCAGATTGTTGGGGCCAATATGCTGACTCTGTAAACCATTAAGATGGGACTGTAAAGCACTGTGAAGCGGTGTGTAAGTCTAAGCGCTATTACTATATTGCTGGCAGGAGAATTGCAATTTCAAGTTTCAGAGAGTGGAACTCACTACTGGACTCTATTGTTTCATCACCAAACTCCCAAAACTTTACCCTTACACTATCCACTGCTGACTTCACCTCACCTCACTTCACTAAAAGGTCAGTAAGGGGCGTGCATAAGTGCAACAGCATGCCTACCGTCCCTGATCTAGTTTCTCTCTTATTGGTACCAATATCATGTATATAAACAATGTTATTTCTTTGTATACTACCAATATGTACTTGACAAAATAAATAAATATAATAAATAAGTGTAGCTTTACAATAAAGTGCAAATAGCACATCTGATCGTGTTTCATGTCTAGTCTACCTAGTGAAGCTGAAATCAATATTGCAAGTCTGAAACTACAATTCTCCTGCCATTTTCCTCCTACTATATTCATTCCCCCCCTCTTTCCTCCTATTATATTCTTATTTTGTCTTTCTTTTCTACTTCTTTTCTATTTTTGTTTCCCCCCTGCATCTTCACTTTTTCTTTGCATTTTTAGTTTGTATTCATTGTATTGTTTTAATTGTAAACTTTAATAAGATCTCTGCACAATCCATAATTTTTCTCAAAACTTCCCTTTCCGTTGGTATCCTATTCAGTTTCTAACATTGTGCATATACAATCCTAGCTGCTGTAATTATATGTATAATTAAATATGTCTCTTCTTTATCAAAATTATCTGGTAAAATACCCAGAAGGTATATCTCGGATCTAAGATCAATAGTCTTTCTTAAAATCTTCTGAATCCAATGTTAAATTCATGTCTAAAATTTACGAGCTTCTGGACAAGTCCACCACATGTGATAGAATGAGCCAGGTAACTTCTTTTCTATTTTTGTTTCCCCCCTTCATCTTCAATTTTACTTTGCATTTTTAGTTTGTATTCTTTGTATTGTTTTAATTGTAAACTTTAATAAGATTACTATGTTTTTTTTAAAAAAAGGAAATATGTGTAACTCATCAGTCAAACATCCCCCATTAGTCCACAATCCCTCAGTGAATGATCTGTAGCACCAGCAGTACCATGAAGTTGGGCACTTTTGTGGAATGTAGAATAAGCAGTGTAATTAGTAGTCTGATGTAAATGTATATTTCATTTTTGTTAAATCTTATCTGCAATGAAATCATAGTGTTAGACAGGCAGTGGGAGAGGGCATAGTCACGTGGCTTGTTTGATCATTTTAAGGATAAACAATACTGCATAGCTTCTTAGAATTCTTTAGAGGTTGTTAATCCTAGAAAATTCCTATTGAATAGCTTCAATGCAATATCTGCGTATACTGTAGGTTGGATGGCATAGCTGTATCTTAGACAAAATGTGAGCAGCTGCATGTAGACATAAGTGTAAACAGCAGTTTGGCTAACAGGCTTCAGTTGGTGCAGGAAAAATGTATTTATTCTGGAACTAGAGGCAGTTAGACAAAGGGAGAAATTTTATGGTTATATTTTTTTTAAACCACGAGAAAATGTGAAGGTGTTACTCATATCAAGTATCATAACATATCAAATATCAGAGAATTCATCATACCGCAAAGTGCACACACAACATTTTCTACACAAAAGCCAGTTGCAACAATATTTGCAACTCTACAATACCAGAACGTTTAGAAAGTCCATCAAGTATTTGAGTTGTCTTCAGAACTCTCAGAATTAGTGACAAGACAGACACCTGTTTCAATCTGATGTATAAAATTGCCTCAGAGATTTGAATTGAAGACTCTCTTTGAAGTGCCGGTTCAACTGAATCTTCTAGGAATCAAAATTGCACCATTGAAATTTCACATAGTACTAATGTCAATGATGCTGCAGCTTGAACTGTATGTAGTCAGAGTTAAAATGTTGTCTCACGGAAACCAGATGTATATGAAAACTCAATCATGAAATCCTCTGCCTAATCCCTTTTATAAGCTTGGCTGTAAAGATAAAATGGGTAACACTTGGACATGCTGCTCTGAACTCCTTGGCAGAATTATCAGCCAAAATGATAACTGAAAGCAGAGCATTCTGCAGAAATGAAATAAGTTATGAAAAACAACTAAGCTTTGCAATGCTTGGGAGCGTATCACAGGTCTTTGCAAGCTTATTAGCCAAATGCTGGGCAAAAAATGTTAGCACTTTAGTTAGCATTGTTAGTTTCTTAGGCTAAATTGTGCAGTAGGTGAAATTCAGCTCTTTATTACAAACAGCTTACAATTTCAACAGAGGAATTCAAAAGGCTGAGTTTTCAAATTGGAGAGAGGAGAAAGAATATGAATTTTGGATTGTGTGTCATAACAAGAAGTTGTAGTAATTTTCTCACTGGCCCAAGTGACCTGTGTGACATTTGAAATTTCCCTTTGGTCAATCCATGTTATGTTTACATTCTCAACTCACATTAGTATTTATTTATTTTATTTTATTTATTGATTTTGTCCATTACACAATGAGGGTTATATCGGGTATACATAAAGTAAATACATAATGAAGGTTATAGAGGATATACTCATAGAAAAATATATCTAAGAAAGAATAGAAGAGAAAAAATAGGAATAAAATATATCAATGAAAGAATAGAAGAAATATAGGAAAAGAAGAATGGTATAGGAGATATAGGAGAGCAATAGGACAGGGGACGGGAGGCACTCTAGTAAGCTGAATGCTTTTGTTTCCTAAACGTTCATAGAGATGGGCTTACTTTAAAATGGTGTTTGCAGCAATTTAATAAGGAGGAAGGAGAGCACAAGCTCTTTATTTAAATTGGATTACTTTCATCACCTCACTATACTATATATCTGGATTCGCATAAAATTGTAGGTTAGGCTAGAAAGGGATAGGAAAGTTTGCCAACATGTCATGAGAGTCTAATTTAGAAATCCCTCCAGCTTTGTTTCTATATCATTGTCCTGAGTTATTTCTTTTATTTTATCCTAATCCAATCAGTTTATTTGTAAACTACTCAGTCACCAAGGACCAGAACAAGCTTTAAAATTGGAATAAATAAATGTCTTATTTCTTACCCTAACCCTTTTAGATTGCTCCATGTAACTCTTTATAAGATATTTCTAATTTTGAGCAGATCCATAGATTCTTAGCCAATTGCCTGAGAAGTATGATTACTTGAAGACAAGAAGAGACTAATATCTTATCAGGCTGGACTATAATATTTATCAAAGCACAATCCAAACACTATTACACTGAGGAAGCAAACAGTGGACTGGATTAGATGAAAAATCAGCAACTCTTACAAACCCTAAGCACTATTACATCCCCCCCACCCCCCCAAAAAATTACTAGAAACATTCTAGAATCTCTAGATGGCTGGGATTTTGTGAGAGCTCATAAAACCATAGGGAAAAGTTGCTGAAACTTATGAAATTTAATGATTAAATAAGATCTTGGTACTCATAAATATGGTGCTGGCAATTCCTAAATTAGGGCAGAATAAGTAACATGGTGAACAGAGGTTGGTTCAATCATTGGTTTTCTGAAACAAATAATTTCTACTGTATAGTTGGGCTCTCAGAGAGCCAACAATGGCCAAAAATGGCTTTCTTCAAAGTATTCTATAGGTGAGGAGGAGGAGGTCTTACTGATGAATAATCTCTTACTCACATGAAATTCATAATTTGGTTTTGGTGTCTCACAATTTGCTGGAGAGACGGAGTAACGACACGGACACCAGAGCTGGATTTAAAATTGGGTCATTTTTATTAACATAAATTTGCATAATTTATTCAAATACTTTGCATAAATTAGCATAAACAACTATGACCCGGAAATGGACCTGCAGGGTCAAACAAATACTTCCGGGGCGGAAATGACGTTATGCCAGTAAACATTCCTGGGCAACTCATGGGCGTATCTCGATGCAAGGTCCAGGTGAGGGCCAGGCCGTCACCTGTGACCTTTTCTGCCATGCTGTGCATGAGGGGGGTCCCACCGGCTAACCCGAATCGGGGAATTAAAGGTGCAGGACCCAAAGACAGGTTCCCCCCAGCTGCTCAGGCAGAAACTCCCTCCATGAGCTTGCGGAGAACCTGTCAATCATCCCCAAAGATGCCCAAGGGAGAACGCGCGGTTGCTAAACCACCCAATTTTCCGCCCCTAACCTGCCACAGGAGTGGGGGTCAGATCTCTATCTTGGCCCCCCGACTCCCCCCTCTAGCTGCGCCAGCTCACGCAGAGACCGCTGCAGGTCCTGTAGGAAGATGGCGTTCCCCTGGTCAGACAGGTGAACGCCATCATCACGGTAGAGCCATGGCTGGTCTATTGATATAAGGGGATGAGGTATTACTACTCCACCCAATTCTCTAACCGTTTTACCCATAGCCCTATTCACCCGTCGCCTAGCCCGGTGAATGGCCCTAAGGGAAGAGGCATCCCTCCACACAATCCTAGGTAATATTTCTGACCACACCACTTGCGTGGTGGGCCAGACCTCACGAAGCCTTCGCAGGTCTTCGCGTGCCTGGATGAGCAGCGCCAGGCCTCCCAGTATGCACAGGTCATTGCCACCTAAGTGCAATACCAGCCACCTGGGTGCGGCCACAGGACGCTGCCCACCCAGACCCCTTTGGGCGCGACTCCAGGAGCCGCCCCCCATATTGCCGGGCGCAGCCACAGAATGCTGACCGCCCAGCAACGCCGGTAGGAGACCCTCCCACCGCATACCTCTCCGGCCCATCCAGGTAACGTTGACCCACCGCCCCAGGGACAGGTGGGTCCCGATGGCACTCCTGGCTGCCGCGCGGCCGGCCCAGAAAATCATGCTGTGGCCACACAGCAGCGCCGTCGGTTTCGTGTTAGCCTGGGGACCTGCAAGAGGACACAGACACAGAGAGGTTACCTAGCCTAAGCCCTGCCTGGGATCCTCAGCGGGCCTAACATAACCCAAATATGCCGCTGACCGCCAGCGGACGATCTCCCGAATCCGATGGGCCGGGAAACCAGAAAGTGCCGCGCTAGTGGCGGCGCCGATACGGAACGAATGCGTTCCATAGCCGGCGGGATCCATGCCCACCTGGGCCATCGCCCTAGATACTAAAGCCCAGAATTGGAAACGGGTCAGAGGGGTACCATCACAATGCCTAAACAGGTACCCCTGACCTGACCCCCTCATACCACAATAAAGCTGTAGGGCGGCCACCGGACACACCGACTGGTCGGTGGCCGCACTAAGATTTAAGGTAACCCCTCTGCGTAGCTGATCCGTTTTAGACCTCCTCACTACAAGGGACACCCCCCCTTGTCTAAAGGCCAGATCAGCGAACTGGAAGGCCCGGAGCGAAGTGTCAGCCTGAGACGAAGCCATGGCCTCGCTGACCCGAAGGGCCCCAAAGAACATGACACAAGCCGCTGCCCTAAAAAGACGGGCCTCGTACAATGAGGAACACAGACTGCCAAAAACCACGTTGATTAAAGACAGCTGCTCCACTGTCAGAGCCTGACGAGTGTCACCTGGGGCCCCCGCTTGCTCCCTAAGCCAGCCCTCCAGCATCTTCCGGATGCGAAAGTCACCCGAAAGATCCGCAAACCCCCCCGCCTTGGACAGAAAGGCGAGGCCGGCTAACCGGGACCGAATCGTCCTAACTGACAGGCCACGCTGCCTGAGTTGGACGCAAAACTCGGCCAAATGCTCTACAGGGACAGGCCAACTAAGCTGGTAACCCCTGCCCTGCCTAAACTCCCCAAACTCCTTACCTGCACGCTGGTATGCCCTGAGGGTGCCGGGCGCTACAGACAAGGAGATTGCCCGGGATGCCTCGCCTCTCCACCACTCTGGATCCCTCCCAGACTCCAGAGGTGGCTGGGGAACGCTTCTGGCAATTCTCGGGCCCACGGGGCCAGGGTCCGAAACCTGGACAACTGACCACGGGACAAGGCGTCAGCAACCCCGTTATCTAACCCGGGGACATGCTTAGCCAAAAACAATGCGTTTAGAGACAAGGACCTGTGCACAAAATGGCGGACAAGCCGCATGACCCTGTCGCTCTTCGAGGACAGGGCATTCACCACATGGACAACCGCTAGGTTGTCACACCAAAAGTGCACGGTCTTGTCCCTAAACTGCTCCCCCCAAAGCTCTAAGGCCACTATTAAGGGGAAGAGCTCCAAGAACGTAAGGTCCTTAACCAACGAAGAGGCACTCCATTCCGGAGGCCATGCCGACCAGCACCACTGGTCACCTAACACTACCCCGAAACCACAAGTCCCCGCGGCGTCAGAGCAGAGCTGCAACTCAGCTTCCAACAGAAGCTCGTGCCTCCAGAAAGACAACCCGTTAAATCTATCCAAAAAATCCCGCCACACGCCGAGGTCAGCCCTGACCCCAGCGCAAAGGCGGGTACGATGATGGGGCAAACGGAGCCCCTTCATCGCATCATACAACCTCCTGGAAAAAGCCCTACCAGGAACAACTACCCGACAGGCAAAATTAAGAATGCCTGCCAATTCCTGAAGCTGCCGTAGGGTCACCTTCCGGCAGCCCAGGACCTCATCAAGCTTCCGCTTAATCTTAACCAACTTCTCCAGGGGCAATCTAGAAGATTGCTCCTCCGAGTCCAATTCAATACCCAGAAAGGTAATCCTGGTGGCGGGGCCTTCGGTCTTCTCAGAGGCTAAAGGCACCCCTAATTGAGCACAAAGGGCTTCGAAGTCCCGCATCAAAGCAAAACATTGCTCTGAATGCGCAGGCCCCGCCAACAGGAAATCATCAAGGTAGTGAACGACCATACCCAGACCACTTTGCCTCCTGAGCGCCCACTCCAAGAAGGTGCTAAAACTCTCGAAAAGAGAGCACGAGACAGAGCACCCCATGGGCAAAGCTCTGTCCACGTAATAGCCCCCCTCGAAATGGAAGCCCAACAGCTCAAAGTCGTCTGGGTGTATGGGGAGGAGCCGGAATGCAGACTTAATGTCGCATTTACCCATAAGGGCTCCCACCCCACACTTCCTAACCATAGTCACGGCTGCATCAAAGGATGCATACCGGACTGAACACAACTCGTCAGGAATGAAATCATTCACTGACTCCCCTTTTGGAAAAGACAAATGGTGAATCAACCTAAATTCACCACTCGCCTTTTTGGGGACCACACCTAAGGGAGACACCCGAAGATTCGGGAAGGGCGGCTCCGAGAAGGGCCCGAGGACCCTGCCTTCGGCAACCTCCTTCCCAATCTTCTCCCTAACAATGTCTTCATGACCAACAACCGACCTAAGGTTGTCAGACATGAAGGCCTTCCTAACACCCTGGTAAGGGATCCTAAATCCCTCTGAAAAACCTAGCAAGAGAGCGGCCGCTCTCGAGCGAGGGTGGTAGTCGCCCAACCAACCCTCGAGCACCACTAAATTAATTGGGCTGGGCCCCTTTTCCCCCAGCAGGTGGGGGAGGCTTTGGGAGACCCGAGCCTTTCTTTTCAATCCCCTTCTTGGGGCGGGGGCACACGGCTGCGGAATGGTTTCCCCCACAACTTCCGCAGGCGTGATGAAACCTGCAAATGGGGCGGAAACACGCCCCCTTTGCAGCGAACTCGTGACATACTAAAGAGGCCCCTTTACCAACGGCACCCGCCACGGCCTTGGCCGGCGCGGGCGTCGCAGGCTCCTCCTCCATAAAGTGACCGCTATCGGTCCTATCACAGCCCTCCTTCCCTGACATATGCGTGGCCTGGAACCACAGGTCCGGTACCACCATATCCCAAGGCAAGTAGGGGTCATGGGCAATACGCATCCTGAACCCCTTGTCGTAATGCCTCCATATGGTGCCCCCATATTCAAAATGGGCCCTCGCTATAAGGTCGATGTACTTCAGCAAGGCAGCGGCCCTACCCGGCTGCCTCTGAATGACCACCGACGCAAAGGTCAGAAAGGCATACAGCCACGAGCTGAAGCATTTCGTGACCTTTGTCTTTTTAACCTTCTCCCCAGGGACTACCTCCTTGTCCTGTTTAGGGACCTCCCTGTTCAAGATGGAGAAAAGATCAACATACTCCCCCCGCCAGATTGCCTCCTTAACTGACGGGTGAAGATGGTACCCTAAAGGCGTGGCGGGCAACCCACAAGGGATGGCCCCAGGCTTGATGCTGGCGAACGGGTCCCACACCGTGGTGGCCCCCGAGCCCAGCACCCCAAGCCCCGGTGGATACATGAACGGGACCGGTGGCATGATGGCCGGTGGAGGAGGGATCCAACCCCCCACCCCCGCCCCAGGTGGGACAGGTACCCCCGGCGCCCCCACTGGCGGAGCCGGCGGGGACCAGACCTGACCACAGGTGCCTGCAGCAGACCCCAGGAAGCTGTTACCACCCCCCAAAGCTGGCGGGATGAAACCGGGACCCTGGATGGGCAGGAGCGGTGATGTGCCTACATGTGGTGCAACCTCACCTGCCCCGTAAGGGGTAGAAGCCATCCACGGTGGGCCCATCCTGGTTGGGCCCTGGAACGATGACCACTGCCCAGGCTGGGCCATCTGCCCAGCGTGGCCCGTCTGCCCGGTGCTGCCCGTCTGTCCGGTGCCAGCCATCTGCACGTCGTGGGCCACTTGCCCTGCTGGTGCCGACTCCTCTTCGGGGTCTGCACCCCATGCTGCGGTGGCAGCCGAGGAAAGCCCCTCCGGGCCTGCCCCCGACCGCCACCTCTCCAACTCATCTAGCCGCTCCAGGACCCTGGCCCAGGAGAGAGAAGGGGACACCTCGGGTTGAGGGACTGTGGGCATAAACCCCCCCCCCACCGGGATCCCCCCCGGGGGCCCTTCTGCCGCTGCCCGAGCCCGGGCAGACGGCCTGGCAGCCCTCCTAGGCCGCACCACGGGTTGGGCCGGGAGGGCCTTAGCTGGCCGCTTCTTAGGGGCCATACCACAAATCTAATTTTATAACAGTAAAAATAGGGCAGGACTAAGCCCTCCACCAACGGGCCCTGCACCACAGAAACAAGGCCTGCCCGAAATAGCAGGCCTCAGTAGTGCAAACCCACCCAGAAAGCCAATCCCCCCTACCAAGGGGCGACAAGGCCCAACACCAGGCCTTTATCCCAGGCCTGAAGCCACCCAGCGACCACCGCGGGCCCGCGAGGCCACCAGAAGGCAGCAACCCCCCCCCTGTGCAAGGGACAATGAGGCTCCAAACCGGAGCGGAGCCCAGCCGATGCTGGCTCCGCTGATGCTGCAACGAGGCTTTTCGCCACTCCACAGGCCACAAAATGGCGCCTCGCACGAGGTCGCCACACAAAATGGCCGCCGGAGCAGAACGATCGAACGTCTGCTCTAAAGCTCAGTCCGGGCGAAAAGGGAGAGCCCCGGGCCTGCTCGCCCTTATATAGGGCAAGCAGGCCCCGCCCGGACCAATCAGGGCCTGGCCAATCAGGCCCTGATCTCCCGAGCGAAGTCTCGCATCGCGAGACTTCGCCCGGGATCCAAAATGGCGGCCGCCATGAGGGACCGTGTCTCCCGGTCCCTCCAGCAAAGCCTGCCTGCCGGGTAAGTCCGGCGCTGCCCTTTTTTGGCTGAGCTCAATTGAACCTTTATCATCTGTTTTGTATAAAACTTATTCATTCATTCATTCATTCATTCATTCATTCATTCATTCATTCATTCATTCATTCAGGCTTATATGCCGCCCCATTCCCAGAGGACCCTGGGCAGCTCACAGCTAAATAGACATAAAATACAATATAAAACCCCATAAAAAAATAATACAAAACAATTTAAAACCCACGATGAACAAGCGAAATGGCTAAAACCCCAATGCATGTCTTTCCTGGTCGGATCTTTATAGTGTGCCATCTGATTAACAACCTCAGGCCTGCTGGAAAACCAGGTCTTTATAGCTTTCTGGATGCCCAATAGGGTGAGGGGCAGTCCGGATCTCGGGAGGTAACTGTTTCCAAATAGATAAAGTGGCTACAAAGAAGGGCCCACCAACCAACATTATTTAGTTGATGGGACCCAGACAAGACCAACACTGTGGGCCCTTATCAGTCACTGGGAGCTATGTGGTAGAAGGCAGTCTTGTAGATAGTCTGGCTCTAAGCCATGTAGGGCTTTAAAGGTGATAGCCAACACCTTGAATTGCATCTGGAGACCAATCAGAAGCCAGCGCAGCCTGTGGAGGATTGGTACCATGTGAGTGTATCCAGGTACACCCACAACAGCTCATGCAGCTGCATTCTGGATCAGCTGCGGTCTCCAAACATTCTTCAAGGGTAGCCCCATTGCAATAATCCAAGCATGAGGTGATAAGGGCATGAGTGATGGTGAGAAGAACCCCCTGATCCAGATATGGTTGCAATTGGGACACTAGGTGAACCTGTGCAAAGGTCCCTCTAGCCACAACTGTCCGATGATGATTTAATCCTAGCTGTGGATCTAGGAGGACACCCAAATTGCGAACCCGTTCTACATGGGGTAATTCCCACCCTCTGAACCAAAGATGGACAATTAATGGAATCTTTTGGAGGCAATGCTCACAGCCACTCAATCTTGTCAGAGTTAAGTTTGAGCCTGTTAACTCCCAACCAAGTAGGTTGCTAGTTGGTTTGATGCCTTACTGTTAATTTGTAAATTGTAATTCTGCCTCATTAAGGGGAAGAGAATAACAGATACTATATGTATCCACTTGCTTTTTCATTCCCAACTTTTCATTTTAATATTTGGTTTGCAATTTTTAAAAGAATGTTTCCTAATGCAGTTCTGATGGATGGCATATGACAGCTAAGTTCACATCTTGCAACATGAACAATATGGCAAAGCAATGTGATAACGTGTATAAAAATACAATGATTGAACAAATGAATGTCTTTCTTGGTCTATAACCATTGACGTTTTGCTTATATTTTTGTAATGTTTATAGTGCTTTGAAATTGTTTTATTTCCTGCAGTTTTCTTAATAGGGATTTCCCAAAGTATACTGTGATGGTAGATAAAATTCACATTAAAGTAATTAATCTCATTTGGCTAGCAAGAAAATGTCACAAAAGGAAAGAGTATATCTTTATTGGCATTTGACCTCTAGATTTAGCAGGTTGGCAGGGCTTTGCCGATCTTGCCTGGGTTTTGAAACTAAAGAAAATGCCTTAATGGAATTTTATCTGGGAATTCCATGGTTACAGAATAGTGGAAAATAAAAAAAATAATATTGCAAAAAGCCAATAAAAAATCATTTCTGTACTCATGCCAAGAAAATATAAATGTGTTCATATATTCATCCAAAGTCAAACTTGGCTTGAAAGAGACTTTATTTATTGAAGAGACATTCATCTGTCTGTCTGTCTGTCTGTCTGTCTGTCTGTCTGTCTGTCTGTCTGTCTGTCTGTCTGTCTGTCTGTCTGTCTGTCTGTCTGTCTGTCTGTCTGTCTGTCTGTCTGTCTATCTATCTATCTATCTATCTATCTATCTATCTATCTATCTATCTGTCTATCTATCTACTTACCTGCCTACCTACCTACATATTTATGTACCTGCCTAACTATTTATTTATTTATTTATTTATTTACTTACTTACTTACTTACTTACTTACTTACTTACTTACTTACTTACTTACTTACTTACTTACTTACTTACTCTCATTTGTATTTTGCTCCAGTCATAATAATGCTGAGTGGTTAATTATCATAATCATATTATTATTATAATCTTTGAATGGCCTGCTTAATTAAGTGGATTTTTTTTAAAAAAGTAATTCCTTCCCCCCCTTAAGATTGGAGAGCATTGGCAAACACACATTTTGTACTGCAAAAATCTCTGGAGATCCCCCCCCCCCAGATAAGAGATTCCAAGCAAAAAACAAACAAACAAAAATCTCCCTTTGAAGGAAAAACCAAAGTCTAAGCAGATGCTTTGGCTGAGGGTTATCTATGTGTGGGAGAAGGTTCATATCCAAAAAGTGGACTTTTAGATATTTTGTTTTGCAAGCCATTTAAAGCTTTCAGTTAAGGTCTATAACCCAACAATACCTAATATGAATCCAGGATCAAAGTGGAAGCTAGTATTGATATTTCACCATAGATTAAAACTGGATTTGTTATTCTGTTTCTATGAAGCTGGTTTGGATAAGAGCTTTGCAGCTCTACTGACTTTACTAAGCATTAAAGAGGAATAGTGATATAATGGGCCTATGACAATAAGGAAAGTTTTTGAAGCTATAAAAAAGATTAAACTAGGAAATCTGCCTGGACCAGATGGATTATCTGAAGGGGGACAAGACTTGACTTTAACAAAAAATTATAGGCCAATAGACTGAGTTGTTCACAATGATTTTAGCTGATAGACTGAAAGTATGAAATTTATTCATAAATTGGGGGGGGGGGTTGCCTAAAATCACAGACTATATCAGAAATGAATTTGGCATTTTGAAATATTTGAAGCAACATCATCATAATAAAGCAGCACTGAACTTCTTAGATGAAGAGAAAGAGCTTCAGAATTTGATCTGAGTTTTTTTGTTCTAAGTTTTGGACCATAAGAATTCTCAATCTTACCCAATGCCCATTTAAAAAATGGGTATTGGGTAAGATTGATATACTGCATGAAAAGTACAAATCAAAAGTACAAATCAAAAGCACAAAATATTTATCTGTCTATCTATCTATCTATCTATCTATCTATCTATCTATCTATCTATCTATCTATCTATTTGTCAAACATGAATAGGATAGTAGTAGTTTGTATAAACATAAGTTTAAAAAGTAACAATAAAAAAGGACAGTAGGACAGGGATGGTAGGCACAGTGGTGCACTTATGCACACCCCTTACAGACCTTTTAGAAACGGGGAGAGTCAACTATAGACAGTCTAAAGTTAAAGTTTTTTTCCAATCTGATAAAAACTTATGAGATACAAAAAGGAAGAAGATGGGACACTCATTGTCTTTTACCTTGTTGATTTATATTCTTGAAATACTGAATATAAGACAAAATAAGAGGAGTGTGGGAATAAAGATTTTTTTAAAAAAGTATACACTCAAGGCTTCTGTAGATAACTTGGTGTTGGTTTTGGAAAATCTTTTAAAGGGAATTAAAAATGGAAAAATGAAAATAATTTGCTGCATTAGCAAGTTTCAAGGTTAATAAACAGAAGATGAAGGTGCTAACAAAAATATTGAAAATAGTAGATAAACCCGATGAACAAAACAGGCTTTAAGATTGAAAAGAAGGCAAAATATATGGATATCATATGACAAATATGAGCTGTTATTTCAAAATAACTATGTTAAGACTTTGAATGTAGTAAAAAAAAGACATGTTAAGATGGTAGAAATTACAAGTGTCATTGCTGGGGAGAATTTCTGTGATAAAAATGAATGTTTTGCCTAGAATGATGTTTTGTTTCAGACAATACCTGTTTTGACTACTGATGCACTGTTTAAACAGTGCATCAGTATCTACATTTGTGTGGTAGGGAGAAATATGTGAGTTTAGTATAAGGTGTTACAAGATGCAAAGGAAAAAGGAGGATTAGGTTTATCTGGCTTGAAATTGTATTTTGCACCTTGCTGTTTTTTTGGATGAGAAAGTGGATGTTGCTCAGAATGAGAAGACTTTTGAAGTTAAGGACACAACCTGAGATTTGGTTGACATGGATAGTTGTGATACAGTAAAGTTTAAATGTAATATGTATTTCAAAATCATTATGTTAAATGTGCCATTTTGAGAATATGGGACAGATACACATGCAGGATGTGACCCAAAACAAGAGCCATTCTACAGGTAAGTAATAATAGCTCAACACAAATTATAATTATAATATAGGCATCCAGAGACCTTCGGGAGTTGGGTGGCATAGAAATACAATAGATGAAATTAAATTAGAATTCTTTATTGGCCAAATGTGGTTAGATACACAAGAAATTTGTCTCTGGTACATAAGCTCTCAGTGTACACACAACAATAGTGCTAAATTCATTATCATAGTCATTGTAAAAATAGATTCATCATAAAGCATTAGATAAAACACTTAGTGATAGTCATAGATACTAAGTAAGCAATCAACCAACATAAATCATACTAGGATACTAAATAAACAATATAAATCATAAGATACAAGCAACAAAGTTATAGTCATAAGAAGATAAGGAAACAGGTAATAGGGAAGATGAAAATAATGATGGTAATATTGTCTTTCTAGATAGTTTGACAGTGTTGTGGGAATTAGTTGGCTAACTTATTGCAAGATATAACATTTCAAGGTAAATGTAAAATAAAACCCAAAAACTGGTGGCAGATAAATGTAGTCATCAATAGTTCTTTCTTACAATTAACATAAAGATTTAGAGTAGACAAACAGATTTATGGTGTTGAACATTGTAAGAATTTCAAATAGAACTGTGTTCAAATAAGGAACATGTAATTGCTAAAATGTATGAACATTTATTGACATTCAAAATAGAAGAGGAACAAGCTAAGGAATATGCAATAAAATTTACTAAAGATTTTGGTTATAATAATCAGATGGGACACTGGGAAAATATGTGGCTGAAAGGATTGAAATTTATATTATGTTATAGTCTTACAGAATTTTTTACAATATATACTATTAATATAAGCTACCAGAGAAACAGTCTAGAATGATAAAGATTCTTCGGATTTATACTGAAAAAGTGAATAACAGGAAAGAATATTCTATCATGCTTGACGGATATTTAAAATTATCTACAAAATTTTAGATTCAAATACACACATTGATTCAGAGGATTTTAAAGGTTAATATACAATTGAGGTCAGATATCTTTTTTCTGGGATTGATGTACAGACAATAGAAAATAGAAAAAGTATTTGATAACTGCAGCAAGATTATTGTATATACAAAGATAAAAGATTGATATTACTGACAATGGAGAAATAGTTGCTGAAAATGATGGATTTTGCTGGAATGGCTAAATTATTTCTCTCTCTGTGTGTATGTGTATATGTGTGTATGTGTGTATGTATATGTATATATAGCTTTTATCACCTGATGTAGAGCTTGTGGCTTAGAGGAAAGAACATTGCCTAGCAAGGCATAAGCAGCCCAGGTTCGAATCCTAGAAGGACATGTCTGATTGACGAAATCTTGAAATAGATCTATATTAGTCTCCCTTTATTTCTTTATCAGTTCTTTGCACTTGGACTTATAGGTGTTGAGGAATGTTTTCATACAACTAAAGCAGGGGTAGTTTTAGCAGGTTCTCATGAGTTCTGGAGAACCAGTAGGGGAAATTTTGAGTAATTCAAAATTACTGAGCTGCTAATATCCAGATCTGGCCAATGATTGAAAGTATGGATGGATGTGATTGATTAATTTTAAGTATTGGGGTTTGAAGATAGTATTTTAATATAGATTTTTTTTGGGTAGATTTCTAATGTGTTTTTGCATAAATTTGCTATACGGTGTCCTGAGTCTCAGGAGAAGGGTGGCATAGAAATTGAATGAATGAATGAATAAATAAAGTGATTGGTTGGAAAGATGTAAAAAGTTGACATTTGCAAAAATTGAAGGTGTTAAGAGAAGAAATAGAAAGAATGAAATGGAAAAGAAGATTAAAGGGGAATATGAAAACATTAAAAAATAAAAGGGTTTGGTTCAAAGTTCTGCTCAGTTTAAAGAAATTGGAGTTTGAGAAGGGTTGATTAAGCTGGAGTATTCTTTTGTTTGCTCTTTTTAAACTTTAATTCTTTCTCTATTTAGGTATATGAACTTAGGAATTGCTGATTTGTTTCAATAGAGTTACAAGTACCGATTAATAAGATTTGTAGTAGGTGATACTGATTTGGATTAATGCATAAGTGGAATTGATTTTAGAATTGTTGGGCAGAATAATGATGTTAATGATTTTTAATTGACTGAAGATAAGTATTGATTGGCTAAATGTTAGATGGGCTGCAATAATTTTTAAATTTAGGATTAGGTAAATGTATTATTTAGAGGGGGGAAATATTCTGAAATTCTTACATGTTTATGATTTTTTTAAAAAAATTCTTTGGTTATCATTTGATTGGCTATAAAAGGTTTTCTTGGTTCTTAGAACAATTTATATAAAAAAGGAAGGAAGTACTCTGGCATAATGGTTAATAAGTTAGAAATATAATTGGTGTTGTATTTTTTGCAGGGACATTAAGGAGGGAAATTAATTAAAAGAAAATGTATGTAACTGGATGACAGAATTAGGGAAAAAAACTTTTGCAACTTTTTTGATGATTGATATTAGTTACTAATAAAATACTGCATTTTATTTATGGAGAACTAGATGGTACATTGTATTTTTTGAATGTATGTTGAGAGAAAAAAAAATATCGAAAAAAAATACCACCTCTGACTGCACCACCCCCACATATTCTCTGCCTCCCGAGTCCCAGCTGATTGGGAGGAAACGGGGTAACCTTCCCCTGGAATGGGTTGGGAATGGATATTTTACAGTATTCTTCTCCTGCAACACCCACCAAGCCTTACCCACAGAACCGGTAGTAAATTTTTCTTGAATCCCACCACTGAACTCAACCTGTCTTGAGCCAATTGGATTTAGCATCACTGGTCCGTCCTTTGTATATATACCATTTTGAGCATTACATTCCACTATATGTGAGACTATCCTTGAAAAATATCATTATCTTGCAATTGCTCTAAAATTTGGCACTTAAGCTGTTAACAATATAAGGTGCAGAGATCAAAGGACGTCTGCATTGCAAATTCTTACAGGATGCTAATTGATTTCTAGGCGCAATTTAAGATGTTAGTATTGACATTTAAAGTACTACATGGCTTAGAGCCTGGCTTAGAAGCATTGCCTCTCCATTACAAACACTTCTTCAATTATATTAAGATCTGCAGGAGATGTTCTTTTTAGGATGCTTCACTGTCAAATGTTTATTTATCTACACCCTCTTCTCATGCATTGCCCTCAGTCTATAGAATGCACTCTACATGTGTATTGGATGTGTTTGCTATCTTAAGTTGTTTATGAAAATAATAAAGGTGGGATAGAAAACAAATAAATATAAAAACAGACAAATAAAATAACCTTAAAATAAAATTTAAAAAGCCATTGTGGTGCCATGGTTAAGATATTGGATTATAATGGATGAGATCCAACTCATTCTCAGTTATGAAAGATTATTTACTTTTTTTGGAGGACAGCAATTTCTATGAGTCCAATTGGTCTTGGATTGTTGTTGTATAAGAAAACTTGAATGAATGTCCTCTGTTCATTTTCTTGAGGTTCTACAGGATTTAGATGTAATGAATATATAATAAATTAAAATTAACCCATTTTTGATGTTACACAAGCACCAAAAAAGGAAACAAGTACAGTGGAACCCCGACATAAGAGCTGCTCTACTTAAGAGCAACTCGAGATAAGAGCTGGGAGGGGAGAGATATTTTTGTTCTACTTACAAGCCCAAATTCGAGATACAAGCGCCAAGGAGCTGTCTCCTGAAGCCAAACGCTAACTTCCGCGTTCGGCTTCAGGAGACAGCTGCGAAGCGGCGCGCGTGTTTTAAAAGGTTGCAGCCGGCCTGGGGGGCTCGGGGGGGTGCTTGCAGCTTTCTTTCTTGCTCTTTTTCTTTCTCTCTTTTACCTTCCCTTCCTCTTTCTTCTTTTCTTTCTCCTTCCCACCTTCTTCCCTCCCTCCCTCCCTTCACTCATTCCTCTCTTACTCTCCCCTTTCATAAGTTTCCTTGCTTCCTTCCTCTGTTCCTGTCCCTTCCCCCTTTCTTTCTTTCTTTCTTGCTCTTTTTCTTTCTCTCTTTTACCTTCCCTTCCTCTATTTCTTCTTTTCTTTCTCCTTCCCACCTTCTTCCCTCCCTCCCTCCCTTCACTCATTCCTCTCTTACTCTCCCCTTTCATAAGTTTCCTTGCTTCCTTCCTCTGTTCCTGTCCCTTCCCTCTTTCCTTCCTTCCTTCCCACCCTCCGTCCATTCATTCACCCATTCCTCTCTTGATCGCTTAAAGCCGGTCCCTGGTGCAAAAAGGGTTGGGGACCTCTGTCCTACAGGATTGGGTGGCAGAGAAGTTGAACATATGTAAATTTAAAAGTTTAAGAAAGTTTACAAGTTAAGTGAAAGAAACTTCATTATTCATTTATATGTACATGTACATTTCTTCATTAAAAACATGTCTTTCTGCATAATTTAGACTAACTTTGTGAGTTTTTTGAGGGCTGGAACCAATTAAAATTATTTACATTAATTCCTATGGGGAAAAGTCGTTCGAGATAAGAGCTGCTCGACTTAAGAGCCCAGGTCCGGAACGAATTAAACTCGTATCTCGAGGTACCACTGTAGTATCTTTCTCATAGGAAAAGGAAAGCAGTTAGTGCCTTACTAGAATTTGTTATCTCTGTGCTAGAGATACTGCTGGTCTTTTGATAACAGTCATCAAGTGGCCTATAGAATCATAATCAAGGAGAGCTCCAAAAGCATCACTCAGTTGTAAAGCTGATGATTAAGAGGCAGTGCAACTTCTTCTAGTTAAGTTTCTTGATCAGACAATTGTCTATCCTGAAGCTTGCCTCAGGCATGTTAGAATTCAGAAGATTGGTTTCTGTTATTATTGTTTGATGGATTAGGTTACAAATCCATCTCTAGATTTTTTAATAATAATAATAATAATAATAATAATAATAATAATAATAACAGCAGCAGCAGCAGCAGCAGCAGCAGCAGCAGCAGCAGCAACAACAACACGAAGATACAAAATACAAAGATCTGAAAATTGAGCTGCAATTACTCTGGCATAAACCAGTGAAAGTGGTCCCAGTGGTCCTTGGCACGCTGGGTGCAGTGCCAAAGGATCTCAAAGGACATTTGAAAACCATCGGAATTGACAAATCTTCATCTGTCAATTGCAAAAGGACATTTTACTGGGATCAGCACACATAATTTGCTGCTACATCATGCAGTCCTAGGTGCTTGGGAAGTGCCCGAGTGGTGATGAAATACAAAATGGATTTGCTGTGTTTTTATTGTTGAAACAACAACAACAGAGTTAGAAGGGATCTTGGAGATCTTCTAGTCCAACCCCCTGCTTAGGCAGGAAACCCTACACTACTTCAGACAGATGGTTATCCAACATCTTCTTTAAAAACTTCCAGTGTTGGAGCATTCACAACTTCTGGAGGCAAGCTGTTCCACTGATTAATTGTTCTAACTGTCAGGAAATTTCTCTCCTTGGTTGCCACCCATTGCTTCTTATTCTATCCTCAGGTGTTTTGGAGAATAGGTTGTCTCCTTCTTTGTGGTGATCATTTCTAAAATCCATACAACAAGTTCTTGGGCTTCAGGAATTTTCAGAGAGGATATTGGTAAAAATCTAGGTGCTACAAGGCAACGTGGGATGATTAATTTTTTTAGAAGTGTATTATGGAATGAGGGTGTCCCAATACAGAAGGATTTTTAATTGGACATCTTCTTCACTAGTGCTTCCTCTCCATATCAGTTTATATTGCTATCAACCGAAATTGTGCTTCAGATATTGCATTGTTTATTTATTTTTTTGGCATGGGAGATTTATGCTATGTTGGAAGCACTATAAGAATATTAAATGGCAGCTCCAAGTATCCCGTAGTCCTACAGTTTATGGTTTTGCCAGCTTCCTTATAGCTGCCCCCAAATGCTTGGCACAATGTCATTTATTGTTGGTTGTTCACTGGTGCACTTATTGCCTTGAGTCCATCCACCTTGGCTGGTCATCCTCTTATCTTTCCTTTTACCTTTCCCAGCTTTAGAGCCTTTTCCAAAGGACTACATAAGAACATAAGAAGAGCCATGCTGAATCAGGCCAAAGCCCATCGAGTCCAGCATTCTGTGTCACACAGTGGCCCACCAATTGTCCTTGGGGATCTTGAGCAGAAAGAGAAGGCAAGACCCTCCCTTTCCTCTGACCCCCAACAAATGGTACTCAAGGGAATCCTGCCTGCCTCAACCAACATAGAGGCGGCACATGGACATCTGTTTCAATAACCACTGATACACTTGGCATCCATGAATCAGTCTAATCCTGCCTTGAAGCTATCAAGGCTGACAGCTATCACGACTTCTTCTGGAAGTGAATTCCATAAACTAACGACCCTCTGGGTGAAGCAATATTTCCCTTGATTTGTCCTCACTTTCTTACCTATGAGTTTTAGGGAGTGCCTCTTTGTCCTAGTATTGTGTGATAGAGAAAAGAATTTTTCTCTATCCACCTTTTCTATCCTATGCATGATTTTATACACTTCGATCAAGTCACCCCTTAAACGCTGTCTTTCAAGGCTGAAGAGACCAAGGCGTTGCAACCTGGAATCATAAGGGAGGTGTTCCATTACTTTTATCATTCTTGTTGCCCTTTTCTGCACCTTTTCCAGTTGCATTATATCCTTCATATCTAAATAATGAATTCAGAGATCCATTAGTTTGTTTTTTGGCTGTCCACATCATTGATGATGATGATGATGATAGAAAGAGGTAATAGTATAGTTGCCAATAGACACCAAATTTGCCAACAAATTTCAAGCTGCTAAATAGTATATTAGTACCAGGAATTTTCAGTTATATATCAAAAATTCATTGTATACACTTAGAAAAAAACATTACTGCTGAAATTATTGAGGAACAAGCATAGATCATGCTTATACTCCAAACTAAGAAAAATAAATGTATGAATGGCTTGGATTAATTTTAAAAATGTTTTGATATTCTTCCATGTTGATAGATTTAGAAATGTTTGGAAGATATTTAATATTAATGTAAACATCCAAAATTTTGTAAAAAACAGCTATAAAAATGGAAAACAAATTTTGATGGTAAATGATGAAGAAATTAGAAATGTGAACATCAGGAGAGGAATGTTTCAGGACCATTTATTACAGTATCTCCATTATTTTTTGCCTCTCACTCATATTCTGAATAAAACTAGACATGCATATGAACTATAACTATATAATAAAACAGAAAATACATATTTGTTATATAGGGACGATCTGAAACACACACATAAAAATGTGCCAATGTACTTCCAGCTGCTGGGCACAACAATATACAAATATTTTCCAGTTAAAATGTGGCTTTTGGTTTAAAATGTGTTGGTGGAAATGAAGGGACAACATTTATTTAGGTTTACTAAAGCTAGTAACAATAATGTTGTAATGAATATAGTTTCAACACTCAGCCAGCAAGAGGTATTCTGTGGATAGAATGTGTATCCTGTAGTACTTCCAAAATAAAGTTATTTGATTGCTTAATAGGATTGGTGGCAGCTGGAGTGAAATTTTGGATTACAATTGTATCCCCAAAGCAAAATGTTTTTAATCAGCAGCTAAATGTTTCACTCATCAAGCAGATGAGTGGCCTTTCTTCTTAAGTCTGGGAAGTCATTTTCTCTTATTTTTTTCTCTTTTTCTATTTAGAGTTTTTAGATATTGATCTGTGTTGGGATGAATTAATCCCATTAAATTTTACTTGTTACTAAATTACATTTCCTGAATCTGTAATCATTTTGCCCCTGCCTTTCACAACAGTTGTTTTGAGTGACCTTTTAGAGTTTTAGATGACTATTTGTTTTATTTATGACACCCTATTTAACTGCTTCAGTGTGAGGGTACTGTATGAAGATAATGACCATGCAGAGTGATACAGGAGTATAGAATAAATATAATTATCAGTGAAAAGAGTATAAAAAGATCTGAAAGTAGAAAAAACTGCTGCCTATACAGCATGCATTTGGGAAGTCTGCACTCCTATTTCTGGGGAATGTCAACAAATTTAGGTAGAAAAAACATTTTTCAGAATAATCTTGGTTTCATTCTGCTGCACAGTTGTTCAGAATTTCTCTTCCCTTACAATAGAGGCTTCCATTTTACTGCCTTATTTTCAGGACATTTGAGAATTTCTTTCAGATTTCCCTTGGAACTCAATTGGTTGTTGGGGATGATAGAATTTCTACCATGTGTGTTCTTCTCTTCTTACTTGTTCCCCATCATACTGAGGTTTCCATGGCTGCCCTCTCTTCAGTCTTAGAAAGTCTGAAGGGTGGGAAGCCAGAGAGTCTGAAAGGACAACTGCAAATGAAAATAAAGACATCCTTACACACAATGCTTTGCTACTTCATAATGAAATCAATGGAGGACCCTCATGCGCTATCCTGCATCATCTTTTTTGAAAGAGAAAATGTAAAAGGAAATTCTTTTTTTGTCAAAAGTACTGCTTTGATATATTAAATTAACAGTTTTCCTAGCCCGCCAAACATTACAACTATAAAAGCAACATTAAGAATAAATCAAAATGATAAGACCAGTAATAATAAATCAAGCCTCTGCCAGGATGAGCACTAATAAACTGATCAAAACAATGTTGGAGAATTTTTCTGCATGCTAGTTTGCATACAAGTAAGGAAGCATTTGTAAAATGTTTTTGTAAACCACACTGTCCTTGTGCATCTTTCATCATAGATCATCATGCCACAGTTGTGTAGGATACCTTTCTTCCATAAAATCATGCCATTTTTTTTAAAGAGAGTAGAAGGGAATCTTGTTTCTTCCCTGCCTTGATTTGATTTTAGGACAGGGGCGAAATCGCGCAGATTCTGACAGGTTCTGGAGAACTGGTGGTGGAAATTTTGAGTAGTTCAGGAAACCAGCAAACACCACCTCTGGCTGGCCCCAGAGTAGGGTGGGAATGGAGATTTTGCAATATCTTTCCCCTGGAGTGGGGAGGAATGGGGATTTTGCAGTATCCTTCCTCTGGAGTGAGGTGGGAATGGAGGTTTTGCAGTATCCTTATCCTGCCATGGCCACCAAGCCAAGCCCACAGAACCAGTAGTGAAAAAAAAAATGGATTTCACTACTGCTTTAGGGTATTGCTATCAGAATAAAAGCAAATACCTAGAAGTGATTCTTTCTTGTCGTTTAGATAAGGCCTCTTTGGACTTCCAAAAGGCCTTGAATACATGGCAATGCTACCTAACCTGGGCCCTCAGTGGTGGTAAGGCATATTGGAGATGGTTGATGGAGTAAACAGCACCTCACCTCCTGTCTTTGCTTTTTCCTCCTTCCCTCTCCAGTCTGCTTTGTTTCATTTTGTTTGAAATTTAAATTTAAGACCTTTATTTATCAATTTAATATAGTGTATTTCATTCAATGTGTGTTACTTAGCAACAGAAATTTTAAGCTCAGTTGGGCTCATTGTTGTACATACTCCTGGTCAGTTGGAGGATGATGAAGAAATTGAGGACTCTGATACAGATAATGTTTATGAATTAGTGGTGGGCCAGAGGTTACAGGTAGTAGAACAGGTGGGAGGCCAGCCACATGATGTGGCTATAAGACCAGAATCTAGCGAGGAAGAATCAGATGTTCGCTGGTCAATCCTAAATTCAGAAGGGTCCAAAAACATAAGGAACAGGTGTCTGGAAGAAGATATTAAGGGGAGGAATGGTTTAAATACTGGAGTGATGTATTTGGTACGTCAGGGGGTCAGTGGGGAAGAAGGGTGGAGTTTCAATGTTGTAGGGCTAAAATGAAAGGTATTCCTGTTCAGCTCCCAAGCAAGCAAATGCATTCTGTGTTATTTTACAGTCATTTCTGCTGTTTTTGAATCATGCTATGAGTACATAAATCTTGTTAAACGGAGAAGGCTGGGAGGAATGTATGAGGAATGCAATTAAGAAAGATAACAGGAGGAAGAGGAATGTGCTAGTATGAACTGTATTTTGAATACCAAAGGGAAGAGAAATAAAGATGGAGTTTCTTTGTTTATGAAATACTGCATTTAGTAAGAGTTATTTGTAATAGTTAAAGTTCTATCAGAAACCAGAACAGCTCATAAGCTGAGGACTACACGTAAGTAACCAGCATCAAGCTACCCATGGCAGACATCAAGAAATAAATAAATACCAAAAATAGTCATTTGATTTACTATTGTTAAATTACAGAAAACAAGACTCCTTGGCTAATCTATTGCAGATCACCAAAAGCTCACTAGAAATATTCTATCCATTCCAGTTGGATATAGTTGTATAGATCAATGATGGCGAACCTTTTTTCCCTCAGGTTCCAAAAACACATGCATGTGCGCTATCGCACTCACATGAGTGCCTATACCCATTATTCAGTGTTTGGGGAGGGCAAAAACAACTTACCCTACACCCCCCCCCGGGGTACTCTGAAGGCTGGAAATGGCCCATTTCCTGACTTCCGTTGACTTCCTGATTTCCAGTAGGCTACAGAGGCCTCCCTAGATCCCGAGGAGTGCAAAAATGCCCTCCTCCATTCACCTGGAGGCTCTCTGGATGCTGAAAACGTCCTCCCAGAGCCTCCGTATTAGCTGAAAATCAGCTGGCTGGAGCACACATGAGTGCTGGAACTATGCTAAGGCAACAGAATATATGACTCTGTGCGCGACCTGTGGCCAACCACAACATAAGATGTTTCAAAGGTGGCTTTTCCCAGTCATAAATGGAAATGCCAGAGACCTTTGGGTAACATATACATTTTCGAGTTTCAGTCACTCCCCTTATTTATCTTCTACATCAGGGATGTCAAACTCAAGGCCCAAAGACCAGATCCGGCCTGTGGGGATGCTTAGATTTGACCCACAGGGCTAGTGATGGGCTCCTATGGGAACGGTCAGGAACGCAGTTCTGGTAGCAAAATTTGAAGCTCCACCCAATTTGCACTGAAAGGATGGCTTCTCACTGTGTGCATGTCTCTTGCCCCTTTTTTTCCTCTCGTAGTTGCTTTAAGAAGCTTAGTATTTCTCAAAGTCTGACTGTCCAGCCAAAATGCATAAGCCACACCCACAGTGTGGTAGTAAAAATTTTGGTAGCCCATCACTTCACAGGGCTGTCCTGGAAACAGCGAAAGACTGGCTCACAGTGCTTCTGCCAGCAAAAATAGAGTTCAGGAGCCTATTTTCACTGGCAGAGTCCTCGGGCTACCATAGACACTCCCTGACATGAATGACTTCAAGCTGGCCACACCCACCTTGGCCACTCCCATCCCGGCCTCCCTGAGATCCCTGATGTGGCTCTCAATGAAATCAAGTTTGACACCCCTGTTCTACATTGTCATGGCTGCTTCCTGAAATCTCTGTCATGTTAAAAATCCATGTATTTAGATTGCATCTAGCAATCAAGCAAAGGTCAAAAACACATAACCTCCCTCTGACCTTAGAAGGTGACCCACTCTCCCTAGCTTCTCAGTTCTTGGTTCAGATACAAACTGAATGGCTGGACAGTCAGACTTTGAGAAATACTAAGCTTCTTAAAGCAACTACGAGAGGAAAAAAAGGGGCAAGAGACATGCACACAGTGAGAAGCCATCCTTCTACACACAATGAGAAAGCAGGAGGGAGGGCAGAACGAGGTGTGTCTATGCCTTTAAGGCCAGGATGTAGGAAACTAAAGTCATCAACTCTGAAAGTAACAAATGAAAGCCCAGAGCCGTGGAGCTAATGTGCAAACTTGTTTCTGTCCTCTATGGCTCTATCATTTATTCAGGAGGTAGAGGCAGAAGACGGGGACTCGCATTTGCTTGATACTCAATTATACATTAGTGTACATCACTTGGCAATCTGTTCATATCAATTTAATTGGATTTTAATATTGCCTCTGATCTTGTTGTCCAATTAACAGTACTGGCTGGCAATAAAGCAGAACCACACACTATGTAACACCTTTGATCCCTGCCATATGGAGCTCTTCCATTGATTACCACATTTTCAAAAAAATTTCGCTCTCTCAATATGGACTGTGATAAATGGGAGAAAAGGCACATCCCCAATGTGATAAAAATTTCACTTCTACTCGCAACTTCATTTATTTTGTTGACATTCGGCTCTGATTAAGAACAATAAAAAAATCATGCCCTGAATATCATATGCAAATACAACCCCGGGTATGCATCTAATTATGCCAAGGGAGCATTACGGTGACTAGCTTGGCATCATTTCGCTCTTTCTTTCTTTCTCCTTTTTTTTTTTTTAAAGCGACAGCATACACTTCTGGGCTTGTTGTGTGAGGGAAGAGTCACCACGGCGACCGTCATTTAATAAACAGCAAATGTTGCACTTGTCACCAAAGCATGGGGAATGAGTTGTTGTTCAGCTTGTTGTTTCCCTAGTAATGGATCCAGATAATGCTTATGTCAACAAGACTAGTTTCTGTCCCCCAAACTCCTTTGCCTACCTGAGAGTCACTAAACAGGTTCACAAATAGTAAGGCAAGTGGGATTGTGCACGCTTTGTGGTGGGATTTTGCATAGTTTCTTCTGATGGTCTAGAACAGTGACCTTAACCTCAGCTATGTGTATAGAAACATAGAAGATTGATGGTAGAAAAAGACCTCACGGTCCATCTAATCTGCCCTTATACTGTTTCTTGTATTTTATCTTAGGATGGATATATGTTTATCCCAGGCATGTTTAAATTCAGTTACTGTGGATTTAACGACAATGTCTGCTGGAAGTTTGTTCCAAGCATCTACTACTCTTTCAGTAAAATAATACTTTCTCACATTACTTCTAATCTTTCCCCCAACTAACCTCAGATTGTTTATTTATTTTATTTATTTATTTAGTCCAATACACAATGAGGGTTTTAGTGGGTATATATCTATATACACATAGTAAAATATATGATGAAGGTTATAGAGGAGATACTCATAGTAAAATATATCTAAGAAATAATAGAAAAGAAGATATAGTAATAGAACATATCAATGAAAGAATAGAAGAAGAGATATAGGAATAGAAGAAAGGTATACGAGATATAGGAGAGCAATAGGACAGGGGACGGAAGGCACTCTAGTGCACTTGTACTCGCCCCTTACTGACCTCTTAGGAATCTGGATAGGTCAACCGTAGATAATCTAAGGGTAAAGTGTTGGGGGTTTGGGGATGACACTATGGAGTCCGGTAATGAGTTCCACGCTTCGACAACTCGGTTACTGAAGTCATATTTTTTACAGTCAAGTTTGGAGCGGTTAATATTAACTTTAAATCTGTTGTGTGCTCTTGTGTTGTTGTGGTTGAAGCTGAAGTAGTCGCCGACAGGTTGGACGTTGCAGCATATGATCTTGTGGGCAATACTTAGATTTTGTTTAAGGCGTCTTAGTTCTAAACTTTCTAGGCCCAGGATTGAAAGTCTAGTCTCATAGGGTATTCTATTTCGAGTGGAGGAGTGAAGGGCTCTTCTGGTGAAGTATCTTTGGACATTTACAAGGGTGTTAATGTCTGAGATGCGATATGGGTTCCAAACAGATGAGCTGTATTCGAAGATGGGTCTGGCAAAAGTTTTGTAAGCTCTGGTAAATAGTGTGAGATTGCTTGAGCAGAAGCTACGTAGGATTAGGTTTACAACTCTTGAAGCCTTCTTGGCTATATTGTTGCAGTAGGCTTTGGCACTTAAATATTTTGTTATTAGTATACCAAGGTCTTTAACCGAGTGGGGATTATCTGTGATAATTTGATTATTCAGTTCGTATTTGGAGTTCAGATTCTTCTTCCCAATGTGTAGGACAGAGCATTTGCTAGTTGAAATTGTGTCCCCTTGTCCTTGTGTTCACTTTCCTATTTCAATAAAATGCACTTCAACTTCTACAATTGCCCAACTAGCATGCTGATTTAAATTATTATTTAATGATTATGGTTAGTTACACAGTCAGCTATCTGTTTACACTGGATTTGAGATTTTCACCCACTATCGGATCATTTTCAATGACCTTGGATAGGCAGATGTTGTTTGATGGAGTTACAGGTTATCACCATGTAAAGCTGGCTTTTGCAATTGACTGATGGTGACATTGTCAAAAGCAATGGTGATCAAATTGGTGCTCCAGATATTTTGGAATAGCAGCCAAGCAGTGATTATTATTGGTCCAGTCTCTGCTTCCTTTTGGCACAGTCATCCTAATTCTAATTGCAGGACTTTGTAACTTATGATTTTCTCTAGTTTTATTCTGCTGTCTCCAATGACTGCAATGTCCACTGTTCTTATTATAATAGAGTTCACCAGTGCTGGCATATTCTAACACTGAACAACATATTCAATCATATAATCATTCTAAACATTCACTAAAAATCCAATTTCTTTTTATCCTCTTGAGCAACAGATAACAGAATGATTCTATCATCAGTGCAGCAAACCAAGTTTGAAAATGGTTTAATTATTTCTTCTCCATGCTAAATAGCTAGAAATTCTTTAGATTAGGCTAGGGTCTCCAAACTGTGCTATCCTCTTCTGTGGATACATTTTAATCCATCAATATCCTTAAACCTTACTGGGCAAAGTAGTTCAGTAAAGACATTAATGCTATGCAGTAGGATATCATATATTAAAAGGGCTACTTGCTTTTACACGCGCTCCTGTCAAGTCAGGTGTCATCCACCCTGTATTTGTGCAAGTCTACCCAAAGAAAACACTGACCTCTTTCTTGCAGTTCAGGTTGTTAGCTTTGGATAGATTTCCATCTTAAATAGATCATCTTGAATCATTTTTCTGTCTTTTAAAATCTTATCTATCTTTCCAAGTGGATACTAGTAGGTACTAATCCTTTGACATAATAATTATCCAGACATTGCCTCATGGAATGACTAACAAAAAGATTGAAGGGCAATAGTAGTATAATACAAGAGAAGGAACGAGGAAAATAAAACTCTAAAGCAAATCTATATCTGATGAACTACTGAACCTTATTTTTGAGTGTATGTATGTTGGGATAACTTACCTCACTGCTGGTTTGCTTCATCCTGTGCTGCGTAGGCCTGCGCCTGCACAGTGCCAAAAATAAAATAAAAAATTCTTTAAAAAGAGCTGAAAACAAGATGGTGATGCATACGCAGTGACGGAAACTCAGAAGAAAACTTGGGAAAAATTTCTTCCCCCCCCCCAAAAAAAGATGGTGTCATCCACAGATCAGCACTGACTGAACTGGTTCTGTGACATCATCGTGATGTCACCAACAGGTTCTTAGAGATTCGGGTGAACCGGGAGGAATCCATCTCTGATGTATGTGTGTATCTGAAAATCAATGTTTATGATAATCCTTATACCTTTTAAATAAATTAATGATGAAGAAAAAGGCTATAACTAAGAAAGTGAGGCAATGGAGGTTGGTGGTGGCGAAAACACTAGTATCCAATAGCTGGTTGGAGAAAGATGGGAAAGATATGGTATGGCATGACAGTTGCCATCGGTAAGTTGTATGGAACCAGGCTAGTACATGAATGGTCACATCGACTTCTTAGTGGTAGCCTGTGATGTTGTTGTTTTACTGCTGCTATTTTATAATGTGTATTTGCATTTTAATAATTTATTAGATTTGTCCACCGCCCCTCTCCAAGGACTCGGATTTTATGAATGATATTGTAAGAGTTTCAATTTTTTTCCTTTTATTATATTTTGAAATATATTGTATATTCTCCCCCTACTCTTTCTGAGATCTCTGCTGTCACTGCTAGTTAGCATCATATAAGTAGGAGGTCATAAATTGAATATTCAAAAGAAGATGAGCTTGATTTGGTGTATATATATATACACGTCGCATAGACACTCAAAATATTACACGGGGCAAAACCCGAACTCAGAACAATCTATATATATATGTCACAAGTTTTTTTTGCTGAATTTGAAAATTAAGGGAGACTAGGATAGATCTATTTCGGCCTTGTGTGTGTGTGTGTGTGTGTGTGTGTGTGTGTGTGTTTGTAGATTTTCACGGGTACAGGTATGAAGGTCTTGGCATATTTGGGTTTCTTCCCGTGTAGGATTTAGAGATCAATAGATTTTGATCACTAGACATTATGCACATATTCCAGTCAGATTGTGGAAACTGAATACAAATATTGCAAGTTATGTTCCTCAAGGTATCCAAAGTACCTATCTGACAAATGCCCAAAGGGTGCAATTGTTCTTTCATGTACCCAGCTTACTCTATTTGCTATTAGTTGTTGAGTTGTGATGTAGATGGCTTCTGATTTGAGCTGAGAAAGATAAACTATGGCATAGTGCATATTGGCAAAGAGATTTCCAAGAAACAAAGAGTTGTAACAATTGTTTGGCCAAACTGTGGTGGCTTTTGTATGCAGAAGACAGCTGGGCCTATCTGTTACACATGTCATAAATTATTTCTTGACCATTAGCAGTTTTTCTGCATCATAACTGTTATTCAGGCATATTAAATCAGTGAGAGAGAAGAACACACCAGGACATCTGGGGCTGCCAGATAATTCAGTTAATTTCTATTCCCTTGAACCTGGAGGTGTTAATTTGGAAGCGCAACAGCCAAGTCTGAAGAATGCTAATACGTCATTTGAATGATTAATGCAATCAAGGGAATTGGGGGACCTTTGTTTACTCTTTAATTTTTGACATGGCAAAGCAAGGATGAGTCAAGCTAATTTCCTTCTTTTACTCCCTCTCCCACACCCCCAAAGTTAAGGCTAACTTTGTTATCATATGATTTTGTTTAAGAATAGGGAGAAGATGGGAAGTGTGAGGGAAACATTTTGGTCCATTTTTGTTCACATCCTGTTTACAGCCAGGAAAAGAAAAGATGAAATTGTTTGTGATCTGCTGAGTAGTAGCCTCTTGGGTGAGAGATTTTAGAAGCTACTGTGAAAAATGGATTAAAAGATTCTATTTTAAAAACAATCAATTAAAAATCATTGTGCCATAATTTATTCATTTTAAAAATGGAAAAAAGGAAAAGTGTTACTGAAAGAATTTGTTTCCAATTCCAATTTGACTCTTCTATTAAGTAAATGCAAGGCAGATTTGGACCACAGTACCTTTCCTTCATCTAAAGCATCATTCCCTTTTACAATAAAAGAGGCTTTCTGTGACAAAATATCCCTAATTATTAAAAGGCAAAACAGGAGTAGATTTGGCCCCATGCACTAAATAATTCAAGAAGTGCATCTGGAATCCAGCAATTATGGCAAGAATAAGTCGATGTTTTGCAGTTTCTCCAAATTGCCTCTGAATAAATGTTGCTCATATCTATCCATTGGAGGTTTCGTGGAAGCTTCAGCAAAGACAGTCAAGGCATTCTTACCAAAGTTTGAGGCAAAGGCTGAAAGTCCCAAAGATGCTTTTTCAAAAGGCAACTGGACTTTCTTTGTTTTTGCTTGAATATGTTTTGTTTCTCAACCATGATGAATGGTGAAGAATGGAAAGATTTACAGTGGTACCTCTACTTAAGAACTTAATTTGTTCCGTGAACAGGTTCTTAAGTAGAAACGTTTTTAAGTAGAAGCCATTTTTCCCATAGGAATAAATGTAAAAGCAAATAATGTGCGCAAACCCATTAGGAAAGAAATAAAAGCTCAGAATTTGGGTGGGAGGAGGAGGAGGAAGAAGAGGAGGAGGAGAGTCACTGCCGAAGGAAGAAGGTGAGGTGAGGGGAATCAAAACTCCCCAAAACTTTAAGGCATAAAAACGCAGGTACCTCCAATACACGGGCGCGAGGCTGCCTCCCATACACTGGCTGCTGCTGCTCCTGCTACCTGCTGCCTCTTCCTTCCCATGCTGAAGGGCTCCCCTCTCCTCTCACTTTTTCGCTTTGTAGCAGGCGCCTTTCCTTGGCTGCCCAGAGCGAAGGGGACGTTTCTTTTCTCTGGGCGCTGGCAGAGGTTTATTCCCTGTCCAAGCGCCTAGAGAAAGGAAAATGCTTCGTTCCCTCTAAACTGCCAAAATCTCCCTAAGCACCACCAAAAGGCTCCTCTGGAAGCCTAGATGGCCAGGATTAAAGGGGGAATGGCAGGAAACTGGCTGGGCCTTCGTGCTGCTCTCAAATTTCCTGGCAAATTTTTCCAGGCTCGGGTTCTTAAGTAGAAAATGGTTCTTAAGGAGAGGCAAAAAAAATCTTGAACACCCAGTTCTTATCTAGAAAAGTTCTTAAGTAGAGGCGTTCTTAAGTAGAGGTACCCCTGTATATTCCTTGCAGTCATCTGGTCATTAGCACCCTTTCCGATGGCTGAGGGCACAGATAAACCTCCAAGTAGCCTCAATGACTCTCAGAAAGAGTGCTAACGGCCAAATGACTGCAAGGAATATAAATACTTCCATTGCCCATTATTCATTCATAACTGAATAAACATCTTGTGTGAGAAGTGAAATGTCTTTTAAGCAAATAACTTTGGAACCAGCTCCCTCCAGAGATTCATATCGCCCCCACCCTCTTGGCCTTTCGTAAGGCCCTAAAAAAGACCCATATTTGCTGGCAGACATGGGAGCCGTGAATGTTGAGAATTCACTCCAACCACTGTCATGAATAGCTAATCCAGTTGGATGAATGTGGATGATTGTGTTCTTTTAGGGAAAATGGGGTTTTAGAATTTTTAGAACTTTTAAAATATTAGATTAAATAAATTAATAAACAAACAAACAAATAAAAAAAGAAAGAAAGGCCAGTTGCCTTTTGTAAAAGCATCTTTGGGACAACCATGATCTGTGTGACTGAGAATCTCCATAGACAAGGGCTGAAAGAAGGTCCCCCCCCAAAAAAAAAGTAAAGAATCTGTTAGGAAATGGAAATCACTCTGAATGTTTGCTTTGTTTGTTGGTTTGTTTGTTTATTTACACATGTACAAAATAATAGTATAAACATAAACAAAAGCAAAGTAGGTATAGGTAAATTTGGGCGATTTATTTATTGCATTTATAAAACTCCAAAATGGACTTTTATTTAACATAAGAGTGTTAAAACATAAGAAAAGTCCTGTTGAATCAGGTGAAAGGCTAATCTCATCCATTACTCACTGTCACTAAATGGTCAACCAAATATATCCAGGAAGTGAAACAAACTTCAGAGGAAAAGTAGTAGGTAGCAATTGGTGTTAATTTTATCTTCAGTGATTGTTTCCTTCTAAGATAAAAGGTGCTTGTACTTCCCAGTGACAATAACACTGTCAGGAATGCATCCTTTTGTAAAGGCAACTGATGAAGAACAGATCATAGAAATGGTGAAATTCATTCACCTGCAGAAGGAGATACTGAAGACTTCCAGTATTCTGCTAAGAAAATCAGATGGACATAGAGCCTCAGTGGTGCAGTGGTTAGAGTGCAGTAACTACAAGCTACTTCTGCTGATCACCGGATGCCAGCAGTTTGGCAGATCGAATCTCAGTAGGCTCAAGGTTGACTCAGCCTTCCATCTTTCCAAGATTGGTAAAATGAGGACCCAGATTGTTAGGGGCAATATGCTTACTCTATGTAAACTGCTTAGAGAGGGCGGTAAAACACTGTGAAGCAGTATATAAGTTTAAACCCTATTGCTAATGCTATTCACAATCTGAAAAATATTCGCATGATGATAGAAGATGATGCCCTTCAAGTTAGAATGTACCCAGCGGCAGGCCACCATTCCCGGGGCTACCGAAATGGGCCAGGAGCACGGGAGCACATGTGCGCCTGGTGTGTGTACGCTCCCATGCAGGATTCGGCTTCTGCACATGCAGATGCCAAATCTTGCTCAAAGACATGTGCGTGAGAGATTTCTGGATTTTTTTGCTTACGTGCATGCGCAGAAGCAAAAAGGCCCAGAAACTGGCAAGTAACTTGACAGCTACTGCTTATCCCGCTGCGCCACTCATGGATCCTCTGCTGCACACTGCCCATCTGGTTGTGGCGGCTCCATCTGCTTCGCCTCACCACTCCCCATCTGCTCACCCGCTTCGTTCCTGTCTGCTCGACCGCTTCATCTTGGCACTTGTGGTGGCTCTGCTCTATTTCTGGCAGCTCCATCCATTTCTTCTTGCTGCTCATCCTGTCCGCTCACCTGACTCACTCCCAGCAGCTCACCTGCTTCATCTTGCTGCTCGTGGTGGCTCCGCCATGAGTGGCTGCTCCGTCCGCTCGCCCACTCCACTTGTGGCAGCTTCACCACGATCGGCCTGCCTGCTCCACCACACTACTGCCAGCCCTTACCTTGAGTGGTCTCCTGCCGAGAAGATGGGCCATGGGGCGGGGCCTGAGCTCCAGCGTTGCAGCCTGTTCTGTTCTCTCCTGCGCCACAGGCATCTCTTGGCGTAGCAATGGCACCCTGAGTCATGGCCTTCGGGAGCACAGCGCTGCTGCTCCCAAAGGCCATAACTTGCTCAGTGCATCATTGAGAGAGATGCCTGTGGTGCAGGAAAGCAGAAAGCAGGCCATGCACAATCCCCCAGTAATTTTTACCAGAGTCGCACCAGTTGCGTGTGCATGCCTGACGGCAATGGAGCAAGACTATGCCCTCCATTTCTGCCGCCGGAACAGTGTTCCCAGCATTTCAGGGCGTGGCCTATCCCTGAATGTATCCAATGAATTGCTGAGGAAAAACAGACAGCAATACAGACAGCAATACAAGTAGGAGTAGTGCTCATGATATGGCTGAATTAAAGTGTCAAGGGCGTCTCATTTCAGATGTGGCCAATGGCAAATAACAACGTTTTGTGTTGCAAAACTATGTAAACCACTAGTATGTGAAATGTCAGAACCAAGAACCCCAGTAACACGGACGTCAGATCATGAATATCAATACTGAACTTTAATATTCTGAAATATTCTAGCAAACTGAAATGGATTGAAATTGGTTGTATACATCAAAGGAGCAACAGTCTTCTCGTGAAGTGAAGAAAATCAAGGAGAAATGGAGTAGAATCCTAATTCACAAAAGGGTTTCAAACCAGACCTTCCTGAAAAATTACCTACTCAACCAAATAATAAACTGAATAATATATCAATAAGTTTTGTTCTCTGTAATATTGAATGTGATTTTGCATTGAACGTGTGCTGAAAACTTGGGAATCCACCAGTTGCCTTCCTTAACTTGTGTCACACTAAAATTATATGATGTATCAGTGACCTTGTTCCATAACTTGATTTGCTTTATTCAAAGAGGACCTTGGCAACCAGCTCATATTTATGATAGCTAGGGCAACTTGCAATCATGTGATTGTGATATGTGATCTTTCCAAGCAACATTCAAACAAGCAAAATGAATTGGGAAAACCAGATTCACTCAATGACCACATGATTCATCTAATAACCATATGATACATTTAATGATCATGGTAGAAATGGTCACAAAATTGGATCTGGATAATTATGATGACTTGTTTAATGACTGTATTGTTTAGTGATCAAAAATCCAGTTCTAATTGTGGTCAGAAGTCAGGGACTACATAAAGAAGAAAAGTAAGATAATCATGAGATCTATGTAGTATGCACATACTGTATCTACATATAATTAGACATTGAAAAATATTACTGAAATTAAATTCAAGTTGTTTATTTGGGGAAAACTGGAGAGAAACTTAAATGATATTTTTGTCAAGATCTGGAATGAAACCATTGCCCTCATTATACTAACTACTTATGAACTGCATTAAAAAGAGAAAAAAAATCCTGGCACCTTGATTGCATATGTTTTAGCATACAATTAGCAATGCATTTCTGCAATAATAGCATAAGCTTTGCAATGCCCTGGCTTATTTACCATGCACTGTAGATAAAAGAAGTATTATTCCCATTGCTCTTATTATTCAATTAAGATACATATCAAGACTAATAATAGTAATAAAAAAGATAATCAGCATATTCTCTGGCAACTTAAAGCCACAACTCATGAATGTATAAATCCAATTGAAATGAGAGGAACATGTGCAAGATTGCAGTCATAGAAAGCACTGAAGAGGGAGATCAAGTGAGAATCTTTGGCTAGATGAATCCTTCTGTATCATGGAGATAAAAGAGAGATATCTGGGCCTCAAGGCAAACCTCTTGGATGCTGCCCCAACCCTAACATTCATGATAAATGAAAGACCTTCTGGTGGTTTTTGTCAGAGAAGACCTGTCCAGGGTTTGTACACCTATGCCTGTCCAGGGAAGAACAGCAGGAACATTGGCTATATGCTGTGTTAGGATGAAGTTGCACAGACAGGCTGTGACAGCACTAGAGTGACCGAATCGTATTGCAAAAATTCAGACTCTCACTGATTGCAAGAAAGCATTTGGACCTCTCGACTGCCATTTTTATTTATTTAACAAAATGATATCATTTTATTTATTTAAGCTGCCCATCTACCAGAAGGAACTGTGGGCAGTAAATAAAATAAAAACACAATTCAATAAGGCGATTATTTGAATAATAAACAATGTTGAGGTTCTGATAAAACTTGCATCAATCCATCAACTATTCCACACCGGCTCTATCAACATCTTGACCCCGGTGCCTTGGTTGACATGCATTGAGATATTCTGCTGCACTGGCATATAATTCATTTCTGCCTGCTAGATCATCTCACCTATCATGGTTGCCTTGGGCAAATGTCCAAGAATCATACCTCTATGGCTTCTCTAAGGATTTGTGACAGCCTGGCATGGATCACAATGGGGTTTGGCTTGTTTAAAAACCATAGGCTCTCCAAAGTGACTGCTATGCTTTCATTCTTTATGCTTCGAATCTCTTTTTCCGCCTTATGAGCTAACAAGCCAAGACATTTAGAGCTACCAGATGTTTAACAATGAACATACTTTTGCAACGCAGATAATCATGTTATGAAAATAGTTATGTGGGGAGTTTTAGTTGGTTTGATAGGTCAGAAATTGTTCAGACTTGCAACAGATATCAGCAAGAAAAGTGATCAATTGCTTTTTTAAAGGAGGGTTCTCCCATCCTCATGTTACTTTCAAAATAACCCTGTAAATAAAAATAGGCAGAGAGAGTTTCATGCCCACTGCATGTCTTGATGGCTAATAAGGGCTTTTAAGAAGTTGAGCCTTGATCTATTTCTCAGGTTGGATGAGAAATTAGGTATTTTTCTGATCCAAAACAAATCTAATATCTAAATGCATGCACAAATAATGGGAGTTATCCATCACTGATATAGGGTATCCTGCTTGAGCAGCGGGTTGGACTAAAAGACCTTCAATATACCTTCCAGCTCTATTTATTGACAGGCAGGAAAGCTGCTATCTAAGTACACTTCCTGAATTATATCCCCAAATCCTTTGTAAGGGTTGTAAATTCTATTTACAATAGCCTTAATTAAAAGCACCACTAGTGCCATTAATATAACACACACACACACACACACCATTTTCCAGAATTGCAGCAGATCAAGAACATGTTGGGAAGATACAAAATTTGAGAAGAGTAAATGTTCTTCAAGAGGTGTTTGTCCTTCATCATGTGACGCACAATGAAATCAAGCAATAGAATGGACAATGAGTTGGACCAACAATCTTCCTCTATTCTTGTGCAGGTGCTGGGGAGCATGGAACAGAGTACAATTGATATCTGAAGTCATTCTCTCTCCTCTAGTCATCCTTTTAGATTATTTGCTGAACTGAGTTGCCCAATTTTCTCTAATAGCCATCTATTATTTTTAAAGCTATTCTCTTTTCCCAGTTCTATAAAAGATCCGACAGGAATATAAAGTTACTGGTCACTTGATCTCTTCTATAGAGTAGCTAGAGAAAATGAAATTACCTTCAGTTAGAAGCTGCCTATGGAAAAATTCTGGAAGAATAGCGCTATGAATATTGATATGAGATTTCCGTTTGAGTAAATTGGAGAAAAGAGATAGCGCGCAGAAAGGGCTAAGGCTAATGTTGTGATGGAATGATTTACAAAAAACAATAGTAACTCAGTTTCTGCAGATGCAAGTCTTCAGACTGTTATCTATTACAACAAAATGAAACAGCCCAAGTGGGGCTTTTCACCTGAGGCCCCAAATGGAATTTTGTCAAAGTTCAGACCCCTCTAATTGATGCTCCTTTCTGGGCCCTGCTTTGCAATATTGTTTTAACAAGAAGGCAGAGTAAAGAAAGTATTTCCCCACAGAATGCACAATTAGCGTGAGGAAATCTGTGCTTTGGCATGATGGTCACTAGTTCAGATCGCTTTAAAAGAGAATTGCACAAATACGTGGAAGAGAGGTTTATTGCTTACTGATAAGAAATAAGAATGAAACACCCAGATTTAGAAGTTGCATAAAAGAACAGATTCGGTCACTCACACTGAGGGCCCATCTACTCTTATGGCTGAGTAGGTGCATTTAAGAACATACCCAACACAGGAAATTGTCTTCTTCTACTGTTATTTCACAACAGTCATTATGTAAGAATACGTGACCTGTTATTCAATGAGGTTTAGAAATTATTGAGACACAGGATTTTGACAAATCTATTTCCTTTCAAACTACATTACGTGTGTATATTAACCTTTAAAGTCTTCAGAGCAAAAGTTAAAGTTATATTTAAATTGTTCCCAACATCCATCTCCTCTCACAAATGACTGTATGGCTGTAATTTTGTTGCTTGTATCCTTACAATTTATATTGACTGGTCCCTAATATGATTTGATTGCTTATTTGTACCCAGACTATCATTAAGTGTTGTACCTTATGATTCTTGATGGACTTATCTTTTCTTTTATGTACACTGAGAACATATGCACCAAGACAAATTTCTTGTGTGTCCAATCACACAGGCAATAAAATTCTATCCTATCCTATCCTATCCTAACCTATTCTATTCTAATAGTATCTTTTTACATATTTTTGTAGCTTCATGTAAAAGAGACCTACATGGACCAGCAGTGTGACTTTTACATATTTTTATATAGTGATAAAGACAATCTATATACAAACATACCCTCCCTCTCACCCTCCCTCCACTCTCTGTCTCCCGCTCCCAAACACAAATACACAAACAACACATAAAAAGACTCTAATAATAGGAAGATTTTCAGTCAGCAATAAAGGTAGATATTGTCTTTTATCGGATCAAAGAAGTCAACTTAGTGATCTCAACAAGTTCTACCATCACCCACCATACCTCCATTGTCAGTATTGCTGAATATTTCCATCTTAATGCATGCAATAATCCTGCTGCGTTTATCATTTACAAAAATAAAGTTCAATGACTTTTTTCCAGCTGTTTCCCATCAACCCCAAAAGGAAGATCTCTGGTCTAATTGTGTATTAACCTTTAAAGTCTTCTGACTCAAATGTATTTATATGAATCTGAAATTTTCTGGCTTCTTTGTAGTCTAATATGCATAATAAATTGTCTCTTTATATTGTTTATATTTCCAATATAAATTGGAAGTCAGTTTTTACATTCTAAGCAATTAAGTAAGTAACCGATGCCAATGGCACATCATTTTATAACCATTCTCTTTAATGACTATAACATTGTATAGATTTCAAAATTCTTAGCTGTGTATTTTGCCATTGTTCTATTTGTACATTGGAACCTAAACTTTTAACTCACTTCTTCATACATTCCTTTATTTACTCTTCTGTTTCTAATTTAATAAAAAAATGTTACAACAGCATTAAGAAAAGTGACTTATGACTGTTTTTCACACTTATGACCTTTGTAATATCTCCCTGATCATGTGATCAAAATTTAGATGCTTGACAACTGATTCATATTTATGATTGTTGCTGTGTGCCATAATCATATGATTACCTTCTGCAATCTTCTCACAAGGAAAGTCAATGGGGAAGCCAGGTTTACTTAACAACAAAGTAAAATGGGGCAAAACAAATGTCAGATTTAATAAAAGAAATTGTGGGCTCCATTGTAGTCATAAGTCAAGGATTATCTACATAAATATCCATGCCACTGAATTTCAGGGTGTATTCTAATGAAAAAAAATCTTCTATTTCTTAGCAGAAATGACTTTTTCATCTAAAACTAATAGAAACTGCAGAATACATTTTCAAATCAGATAGATTCAAATGTCCTCTTTCTTGTGTGTGTTTTAACACGTTATATTTAACTTATGGATTTTTTCCTCTGCCAAACTAACATAGATATTTTCTTTTGTCACTGTTTAATTAAATGCCATATCAGTAGTCAAAACAGCTACTCAGCCACTCCTCATCTGATGGACAGCTATATAAATTTGATTAATAACTAACTAAATAATAAGTCTGTAAACATAATTTTAGGCAAGGCATTCATGTTTATCATGGAAATTATCCCCAACAATGACAATTGTAGGTTCTACCATTTTGAAATAATACACAATTAGTATTTGTCATAGTGATGTTAACACACTTTTCTTTCTTCTCAACCTTAAAACTTGGTTTTATCATCAAGTCCTATTCTCATGGTTTTTGTTCACAACTTATGTTCTTTAAATTGTTTTAGCTTTCCCATTAATGTTTTAATTCCCTTTAGGGGATCTTCCAAACCAACAAACAATCTGCAAAAGCCCTTAGTTTCTAAATTTATTTCTAAATCTTTACTTTCCTAATCCCCTCATCTTGTTTTATATCTCCATTTCTTCTGCAATGAATACCAGGCCGGTGACTTATCCCTGGCCCATTTTGCTGCAGGGCCAGGGAGACACTGACCTTCGGCACGGCCTCCATCTTGTTCCTACCTCCTGGGAAGGTTTTGGCCTTCCCAGTGATGTCATCCAGGGCGGAGCGTGCAGCACTATAAAAGGGCTGGACAGGCTCTAGGGCCTCCTTTTCGCCCTGGATGACAAGAGGCGAACACCCACCCGCCCTCCCTATCTTTCAGTGTGCCAGTGGGGGTCGCCCCTCGGGGGGCCAAATAGGAATTTTTGGCGGTCGTGGTATTTTCTGTGACCGTTTTTTCGCCTATTCCACACTGCGGTGAAGGATACGTGGTTAGGGGGTGCTTCGCTCATGCTCAGGCTAATTGGCATACCTTTGGTCATTTGGGTAGGCAGGTTAGGGGCAGAAAACTGGGTGGTGGTTTAGCAACTGCGTGTTCTCCGTTGGGCATCTTTGGGGATAATTGACAGGTTCTCTCCAAAGGCTTGTGGTGGAAGCAACCTGAGCAATTGGGGGGAACCTGTCTTTGGGTCCCGCCCATTGCTTTCCCCTTGTATGGGATAGATGGCGGGACCTCCCACATGCAAGTGCATGGCAGTGAGTCAGGTGAGGGCATGGCCCCTCACCTGGATCAGCATGGAGCTACGCCCATATGTTGCCCCGGAAGTTTTTATGATGTCATTTTCCGCCCCGGAAGCAATTGTTTGACCCTGTGGGTCCTTGTTTAGGGTTATAGTTAATTTATGCAAATTTATTTAAATAAATTATTAATTAATCCAGTTTAAATCCAGCTCTTGTGTCCGTGTCGTTACTTCACCTCTGCTGCAAAGTAAGATTTGATTTTACCTGTGAAGAGAAAAGCCAAGCAATAGACTTGGTGGAGTGAGTGGGCTTTTTTAAAAGAATAAAATGCAAAACAGGACATTGTCTGCCAGGATCTTTTGATGGAGGACAAATGCAAGGCAGTGGATTTTATCCTCTTGCTCTTTAGTGGTTGGGATTTGTTTTGTTTTGGTCTGTTCATGAGATTGCCTTTGCTCTTTGCAGGCTAGGGTCCTTACGAATGCGGTGCACATTCTGCACAGCATGGGAATTCACCAAGCAGATGTTTATGTTTATTTCACCTCCCAGGAGAATGTTACATTTATATGGTTTCCTGCTCATGATCAAATGGGGCAAACAATACTGATAAGTTGGTGGGGACATTGCAACTAAGGAAACGGGGGGGGGGAGGAATGTTTATTGCAGAGAGGTGAGAGAAAAGAATTGGAGAATGGAAATGGGCAATGAAAATACATTTCAACTAACAGTCCGGTACAACAAATTGCAGCATGAAGAAGCAAAAGCTTATAGATGATGTGGAAGTGAACTTTGAATCTAAAAATAATCAGATCAAAACAATATTTCAATCTATAAATGAGTTTAATTGGGACAGTAATCCAATTACTGTCCCAATTACATTACATGGACAATGTTTTAGTCTTAGATAATGTCCAACTTCTTTTTTATTGTTTTGTATCTATTTATATTTGTATTTATACTATTATTGTAAGCCGCCGAGTCCTTCGCGATTGGGCAGCATAGAAGTCGAACAAACAAACAAACAAACAAACAAACAAACAAATAATTGTTGGATTGGGAATGGAAGGGCTCAGGTTTACACCTTCATTCAGCTATAAAATTCAATAGTCAACTTTTAACCAGTTGCCATCTCACAGCTCACTTAACTCAAATGTAAAGGAATACAGCAGCTATTGCACTGAGATCCCCAGAAAAGAATAGAAAAAAATGAAATTCAATAATAATTAAAAACTAATCATCACCCTTCCTCCTCCTCTTAAGATCTGAGCCTACATTGCTTATATTACGGACCAATTTTTGTCCTTAATATACCCTACCACCTTCTTCTTTCATTCCATCCTAAGTATGCATTAGCATATTTTTTAGTTAATGGGATTCAAATAACACTAGTTCAAGATAGTCTCTAGATCTAAGATCCTAACTTATACTGAATAGCAAGAACATGCTTGGAATAGAACAGGTATTGGGTTGGTGCATGCAGTGGTTAAAATGCACTACTGTTGGCTAACTCACTGCTCATTCCAGCAGTTCGATTCTGAATGATTCTTGAAAGGGTAAGAGATGGCAATGAGTGAATATTGGATGACAAATAAATATTGGTTCATATGTTGTGTCTGTATCAGTACAAAAATGTAAAATTTGATAAAATTACATTCAAGTAAAAGTTAAAGTAGTTCATGTCAATCTCTACATTATTCATAAGTTCCCACAATAAACAGGAAGAATGTTTAAGCCAAGCCAAGGCACTTTGGAAAATATATTATAAAATATATAAAATGGGGAGCATTTTATCTGTTGCCACCAAACATAAGAAAGGCTACAGACAGGCCCAATGAGGATGGGAGAGATGATCAGATCTCTCTCTCTCTCTCTCTCTCTCTCTCTCTCTCTCTCTCTCTCTCTCTCTCTCTCTCTATCTATCTATCTATCTATCTATCTATCTATCTATCTATCTATCTATCTATCTATCTATCTATCTATCTAGTTAGTCCAATACACCATGAAGGTTATAGAGGATATATTCATAGTAAAATATATCAATGAAAGAATAGAAGAGAAGATATAGGAATGAAATATAACAATGAAAGAATAGAAGAAAAATATATGAGATAAAGGAGAGACAATAGGACAGGGGATGGGAGGCAGACTAGTGCACTTATGCATGCCCCTTACTGATCTCTTAGCAATCTGGAGAGGTCAACCATGGATAGACTAAGGGTAAAATGTTGGGGGTTAGGTGATGATACTACGGAGTCCAGTAATGAGTTAACGCTTTGACAACTCGATTACTAAAGTCATATTTTTTACAGTTCAGTTTGGAGTGGTTAATATTAAGTTTGAATCGGTTGTGTGATCTTGTGTTGTTGTGGTTGAAGCTGAAGTAGTCGTTGACAGGCAGGACGTTGCAGCATATGATCTTGTGGGCAATATTTAGATCATGTTTAAGGCGTCATAGTTCTAAGCTTTCTAGACCCAGGATTGTACGTCTAGTTTCGTAGGGTATTCTGCTTCGAGTGGAGGAGTGAAGGGCTCTTCTGGTGAAGTATCTTTGGACATTTTTGAGGGTGTTAATGTCTGAGATGCGGTATGAGTTCCAAACAGATGAGCTGTGTTCAAGGAAGGGTCTGTTTGAAAGCATAGAAAGAAACTAATGATCAACTTTGAAACCTTTAGTGATTCATAATATGGGCACATATCAATGAAAATATAAAGCCTCTTTCAATTACAAGGTAATAGATCTTAAACCCCTGACACCAACAACAATGGAACTTTCACCTTCATCTGGTAAAAAACAAAAGCTTGCATAAAGCTTCTCACACTGTTGCACAATATTTTGGCCACCTTGTAAGAAGCTTCAGCCAACTGAACACTCAAAACTATATAAACTGTGTTTCCCATCTCTGTTTAGTACAGTAATAATAGCAGACATTAGTAAGAACACAAACACACACACATACTGAATAAATTTCTCACCTGCAGTAAAGATAAAGGTGCTGCTTGAACAAGGTTTTGGAGTTCTTCAGTGCTTATTATTATCAACAGTAGCATAATATTAAATCTGAGTAGAGGAAAGGCTCATTGCTATTTCAAGGGTGCTACACGACAGCAAGCAGAAATGTTGAAATGGTTGCTAAGTACGAAACCCAAGTACAACTTTTAAAAAGCCAACTATGAACTCATAGAAGCTGACCTCTCAACTCTTGACTAGCAAATTCTATTTTCTGGCTGTAAAACTGCCGATGACTTCTATAACATCTTCTTGCTCAAAGCCAAAAAAACCCTATCAGACTACATGTACCACTAATAACCACCATAACCAAGAAAAACAAACTACCCATATCAATAAGGAAGCTACAGTCCCCCAAAAAACCCCTCTGGTGAAAAAACAAAACAGGCTATGTAGCCAAGTTCAAAAACCGCTACAAAAATGTATGCCACCAAATAAAGATGGAATGCTTCAACTATCACAGCAAACAAGAGGAAAACCTTTGATGCACAAAATACAACCGTGCCTTCTACAATTTTGTAAACAGCAAACTTAAGGACTCAGACCCCTCCCACCACTAAAAGGACTCAACAACAAAGAATGCAATGAAATAGTTAAACCCTACCTTTTAAAAAAATGATTTGGCTCAGTCTTTGTAAACAGCAAGAGCTCTTACCCAAATTTCCCTAGTCATACCACAAATAATTACTACAAATTAACACAAATAGATTTCACAGAAGATAACATTGAAAAAACACTATGCAGCTTAAAATCATCTCTATCAATTGGACCTGATGGGCTATGTACATCGCCCTATCTAATCTCGTTCCTATTAAAAGTGGTGTACCCCAAGGCAGCGTACTAGGACCAACACTCTTTATTTTCTATATAAATGACCTTTGTGATCACATTATAAGTGACTGCGTTCTCTTCACCGATGATGTAAAACTCTTCAACACCACGGACAACATTGCTACACTCCAAAAAGACCTCGACTCTGTGTCAGAATGGTCAAATACAAGCTGAATAAACAAAACCTTCTTCAGTAATATCACACTTCTAACCAGAGCACACAAAACATTCACCAGATCAATCCTTGAATACAGCTCATTTGTCTGGAACCTACACCACATATCGGACATAAATACATTAAAAAGTGTCCAGATATACTTTACTAGAAGAGCCCTCCACTCCTCTACTTGCAATAGAATATCTTACGCAACCAGACTTGAAATCCTGGGCATAGAAAGCTTAGAACTACATCGCCTTCGGCACGACCTAAGCATAGCTCATAAAATAATCTGCTACAACATCCTCCCTATCAACGACTACTTTAGCTTCAACCACAACAATACACAAGCACACAACACATACAAACTCAAACTGGTGGGTCAGTGGTTAGAATGCAGTACTGTGGGCTAATTCTGCTAACTGCTAGACCAGTGTTTCCCAACCTTGGCAACTTGAAGATATTTGGACTTCAACTTCCAGAATTCCCCAGCCAGCATTTCTGGGAGTTGAAGTCCAAATATCTTCAGGTTGCCAAGGTTGAGAAACACTATGCTAGACAATTGCCAGCAGTTCAGTTCTCACTGGCTTAATGTTGACTCAGCATTCCAAGCTTACAAGATGGGCCAAATGGGGACCCAGATTGTTGGGGACAATATGTTGACTGTGTAAGTCACTTAGAGAGGAGTATAAGCACTGTGAATTGGTACACATGTCTAACGCTATTGCTATTTGTGCAACCAGAATCATGACTCATTTCTGATGGCAGAGCTGGCATTATTATGGCTAACACTTTCCCCCCCATTTGCTCTCCCTTACGTCCTCTGGTGTTCTGTCGGACTCTCTGGTAGAATCCTCCCAAAAATTCACAGGTACAAATTTCAGACACACACACATTTGAAAATTCAAAACAATGTTTTTTATAATGAAAATTCACTTAAACCAAGCCCTCTTTTGGTATAGCAAAGAGCACTCGTCTCCAAACAAACTGGTAACTTGTACAAGTCCCCTATCAGTTCTGTGATACTTAGCTTGCAGCTGTGAGGTAATACACAGTCCTTCTTCTTTCACAAAGTGAAACACACTTTGCCCTGGTTTAGTTTCAAAGCAGGGAAAAATCAGCACACAAAAGGTCAAACTCAGTAAAGCAGTCACGAAACACAACAATCAGATAATCCTCCACAATGGCCAAACCCACAGGCTGCTATTTATAGCAGCCTCACTAATTACCACATTCCCACCCAACCACAGGTGGCCTCATTTTCTTTGATAATAATCTCTCAGTTGTTGTTGCCTATGCATCGCTCTCCGCATGCGTGGCTGTATCATTAACTCTTGTTCTGAATCCAAGGAGGAGCTAGATAATTGATCTCCTTCTGAGCTGTCTGCCCCACTCTCCTCCTCCCTGTCACTCATGTCTTCTTGGTCAGAGGAACCTTCATCAGCAGATTCCACTGGGGGCAAAACAGGCCTGCAGCATGTGGATGTCTCCCCCACATCCACAGTCCTTGGGGCAGGAGCTGGGCCAGAGCTAACCACAACATCTGGGCACCCATGTCTCTCATTTTTCATGGTGTGTCAAACTGAAGCCAACTTTAGAATCAAAGAAAGATGTATATAAAGGTTCTTGAACAGTGATGATTTTCAGACAACTGTAGGCAGATGTCAGACTATTTCTAAACTGGTTTAACCTATCAGCCATACAGTTCTGTTGCTTTAGCCTATCTTTAAATTTCTAGCAAAATAGGACTGTTCTATAACTTGGTAACAACATTCAGCACGCTAATCATTCTATATTTGCATGAATTCATGCCTGAGCAATATTCAAAGTGTATCTCCAGCTGAAAAAAGTACTCCAGCCTAATGAGGGTCTTTCATCGCATAGAAGTACTTTGTCTGTCTCTGTCTATCTGTCTGTCTGTATTTGTTTGTCTTTGGTCTGAAAGTATAGCCTAGAATAGAGATCTGTGGCAGTTTGTCACAGCAAGATAGAACATAGTTGCTAAAACTGTCTGTGGTCAGATTTAGTTTTTCAGTGAATATGTAAATAGGTATCTACATAGGTTATGGCAGGGGTAGGCAAAGTTGGCTCTTCTATGATGTGGACTTCAACTCCAAAAATTCCTGAGCTATTATTATTATTATTATTATTATTATTATTATTATTATTATTATTATTATTAAGATTTGTATGCTGCCCCTCTCCGTAGACTCAGGGCAGCTCACAAAAGTGATAAAAAACAATACCTAGCATGATTGGCTCAGGAATTCTGGGAGTTGAAGTCCACAAGTCATAGAAAAGCCAACTTTGCCTACTCCTGGGTTATGGCAAGTTGCAAACAATGACAGGTGACCTGATGACTTAAATGGTGTGATTTATGCACATAATTGCACCATATTATAATATACACATATATTGTATATTGCAATACTGTATATATAACCTAATGTTGATTTGATCATGATTTGCTATAGTCACCTATAGGTACGTGAAAAGTTTTTGTGAGAATTTCCTTTGTTATATTTAATATCAAATGACTGTTCATTTAATATGTACTACTTTATTGTTTATAGGTATAAATTCCCCTTTACTCCTAAGGGCTGGGTTTGCACAAAATACTAAATTAGATTAAAATCTGTTTGGATAGCAGGATATTGTTGCAACTTTTATGTACTGAAATGTAAAGATGAGACTATTGCATGAAGCCATAATAAAATGATTTGTATTATAAATCATTGTAAAATTTGTAAAAGCCAACACAGTTCTAGGCTGCATTAACAAAGGGACAGAATCAAGATCGTGTGAAGTGTTACTTCCACTTTATAAAGCCTTGGTAAGGCCACACTTGGAATACTGTATTCACGATGCAAAAAGGATGTTAAGATTCTAGAAAAAGTGCAGAGAAGAGCTACAAAGATGATTAGGGGACTAGATGCTAAAACATAGGAACTGGGCATGGTTAGTTTGATGAGGAGAAGGACCTGGGGAGACATGATAGCAGTGTTCCAATATCTCATGGATTGCCACAAAGAAGAAGGAGTCAACCTATTCACCAAAGCACCTGAGGGTAGAACAAGAAGCAATGGGAGGAAGCAACAAGGAGAGAAGCAACTTAGGACTAAGGACAAATTTCCTGACAGATAGAACAATTAATCAGTGGAACAGCTTGCCTCCAGAAGCTGGAAGTTTTTAAGAAGATGTTGGATAACCATCTGTCTGAAGTAGTATAGGGCTTCCTGCCTAAGCAGGGGGTTGGACTAGAAGACCTCTAAGGTCCCTTCTAACTCTGTTGTTGTTGTTGTTGTTGTTGTTGTTGTTGTTGTTGTTGTTGTTATTATTATTATTATTATTATTATTATTATTATTATTATTATTGTACAGCATCCTTTGTGAGCCCAATTGCCCAGGTCTAGGCCTTTCTGTGCTAATTGAATCCATTCAGTTTGTAAAGATAGTTTTTTGAGTGAATCTTTTAAAGGATCTTCAAGCTAAGTATGTGAAACTTATTCCACTCTTCAACCTATTCCTCCTCCTCCTCCTCCTCCTCCTCCTCCTTTTATTCTGAATAAATCTTTTTTGCTCTCTGAAAACTTGAGAAGGAAATAAGAGATGGTTCAAACATAATGTTTGGTGAAAATAAGTGACTGTCAGTTCTGGGAATTATTAGCAAAGCTGGATTTGGCAGCAAGACGGTAACCCAACTCCATTCGTAATATGCACCACATGGGCTAACACAGATGCTCTTGATAAGGTTGTCTCTTTCCAGAAGACAGGATGAAAGAAACAAAGGGAGAAAGACCACTGATGATTTGCATATATTAATTTTCTTATATGCATGCAAAACTGAGCACCAGTCTAATAGGGCCAAAAGGAGAGAGGAAGTAGGTGTGAGGGAATGTGTCTGGCCCAATTTTGTAATAAAAGAACAATGCTGTTGGAATGCTCCAAATACTTCTTAAAACAAGTCTTGTTAGTTTGAAGCTGCTCTCTTTACATTGGAGGTTGCGACCTGGGCAGCCCCCAAAAAGTCTTGGAGCCTCATACATTCTCCAACCTTTTTTGGTGGCTTCCAGAACTACTTTCAAGGACACTGCTGGATTTCACTTTCCTGTCATTTGGAGATAGAACATTGTGTTCCAAATGTAGTGTCAAAATGTAGGCTTGTAGTATAAAACAACAGCAGTGCCCTTGAATGTTCCCCAGCCCACAAAGATAATGCCATTCAATTTATATTTTGTTATCAACCTACTTACCTGGCTTGTCTCCCAATTTGTGCACACTATCAAAACTCTTGCAGTCTGTAGCCTTTAATTGTCTGGAACAGTGCATCAAAGACAGGGATGGGCTATTGCCTGGGTAGAGGGGAACACAGTGGGGTAATGAAAATGGAGCTCCACCCCAGAGCACCCAATTTGCACTGAAAGTTGTTGAAAGAAAATGCAGGCCGTCCTGCATAAGCCATGCCCACAGCATGGTAGTAAAAAGTTTGGTAGCCCTTCACTGATCAAAGGGCAACACTTTTTCAACCAAGATACCATAAATAGACTAATTTAACGAATGCATCCAAAATCCAGAACCCATGGCTCTCATGAAATTGAAATTTGGCAAATGTTATAACAATTTTATGACATAAAATTATCATAAAGCACTTTATGACATACAGTAATGCCAAATGACATAAAACATTCTCTGTGGTCAACTTCTGATGTTTGACTGTGTGTGTGTATAGTTCAGTATGGGCTATTTTCAAGACAGATACATACAACTCTGTATCATACATCCCTCAATGTTGAAGTACTTCCAGTACATTAGAAGCTCTGCTATTGCTAAAGGCATTGAGGAATCTGATAACGAAATATTATGACGGGTTGGGGTCATGGGTTATCTAATATCCATTAAATGTAGTTTCAATCACTGAAATGGTTTTATCCAGTCATAAAACACCACCCAGAGCCTCTCTCTGAGGGAAATGGGTGATTAAGAAATATGTAATATGAATGAATGAATGAATGAATGAAAGAACAAATGAGTAAACAAACAAATGAACAAATGACTGGTGGACAGGAGCAGAGTTATCTAAGGAAAGTAAGAAATTAGAATTAAACTAAGGGAGCATACCTAACTTTTCTGAATAGGGATTAAGATTGGTTTTAGCATAATAGAGAATTCTGGGAGCTCAAATCATACATTTTAGATTTGTCAAGGTTGAGAAACACAGGTATAGGCAAAGGCCCTCCTCCTCATTCTGACTACCTGACTTGAATGAATTTTTTCCTGTCCTAAACTTTGCTCTGATTTGTCATTTTACTGAAAGCAGGGCCCCTGATAGAAAGCAGCTTAGTTTTTCTACAGCTACCAGTATCAACAATTTGAAAACTCTTTTTATAAAGATACAGTTTGGGCTCATTTGTATTTGGAGTAGGAAGCTGCATGATGATCTATATACTTTTTTAAATGATGATTTGAGAACATGAACAAAATGCTTCTCCTTAGGCTGATATGTTGTGACTTAAGAAAATTTGAAATACCTGTTAGGGGTCAGCTCTTGCTGAGCAAGACTTTATATTTATCAGTTAGAGATTGAGTCTGTAGCGCCATAGTCTCTGACCTGGAATTTCCAATGGGAAAACAGATTCCAGCAGAAAATAAGGAAGGAGAAGCAAAATCTTCTGTCAATAAACTAAGCAGTGTGGGTTTGTGGATGTGTCTGAGAGAGTAATCTGACAGTGAAATTTGACATTGCATGGTCTATATTTTAACCCCCAGTCCTTCACATTTTTGAACACTGTAATTAGTTGTCAGTTTGGCATTTTTACCCTTGAAGAACCTGGACTGTATTGAGATCTTAAGTGACAAAGACTACACAAATGAGAATGCAAGAAAATTAGGTTAGATTAATAACATTTAAAAATAATATACCTGGCTCAGGCTGGCTCAGGCTGACTGACTACAAACAGTAATATATTTTAAGCATGACTTGTGTCAAATAAGAAGCTGGCCAAAAACAAAACAAAACAAAACAAAACAAAACACCCACTAGTGTTAAATTTAAATGCCACTATCTTTAATCCTCCAAATATAACTTGGTAACAGATGCAAGGAATCTTGATTTTGGAAATATGTTACTTTTCTGGCAACTATGGTATCACCTGGTACTGTGGAGCAATGGTGAAACTGATGCAGGTCCCAATGCTTGGGGATGGGCTCTTCCCTCTGGCACAAATGGAGTTGGTGATTAGCAATCAGCCTACTCTCATTTGTTGATAACTCTAGGGCTGAGGAACAGGAGGAACCTCCTGAATCTAAGCCCACAACTTATGATGGTCATGAGTCAAAAGAGTCAGTGCACAACCAAGCAACACTCTGGGCATGGTAGACCTAAGAACAATGAAACATACGGGTTTGAACTAGGAGACTCATACTCTCCCTCTTGCCACTCTAGTGAGACATGGGTCAGCAATGGAAAGAAACAAATCACTTTAGGATTAAAGATTTGCTTAAATAGCATCCATGCCTTTTCCTCATTGCTTGAGAATAAAGCCATCACTTGATGACAAAGTCCCTGCTCCCAAACAGCAAAAAATGCCTGTGCGGCTCATGACAGAGTATCCCAGATGCATCAAACCTGATATTGGTGTGGTGTTAAATAATGCTTTTTTAATGTAAGGATGCTGGACATAATGCCTCTTCCATTCATGGTTACCAGATTATATTATTTGAACAGAAAAGAGAAAATTATCTGTGATCACGGACTGAATTGCCAAGAAATGCAACACATTCAGAGACTACAGCTGGTCCAGAATGCAGCCACATGAGCTGTTGTGGGTGTACCTAGGTACATCCACATCACACCAACACTCTGTGAGCTGCAGTGGCTCCCCATCAGTCTCTGGACGCAATTAGATATTGACAAAATTGAACGGGTCCAAAGACAGGCTACAAGAATGGTGGAAGGTCTTAAGCATAAAACGTATCAGGAAAGACTTAATGAACTCAATCTGTATAGTCTGGAGGACAGAAGGAAAAGGGGGGACATCAAAACATTTAAATATGTGAAAGGGTTAAATATGGTTCAGTAGGGAAGTGTTTTTAATAGGAAAGTGAACACAAGAACAAGGGGACACAATCTGAAGTTAGTTGGGGGAAAGATCAGAATCAACATGAGAAAATATTATTTTACTGAAAGAGTAGTAGATCATTGGAACAAACTTCCAGCAGACGTGGTTGGTAAATCCACAGTAACTGAATGTATACATGCCTGGGATAAACATATATCCACTGTAAGATAAAATACAGGAAATAGTATAAGGGCAGACTAGATGGACCATGAGGTCTTTTTCTGCCGTCAGTCTTCTATGTTTCTATGGAAATGAAGTCATCAGCAGAATAAGCACATGTGCAATTGCACACACCCTTCAACAAAAGCTACAGCAATAGCCCGCAATGAATCCATATCAAGGCATTCATAAGAAGGTTAATTGTCAGTTTAGGGTTAAACGAGAAAGCTTCCGAATACAGAGTCTTGAAGAATAGAGTGTTCCTCATAGAGAGGTATTAGCTGGCAGCCATTTTGATTTTGTAAGATCATGTTTCTGGATAGAAGTGGTTAAGGCCAATACAACACTTGCCTGACAAGAAAGTTTGGTGAAACCTCTATTCTGTTGCCTAAGGTGTAGGACACAACTCAGGACTGGATGGTTGCTTGAGTCTGGAAACTTTGTCATTTTGCGTTGAGCTCAGCTGCTCTGTGGATTGCTTTTGTAGTCAGCCCTGGAGACTTGATTGCTTGCCAGTTCCTGTGGCTGACATTCATTCGTCACATCTGAATCAGGCTCTTTGGCATTGGAATATTTTAAGTCCACAATGGGTATGAAACTATTTCTCCCTCAGGGCAAAGGCTTCCACTTTTTGAGAAAACATTAAATCAGCTGGGCATGGGCAATCTTTCACACAACCATACTTCTGACCATGACCTTTCTATCAACGAAATATTGTAGATGGCCAAATTGATGGCTGAAGTCCAGAACATATACTACTTCATCCCTGACTTACCTTGTACAGCAATAGGCAGCAGAGGATGCATAGGAGGAAGCTTTGTGGAGATAAAGTTGAGCCTCTTGTGACTTTATAATTCGGTCCATCTTATAATTTTATGCATGTATTAGTATTAGTTCAATAACTTATATTAATTTAACCTCTGAATTTATTTCTGTCTCCTGTCTCTGTTTGATATGAGGTCAGTCGCATTGGGCTTAATTGCTGCAATCTCCTTCTGTGCATTCCATGCTAACTCCCTTAGGCATATATCCTCCCTGAATTGTGACTGCCTTTGATTTAGAAAATGCATGTCTTTAAAACGGTAATCTCTTCAAGGATGCAGATAATGAATGCATTTAGAGCTTCCCCTGTTCGAGGTGGGATGAGGGTCAAACTGTTAAAATAACAACAAAAGGCAATTAGCGAGGCATCTGTGTTTTTGATAAGTTAAATGCCCTAGTATTACAGAATATTTGTCTCCACAAAGGAACACCTAAAATTCCTTGGGCAACCCCAAATACATTCCTTATCTATTTTAACAGGGGTTATAGGAAAAAAGGGGCTTGTCTGTAATGAGTCCATAAGTCAGTAAATGGTCCAAGATTCAAAGCATTGATGAGATCATAGATTCTGGAATCAGTGAACAGAATTTGCAGTTTATCCATTCATCTATTCGTCCGTCTGTCTGTCTATCTCATCATCTATCAACCCATCTGCCCACAAAACAGGAAGATAGGTAGCCTTCAACAGAGCTGCTGAGCTCAGAATGTAATGGTTGAGAAGCAAAGAATCTGAATCTGAAAGCAGAAGGTGAAGGCACTCTTGTATTTGTCATTAATGTCCATCACATTTGCTGCAAGGGAAGCCATGGATCTTAGTTGTCACTGAGCCAGGCATCAAGCTATGGTCGTTCTATTTGTTTGCATTTACTGTATTAAATAATGCTTTTTTATTTGGCTAACTGTGCCTCCCCATAGTTCTTTTGAGATTTATGGTTTTCAAGAGCATAGGCTGAGTTTCCATATTCACTCTTTTCACTGCGTGATTTAGACATCTATTAATGAGATAAATAATATGGTCAGCTTCTGATTTAGAATGGAATGGAATGGAATAGAATACAATTCTTTATTGCCCAAGTGTGATTGGATACACAAGGAATTTGTCTTTGGCGCATATGCTCTCAGTGTACATAAAAGAAAATATACATTTGTCAAGAATCATGAGGTACAAAACTTAATGATTGTTTTGTTCAAATAAGCAAGCAGGAGACAATCAATACACAATCAGTATTATTTTTATTATTATTATTATTATTATTATTATTTATTAAATTTGTATGCCGCCCCTCTCCGTAGACTCGGGGCGGCTCACAACAATAGTGGCAAAACAATATAATACAAATCTAATAATTTAAACTAAAAACCCATAATTTAAAAACATGCACACAACACACCATACATAAACAATATAGGCCTGGGGAAGTTATTTCAGTTTCCCCATGCCTGACGGCAGAGGTGGGTTTTAAGGAGTTTATGAAAGGCAAGGAGGGTGGGGGCAATTCTAATCTCAGGGGGGAGCTGGTTCCATGAAACAATCAGAATCCTCCCATCTGCTACCATCACAAATTTATTTTCCCTATCTGGAATACCAAATCCAGATCTTACACGAATATACTCATGGCCTGGGCATTCATTAATAAGGGAGTACGATGGCTACTATGAAGGAACAGTTTGCCAGAAGATGCTGGCAACATGCTAGAAGCACCCTATGCCTCAACTTGTTTTTAGTTGGAGGCCTTTCCCAAAGGCTTTGCTGTAGGCTCTTAAATCCATCCATCTTGCCTCTCAAACACTGTCATACACAGCAGTCTGAAGGCTTTTAATTAAAAAAAAAAACTTGGCCCTTGGCTTTATCTGCAGAAGGCATTAGCAGGTTGATTCTACCTCCCCCCTTTGGTCCATGAATCAATAAGGCAGAGTTTGGCATACCTCTCTCCCTGTATATTTCATCCCTAGCCAATGCCTGCACAGTGCCCTTTTCTAATTAAAAACTGGACACTTTCCCTGTGCCCATTAATATTACCCTGCATAAATCTGTCCTCTGTCCACACAGCTGCCACATGCGATCTGTGCTATACCTTGCAAATGAAGTTGGCTTGTGCTGAAAATCAACAGCCATGTGGAGGAAAACTGTTTTTCTGGATGTATGGCCAGATTTTTGTTTCGAGTATATATATGAATATATAGGCAAAGGCATAGGTTTCGGCTGACACATTCTCTTTTTTTAGACAGTAATTGGAGTTTATTTCATTTTGTTAGGAGATTCTTTTTTTTTAAAGAAAGAAATATTGATTTATTTGAACTGAGAATTAAAATAGCATCTAACGTTTTTATTACTTTTAAAGATCTTTTCTAAAAATATATTAGAAGATGACATCTTGAATAGCCAAATGGACCTGGCAGAGCCTTGAAAGAATTTCTTGGCTTCAGCTATGAAGATTCTGGTAAGAGAAAATCCTTTGATTTGCCAATATCCTTTCAGAAGGTATTAAGTTTATTAGCCATGTAAAACTGGGTGAAGCTATTATACCATATTTTATTCCTCTAGAAGAAGATGAATTTTACATACATGCTGTGCAAATATATGAATAGGTTTCTTCATGAAACAAAAACTGGAGACACTGAATATACAGTTTAAGGAAGAACTTCATATGTGCAGAACCCCTGTCTTCCCACGTTCTCATTAACTGCTCTTCGCAGTCTAAAACAGTGTTTTTCAACTTGAGCAACTTTAAGATGTAAGATTTTACATTACTTGTCTGGGGAATTCTGGAATTGAAGTTTTAAGGAAGCCCAGGTTGAGAAACATTGGTCTAAAACCATCCACTTTTTTGCAAATATTTAGAAATGAGTCCAATTGCTTGCATAACATAGATTGAATTAGAGGTGTCAGGAACAAACTGGAACTACTTTGAAATTATGACATGGGTACAATCATGCCATCATGCATTTACCACAATTATGTACTGGCATGACATCTTCAAAGCACAACTAAGAATGTTCTTTCTGTGCCAGCTTAGGAAGCTCAAACTGCCCAAGGAGCTGCTGATACAGTTCTACAGAGGAATCATTGAGTCTGTCATCTGCACCTCTATAACTGTCTAGTTTGGTGCTGCAACCCAACAGGACCAACACAGACTTCAGAGGATAATCAGAACTGCAGAAAAAACAATTGCTGCCAACCTGCCTTCCATTGAGGACCTGTATACTGCACAAGTCAAAAAGAGGGCGGGGAAAATATTTACTGACCCCTCACATCCTGGACACAAATTGTTTCAACTCCTACCCTCAAAACGTCGCTATAGAGCACTGCACACCAAGACAACTAGATACAAGAACAGTTTTTTCCGAACTCCATCAAATAATTCCTTCAACACTGTCAGACTTTCTACTAAATCTGCACTTCTACTAGTTTTTCTCATCATTCCTATCACCCATTTCCTCCCATGTTGACTGTATGACTGTAACTTGTTGCTTATATCCTAAGATTTTTATTAATATTACTTCTTCATTGCTTATTTGACCTCTATGACAATCATTAAGTGTTGTACCACATGATTCTTGACAAATATATATTTTATTTTATGTACGCTGAGAGCATATGAACCAAGACAAATTCCTTGTGTGTCCAATCACACTTGGCCAATAAAAATTCTACTCTATTCTATTCTATTCTATTCACATCTCTCTATTCTCTTCTCTCCCTTTCTTTACTACAGGATGGGAATTTGATGGGGTAAGTGAAAATTATGGATGTGTCTAAGGGGTAACTGGCTAAACTTAAGCTTGAGTTCTGCTAAAATATGAAATCTACAGTATATCACATGTTCTCTGCTGTTGTACAATTTCACCATTAAATCATGCTAAATAGCCAGCTGATCAAATAGTTAGTGATAAGCTTCACACATCACACTAATCCAGCAAGTAACTTACTGTATTTTTCAGAGTAAAAGACACATGTTTTTCCTTCCTAAAAGAGGCTGATAATTTGGGTGCATCTTATATTCTGAATGTAGTTTTTTAAAAAAAACCTTAACTAGCTTCTAACGATCTTCCCAGCTCTTACTTTGCAGGCTCTTTCATTGTTTCTCTCTGCGAAGAATGTTTTTTAAAAGCCCTAACCAGGTGATAAAATACTGTAATGTGCTGAAGCTGACCAGACTAAGGATGCTGGCCAGATGATTACCTGGTAAGAAGATTCTTTTCCCTATTTTCCTCCCCCAAAACTAAGGTGCATCTTATACTTCGGTGCATCTTATACTCCAAACATTCGGTAATTAATTTGATGAATATATCCAGCCCTTATAATGTTTAAATCATGGTTTATATTTTAGCATTATACATTATTAATACTGATGATATTACCTAGTTTGGGTAATGAAATGTAAGAAAACAACCAAGCTCAGACAGTATTAAGGTCCCCTAATGAGGACCCAAATCATTGGAAGCATTATGCTGAATTTGTAAACTGCTTAGAGAGGGCTATAAAGCACTGTAAAGCAGTATATGAGTCTAAGTCTTATTGCTATTTCAACCCTGAGCTACAAATATTCGTCTTTATTATGTTTTGCACTGTCTAACTCTCACTCATTTCTTAGATATATTTTGGAGCTGGGGTATTTTGGGGTAATTGAGGCTACTGCAATTCACTCTTAGTGAAAATTTTATTCTGCAACAGCTCTCCCTTTAACACTTCAAAGACAGAACTCGCTGGGAAGGGGGAAGGTAGAGTGCAAATAAATGCTATTTGCATGTTGCACACAGTGCAACACTTTGGTTAAAACAACATTGTCTCAGGAGATTCCACTTTTTGGCAGTTGATGCACCCTTGCACAACCTTAGTTCATTTTGAAAACATGAACAATAGAAAATTGATTGACAGCCTATTCAATAACATCCAATCATATTTAGGATATAAGTGTTGGCAATACTCATGGTCTGATTCTGCTTTTTTTTTCAACAGCTTCTCATTTAAACTTCTTTGGTATGCTAAACTTAAAATTGTACTTTTCTCTCTAAGCAAAAAAGAAAAAAGGAAGCTGCAATGTTTCCAGTTAATTGAAAATTAGAACAGTTGTGATAGTACAGTGCATATATTGAAGAAGCAGATTTTTATAGAAGCAAGTATCCGACCGGTCATTAGCACTGGTTAACACCTACAATTGTATAATCTTCCTCTTCCCTGGAATGCCACTTTTGACTCTTTCATTTTTTCAGGATTTCACTGCCATAGACAGATTAATAGTAGCATTAATAAACTGCGATTTTTTTCAACCCCAGCAACTAGTCATTTGAGGAAAACAATGCATGATATAAAATGATGCAATTCCTAAATGGATTTTGGGGAAAACATGACAGATAACAGCTAGGAATAACATCAAAAAAATCTAATTTGGTGATAACAACTATGCTGCTCCCAATTTAGTGGCATTTTATCCCTCTGAATGAACACTCAAACATACCTTTCTATGTTGCATAGAAGTGTCATGCAATACATTTACATTATTTTGGATGATATCAGAAAGAGAGAGAAGTAGAATAGGGAATATACTACCTTAAATGGAAGCTGCAGTATAATCAAATAAGTAATTCAGTAGTTGCCCAAATTTGTACTTTGTTGTTTCAGTTAATACACCTTTTGCTTTTTTAATGATGCATTTCTAAATATGGAGAGTACAGAAAAGGAATAATTTAAAGCATATTTTCAACTGAGGCAGAGATGGCTTGCAAAGTGAATGAAAGCCCCAGTCTGCATAAGAAGTACTACAAGTTCTGACCTAGACAATGACCATAGCAGGTTGACCAATCTGTGTGGATCATGCTATGCCAGTAAAGAAAGATCTTTCCTATATTGTTACTGCTGTTTTGATCTTTCAAGTGTTGACTTTCTAGTCAGCATGGTGGATTCCCATCTGGTTAACATAATGACACTTAATTCCAATGCCTTGACCTTAAAGATTTCCTGGGATAATACCAGAGTGCCACACAAATATAGGATATGTAGTTGTCACAGGTGGAAAAAACTAATGCATCAAGGACTCATTGAAGTCCTGTAGTGTTGTCTATTGGCCTGTGACTTGCTTAAAGCATGCCAGTGCATCTTTGATGCTTGCAACTCTTTTGTAATCTTAATCTCTTTGTTTCTTTTATGTTACACTGCTCCCCCTCAAGGTTAAAGAAAGAGATTTAGACCTTACACACGAAAACCAACCCTTCAAACTTGGGAATTATCTTTGCCTTTAAATGTGAGTGATCAATGCCCATTTTCTTTTGAAAATAAAACTCTTTTGAACCTTGAAAGCCTTCCACTGTTGAGCTATGTCTAAGTGCCACATGGGGAAATGGGCTGAAAACAGCCCATTTTTCCCTCTAGCGCTTACATTGGGGGTTTGAAGTTCAATCCAGAGCAATCAATTTAATTGGTGCAAGCTCTGGTGACAGATTATGCCAGTTTACACTTCAGCATAGCACAAATTTAAATGCTGGGGGGGAAAGCAAAAGATACACTCTTTGGTCTCTACTTAAAGAGGGCAGCGGTATTGGAAAAAGAGCACATTTAATTTATCACTGTCAGAGCAGGTGCAAAGTTTAATTCTAACTAAAAGCATTAAACAATTAACCCAGACAGTCAGACTCTTCTAAAAATGCTCAGTTGCAAGTAACATACGGCTTGCCAATGGAATTAATAATAATTTTAGAAGTCCAGTTTTCTGTTTGATACAAGCAACACCCTTCCTTCACTTTTTAAAAAAATAATGCATTAACTGGACAAATTACTAAAGGCAAAACTTGAATCCTTAGCTCTTCAATCATTGCTGAAATATCATTCTTATATGGCAAAGTCCTCCCAACTGTCAACTAAATAACAAAATTGATGTTCAACTTCATATTGTGATATCTTCCCAACTTCTGAGGTGAAAAGTTACAAAAGCAACACAATGCATTTTCTTTCCATTGGGCAAGAGAGCTCTGGGGATATGTGGTGGCAGCTGGTGGCAGCAAAGATAACTGGGACAAATCAGTTGCTACATAACCACTGAATATAATTGCTAATTTGGTTTCAGAATTATGTGAGGATAAGAAGGAAAGAGGGAGAATGTGAGTTTAAAGGGTGCTTGCTTCTCTTTAAATTCTTACATTTTCTTATTTCTTTTCCCTCTGAATTCAAATGGCCAACTCACTCAAAATGATTTCTCTTTTTCTCCTTAACATGGAACAAGTTCGTCCTCTGAGGCCACCATTATTTCTGTGTCATATCCTGGATCTACTGAGGAAATTACAGATAATCATTTCAGATGATTTGCAAGCAATCAGCTTTGTACAAATGGTCACCCAGCAACATTTCTTAACCATATGATGCCAGTGAGGTTTCATTTTTGCAACCCAGCCTTCCTTTCCTCCTGTTACACTTTTGTGAAGATGTAAGATATCTCTGAGCAATCTTTAATGTGAGGCTAGGAGAGTTACAAAAATTTCCGATTTCTATGGTAAAATGTTAAAGGATTATATATAATTTGGATGACATTAATGGGAGGATTTTGACTATCCATTAACTTCTATACTGTCCAGCTATGTGTGTATTTCAAACAAGGTATAATAGATACATATATCAGTGCTCATTTATCAGAGGTAGGGATCTCTTTGCTCCTTATCTGGCTTTCTTATTTCCTTTAGTTTGCTGTTTATTTTAGTTGCAATTTCACAGTTATCTCGTAAAGAAATGGTTTAAATTGGCGATATTAGGTAGTTGTGTGATATAACTTAGTGGCACTAATGCAATTTGCAACAGAGTCACTTCCTCTGCCAATTCAACTAACAGGATTTGTCTTCCCTAGATTGCTTACACATCAGTTCTATAGTTTTAGCTTCAGTCAAATAAATTACTCTGAGATTTGTCAAAAAATTTTTTTTGAGATGTCTCGCTAGATAAACCTCAGGTTTGGGGTTTTCACGGAATTTCAATCACAATGTAAAGCCAAATAAGACCTTTGAAATATTTCATAGAACTAACAGCATATCTGAGATTACAGACCAGATTGTGAAAACATAATTGTAGAAAAGTATTAATGACCACCCACCTTAGCCTTTTCCACCCCTCTGACTTTCTGTCAAAAGATGAAATATTAAAAATAATTCATTCACAGATCTCCTAACATCACATCTGGCTGAGTTCTGTGGAAATACATTTCTGAACTACATCACTTTAAACACTCTCTCTCTCTTCATACTCTAATATACAGATTTAATAGCCCTTCACCCTAACTAAATTAAAATATTTATGTAAGGTTATATATTGGGCTCTGTTTATAATTTATGTTGTGCTAGAATGACCTTGGCTAGAAGTGTTGACAGTGCTCTGGGTCTAGTCATTCTTTTAATCTGAAATAATGCTGTGAAATATTAGACTGTGTAAATTAAAAGTCTATCTTATACGACTCATATGATAGGTTGGTATAAAGCTGGAAAGTGGTAACCAACAAGCCTCATGCCAAAAAAGAGCAATTATATCATACTTGGAATGCTGCGTACAATTTTGGTTACCAAAGTACAAAAAAGATTTTGGAACCCTAGAAAGAGTGCAGAGAAGATCAACAAAGATGGTAAAGAAGTCTGGAGATTAAACCATATAATGAATGATTGAAGGAATTGGGTATGTCTAATCTAATGAAGAGAAGGATTAGGTATGATATGATAGCAATCTTCTAGTACTTGAAGAGCTGTGACAGAGATTAGGGTGTTGATCTATTCTGCAAAGCACTTGAGGAAAGGGAAAGAAATAATGAGTAGAGGATTATTAAAGAGAGATCCAATTTAGAATTGACAAATTTCCTAGTAGTAAGAACAATTAACCAGTAGAAAAAATTACTTTTGAAAGTTCTGAGTGTTTCATTATTGGAGGTTCTCAAGAAGGGACTGGACGGTCATTTGTCCAGAATGGTATATGTTAGGACTCTGTCCAAACAGTAGGCTGGCAATACATAAACCAATAATATATGTAATGTAGCTTTAATTATATGCTATGTTCGATTGGCATATAAGGGATTTACATATTGCAGATTGCCCTAAAAGGGAGTTAGAGGTCACAGTTCTCTCTCTCTGATCATAGCTTGCTCTCTCTGATATTTCCTCTCTGATATGCTTTGTTAGACATTCTGTTATGTGTTGTAGCTAAACTGTGTTTAAGCTTGGTATCTTTGTTTACTGTTCGTGACAAAGGCAACTTTGCAATTGTAAGAAGATGTTGCAATTTGAGATCCTTTGGACTGTTAATCTGACTATTACATGTATGACCTGGACTGTTTATCGGACTGTGCTATTTCTTAAAGTAAACTTTAACTCAAGTTAGTGTATCTGTGTATGGCTGAATAATTATTCATATCTACTCTCATAAACATTTCTATGTGCATATCTTTGTTACTCAAGGATTACTTTGTGCATACATTAACAATATAATCTCTTGCTTGAGCAGGGGAGTAGAAGTCCTCCAAGTTCCTAGAAATTATATATTCTGTTCTATCAATGTAACCCACCTACAGCTATCTTTTGTGATATTGAAGCAAGTGGCAAAATATCCATTGACTTGGAAAAGTGAGAAGAAAATTCCTGGGACTGAAATTCTGGAACTTAGTCATACATTGAAGTTTTGATTGTTGTGAACAACAATGTATATATTGTGCTGCAATAAAACAATTTATCATTATTCTGCAACAATATCTGCAGTAGGGCAGGATAGGTAAGATGACCAGTATGACCAAAGCCCCCTTTCTTTCTATATTGGTATGTTATTGAAATATGTACAAAAAGGGTGGAACTTGGATTATGCTGATGTGAAATCCTTCTTGCCTATTTTAACACTAACCGTGGATGCCACTGTGAACTCTGAAACTATTGTTGGTACTGAATGCAAGGCTGAGATCTTGGACAGACAAGATTTACTGCTGTTTTTGGTGTGAAATCTGACCGCCCAAAGCAAAGAAAAAAGCAAAGGAACCCCAAGATAGATATCCCAATGAATGTGTATACAACACTGCACTCTGACAGCTGCCATAGGATACTGTTACAGAAAAGCCATCTGCTTAGCAGGGGAACATTGTCCTCTTTCAATACTTGGCCTGCAGCATAGTAATAACCCACTTCCAATGATGTAGGTGGAGAACTACTCCTGTATCTACTCTGAACCTGGAAAGGCAATATCTTCAGTTTTAGAAAAAAAGATATGTTACTTTTCTTCATCTGTCTCATCTGTGAAAATGATGGAACCCCCCAAAAGACCTTGCACTGGACCCTACAGCAAAAATGTTTTAGATGCTTTAAGACTTTTCCATCAAGCATAAAAATTCTCCTGCATAACTTTTCCTAACAATACTCATTCACTGTGATGAAAGACAAAATTTAGAAATTATTTAAGGAGAAGGGAACTTTGGAGATATTCTCAAGTGCTTTGGAGAATAGGTTGACTCCTTCTTCTTTGTAGCAACCATTGAGATATTGGAACACTGCTATCAAGTCTCCTCTGATCCTTATTTTCATTAAACTAGCCATGCCTAGTTCCTGCAACTATGTTTTAACCTCCAGTCCCCTAATAATCTTTGATTATAAATACAGTATATTATAGTCCATTCTATAAATCTATTTTGGAGAAGGGAAGACTTCAGGGGTGGGTACTAACTTACCTCAATGCTGGTCTTCCCACACTGCATGTGCATGCATGCACAGTGGCAAAAAATCCAAAAAAATCCCTCCCCCCTCCCCAAAAAAGGCATCAACATGCATAGAAACATAGAAGTCTGACAGCAGAAAAAGACCTCATGGTCCATGTAGTCTGCCCTTATACTATTTTCTGTATTTTATCTTAGGATGGATATATGTTTATCCCAGGCATGTTTAAATTCAGTTACTGTGGATTTATCTACCACGTCTGCTGGAAGTTTGTTCCAAGGATCTACTACTCTTTCAGTAAAATAATATTTTCTCATGTTGCTTTTGATCTTTTCCCCAACTAACTTCAGATTGTGTCCCCTTGTTCTTGTGTTCACTTTCCTATTAAAAACACTTCCCTCCTGGACCTTATTTAAGCCTTTACTTGGCTTATGTGCATGTGCAGAAGAAAAAAACCCTGGAAATTTTTTTAAATTGAAAAAAATACCCACCCACCCCCAAAGCCCCAAAACAAGATTGTGTTTGCATGCATAGTGCTGGAAATTCAGCTTCTGAGAATACGCAGAAGAAAAAGAACCTAGAACCCCCCCAATAATAATAATAATAATAATAATAATAATAATTATTATTATTATTATTATTATTATTATTATTATTAATTAGATTTGTATGCCGCCCCTCTCTGAGGACTTGGAGCGGCTGCAGCTATGCTGTCTGTCAGAAGAAACGCACAGTTGATACATGTACTCCTGACAATTCAAATAATGTATATCTAAAGTTTTGCATTTGTACCATTACTATAGACTGAGAAAAAATATCTATCTATCTATCTATCTATCTATCTATCTATCTATCTATCTATCTATCTATCTATCTATCTATCTATCTAATTTTAAAACATTTATCTCTTTCATCTAGAGATTCTTTGGTTTGTACAATTAAAATATCAAAATATTTTTTTAAAAAAACCAGTATATAGCAGCCCCCACCCCAAATTTGGCAGCTTTAAGACTTGTGGACTTCAACTCCCAGAAGTCCACAAGTCTTAAAGTTGCCAAGTTTGATGACCTCTGTTCTATAGGATCAGTCCAACTTTTTATGATGCCACCTTCTTCTTCTGAAAGGACATAGGATCTGCCCTTTGTGTTTGACAGTTACATATTAGCGCAAGCTTTCTTGCTTATTGATGTGATGGACTGCACATGTTAGAGCTGGGAATATTTAATAGACAATTATCCAAAATCTTTGGTCTGAAAAGCCCCATGTTGCATTTGTGTACAGGTGGGGCTCCTTCTGTCTTTGAATCTTCCCTTTTTATTTGTTTTCAGATTTACTGTATATTATCCATACAATATTTAGGATTCTTTCCCCTTGTATTTCTTTATTTGTGGAATATTATGGGGATGATGGTATATATGTGTATTTCTACGCAAGAGAGAGAATGCTTGTTAGAGTCCCTGGAATACAAATTGGTTAATTTGCAGGGTGGATTAGACACAGGGTGTGATATAAGTTTGGTTTGTATTAGCATAATGGTATCATAAAAATGTAGATTTGGAGGTGGAAATTATTGGAGACAGTATTGCTCTAGCAGAAGAGGTGCACAGTATTTACATTGCATTTGACCACATAAACAATGTCATGCACAAACACAGTTTTTCATTACACAAAAGAGAACTGGAAGATTGTCTTTCTGTTGCTGAGCAGTCATGAACCCCATCCTATAGTCATTAAAACAGTACATATGCATAGCCACAACGCACACCTCCAGGAACAAAAATAATAATAAAAAATTAAAAACCATAATTACAGTATAGTTAATATTTCATAGCTTAATATCACTGCCTAGAGGTAGCAGATTTAGTTGATTACTATTTGTTTGCAATGTAGGGAAAGCCTGCAATCACTGTGAACATAAAAGGATTGCAATTAGATCTATTGGTTGAAAGCTGTACCTCTGCGACCTACTGCAAAGTGCTTAGTGCTATCAGACAGATAATGCTCAGTTACAGCTGGCACATCTGGACATAATTATTGTGTAGTGGGCTGCAATAGGCAAGAACAGACCAGCATAGATACAACAGCATTTATTGACTCAAACTGAACTGAGGAACAATAGGCAAATCCCTGTAATTTATACTCTGAGCCCACAGGGCCTTAGCCAATCATAATACTAAAAAGAGCCCGCCCAAATATGAATGTTCAAAGTTTCCCTCCAAAACAGTTGAATTTAACAGTTTCACTTTAGCAGGGTAAAATTAACACAACTATATACAATGGTCTGTCTACCTACAAACGCCTCTACTTACGCACTTTTCTAGATAAGAACCGGGTGTTCAAGATTTTTTTGCCTCTTCTCAAGAACTTTTTCCACTTACAAATCCGAGCCTCCGAAACTGTAACCGGAAAAGGCAGGGAGAAGCCTCTGTGGGGCCTCTCTAGGAATCTCCTGGGAGGAAACATGGCCTCCACCCTCCCTGTTGTTTCCCCAATCGCACACATTATTTGCTTTTACATTGATTCCTATGGGGAAAATTGCTTCTTCTTACAAACTTTTTTACTTAAGAACCTGGTCACGGAAAGAATTAAGTTTGTAAGTAGAGGTACCACTGTATATTCAATACATAACAATATAAGATGAACTAAACTGACATAACTGCTGAAGGCTATTTCTGACCTTACTCACTGAAAACAGAAAACAGATCTGGATTTTAAAAGAATTTATCAACAACAACAACAGCAGCAAAATCCCGATATACAGTACATAGTCATATACTGGTAACTCTGAATGTAACTTTTCCAACAAGTAGGCTTCTGCCTCCTTATAAGAAAAGGAAGAAAAGGTAAGCACAGACAAGATGAACAAATCAAAATCAAAATGGAATTAAAAATACAAACATTCCAAAACATGTAAGATGTGGATTTCAAAATGCCAACTGGATTTGTATACTGCTATGTATTATTGGGATGAGTTCATAAATCCTTGAAGTATGTCTTGGTTAGTGCATTACCAATGAACTGCTTTGCACAATTCATGAGTCATTTGTAATTGTAAATAATTTGGAATAAGCCATGGCATCTAGTCATGAGACTGTAGCACTTTATCTGTACATTTGTTGTGCTACAGTCTTTTGGTGGCTGCAGCATTTAGGTGACTCTTTGGCATTGAGAATTCTAGCTAGGCCATAGTCTCAATCTTTCTTGAGTGCTTAGTCAACTGATCAGAAATGGCAGATCCCCATGAAGAGGAAAAGCAGGGAATCCTTTTATGGCTGAGGGATCCATGCAAAAAAAGCAATAACAACAAAACAAAACACCTCACAAGTGAAACCCACAGTGGTGATGTCATTGGAGGATAGGATACAAACTTCCAAAATTCCTGGTTTTACATTATCTGTGGCATTTATAGATAAAATAGCTCAAACCTAGGAGTCTTTGATTGATTTTGACAATGCATTGGTTATTTACTAGTGCTTGCTAGTCTTAAACACCTCTATTTATTTTGATTCGATTCTGGCCCATTTAATCAAACTCTGGTTCCTTTGGGTCCCAGAAGTCCTAGCACCTGATAGGTTTCTCAAAGTGATTCAATGCTCAAGCCTCAGTAAAAGACCTTGGAATACTAATATCAAATGACCTAAGTGCTAAAGCCCACTGCAACAATATCGCCAAAAAGGCTTCCAGAGTTGTTAACCTGATCCTATGTAGCTTCTGCTCTGGCAATCTCTCACTACTGACTAGAGCCTACAAAACCTATGCCAGACCCATTCTCGAATACAGCTCATCTGTCTGGAACCCACACCACATCTCAGACATCAACATTCTCGAAAACGTCCAAAGGTATTTCACCAGAAGAGCCCTTCACTCCTCCACTCGAAACAGAATACCTTACGAAAATAGACTAACTATCCTGGATCTTGAAAGCTTAGAACTGCGGCGCCTAAAACACGATTTAAGTATTGCCCACAAGATCATATGCTGCAACGTCCTTCCGGTCAACGACTACTTCAGCTTCAACAGCAACAACAGAAGAGCACGCAACAGATTCAAACTTAATATTAACCGCTCCAAACTTGACTGTAAAAAATATGACTTTAACAATCGAGTTGTCGAAGCGTGGAACTCATTGCCGGATTCAGTGGTGTCAGCCCCCAGCCCCCAACATTTCTCCTTTAGACTCTCCATGATTGACCTCTCCAGGTTCCTAAGAGGCCAGTAAGGGGCGTACATAAGTGCACTGATGTGCCTATCGTCCCCTGTCCAATTGTCTTTCCTTATCTCATATATCATATATTTTCTCTTCTTCCCTTGTACTTCTCTTCTTTCTTACTTTCTATCTTTATATATATTACTTAATGTCTATTCTCTTTCATATGTATTGTATATTGGACAAAGAATAAATAAAATAAAATAAAAAATAAAAACAATTCGAATCATTCTCTGCCAGAGATAGCTAACACTGTTGGATATCTCCATCTGGTATAATTGCTACAGTCACTCCTTGATAGAGACACTAAGTGAGATTTCTCTGTTCCAAATGAGAATGGTTATACTGAGTAAAGAAGAACTGTTTTGCTTCCAACAATGTGCTGTGCGACATGTCATATTAGCCTCCTGTTTCTATGTTCAGAACACATTTACTACTGTATGTCTTTTCTAGATCTGTCGGCAACAGATCAAGTTCTGTTGTATGTTATCTTACATTGATTAAATGTTATAAAAATTGGACAGATTTCTGCTTATAAACCAGTTCTTAAAATTAGAATCCTAATTGTAGCCTGGGAAGTGTGGCATTACATCGCTTTTAACCTCATTTAGCCCACTTTTTTTAAATCACTGTGCATCCGCTAGCATTAAAAATGCTGCAAGTACCATGTTTTCCCCAAAATAAGACCCTGTCTTATATTTTTTTTGAACCCTGAAATAAGTGTTTAGCCTTACTGCTATGCACTCAAAAGCCCGATTGGGCTTATTATCAGGGGATGTCTTATTTTGGGGAAAACAGGGTATTGGTTGCAGTAGATGGTCTTCAAGCTACCTTCCATTGTCGTTTTATGATAATCCAACCACTGGAATGGAATCATTCATCCTTTTCCTTATTAAAACAGCAAAATGTTCAACTTTAAAAGATGCTTTTCTTTTCTTTTTTTTAAAGATGAGAGTGGAGAAAGGAATATTAGTTTGCGAAAGGGTAGAGTGCAGGATAAAAAAAAATCCATCTGCATTTTCTTTCAAACATTTGGGTCATTTTGTGTCTAGGTCAAGGTCCACTGAAAGAAGGAAGTTTATATCAGAGCTCATTTGCTTTTGCACAACATTGCTCCTTAGAGGTTTAAAACCCAGTGGTGCAGTTTTATGCAAAAACAAGCCCTGGAGTTCTTGATTTGCTTATTTTATAATTAGCCTTTAACAAATTATACATCAAGTACGTAACAAACTAAAACAAAAAGCTTTCCCAGCGTGCCCCCTCCCCCCCCGGCAATATATTCTGTAATAGTAAAAGTTGGGAAAGAATGAGGTGACTGTGGCCATTGCTTTCCCCTGGGTAAGAACTGTATGTGTATGGAGAATAGCTCCTTGCTTGATGAGTGAGAGCAACTGGGCAAGATACTGTTTATTGAGTGGAATGGAGAGTGCTGGTGAGACCACATTTGGAATACTGTGTTCAGTTCTGGAAACCTCACCTACAAAAAGATATTGACAAAATTGAACGGGTCCGAAGACAGGCTACAAGAATAGTGGAAGGTCTTAAGCATAAAACGTATCAGGAAAGACTTAATGAACTCAATCTGTATAGTCTGGAGGACAGAAGGAAAAGGGGGGACATGATTGAAACATTTAAATATGTTAAAGGGTTAAATAAGGTTCAGGAGGGAAGTGTTTTTAATAGGAAAGTGAACACAAGAACAAGGGGACACAATCTGAAGTTAGTTGGGGGAAAGATCAAAAGCAACATGAGAAAATATTATTTTACTGAAAGAGTAGTAGATCCTTGGAACAAACTTCCAGCAGACGTGGTAGATAAATCCACAGTAACTGAATTTAAACATGCCTGGGATAAACATATATCCATCCTAAGATAAAATACAGAAAATAGTATAAGGGCAGACTAGATGGACCATGAGGTCTTTTTCGGCCGTCAGACTTCTATGTTTCTATGTATTGGGGGATAAGGGGAGGTCAGATGTGACCTCTCTTCTGGAGTAAGAATAGGGGTGGTAGCTTGAAGGCACCAAGAGCAAGTGCTATAGTGTCTCCTAGACTCAACCTCCCCTTGACTGCTTGGAGGAGCTTCTCCTTTTAGATAGAATAAAAGAATCTTGAGGATGGGGGATAAAAGGGCTGATGAGGAAAGCAATCAGGGCTGTGTATTGTGTGTTGGGTAACAGAAAATGGCAGGAGGCAAGGAGGATGACACTCATGGCAACACCATCTCAGTATTTAGTATTGGTCTCATGTTCTGCTCCCTTGCACCCACTTCATTTACCTGGTCACAGATGTATGGGGGGGTCTAGGTTTTAGGCTGCCTCTTTTAAATGTCACAGCATGTCCATTGACCATGGCATTCTTCTGCAGTGACTTTGGAGGGGGGGGTCACTGTTTTGTGTTGGTTTACTTCCTTCCTCTCTGACTTCTCACAGTCAGTGTTGACAGGAAGCTAGAGGTGTGACCCTTATCTCTGGCTTTGCAGGGCCTGTAGGCAGTGAAGGGCTACCAAAATTTTTCCTACCACATTGTGGGCATGGCTTATGCAGGACGCCCTGCATTTTCTTTCAACATCTTTCAGTGCAAATTGTTAAATAATTAAACATTAAATAATTTGTTTGTTGATGAAACTCTTTGTGCTTTTCAGATTAATTTGGGTGTGTGCAGAGTCATCTAAAAGTGGACAAACCTCAGTCAAATGAAATAAGACTTACTATTGTGCAAAACCATGGCTAAAGAGTACTGTAAATTGTTTTTACACAAGAGAAAACATTAAATAATTATCTCTTATTATTGTAAATGCAATTTTGAATAATCAAAGGTTCGTTCCGATATTTATCTAACATTCATCTTGAATAATACCTACATTACTTCTAAAATAGTATGTGGAACGTATTTTTCTGCAGTTAAAAAAATGTTTACACTTGCTATTATGGTCTCCCATAAATATGTGACCCTTATTTGTGGTGGCCCGCCTGATTGTTATCTCCAAGTGGCTGGAGGATGATTGGTTTTATCCTTGTAAGCCACAGTCATCCAGAGTGAGTTCAGAGGCCATATAAATTTTCACACACACACACACACACACACACACACACACACACACACACACACACAAACTACCACTCAAACATTTACATTGGGTTCAAATTACAAAAGGAATCATAACAAATACATACCTAATTTTCAAAGATATAGACTCCCTTGTCATTAATTTAAACCCATTTTGGCCCAAAAAATTAATTTTTATTACTAAATAATTTTTATTACTAAATAAATTACTTATTACTTAATAAATAAGTCATACATTCTTATTTATTTACTTATTTAGAGTTCCATCTCTAAAAGTTATTAACAAATCTGTCTAAAATAACAGCTCAGAAGAGATATTGGGAAAATTCAGATGGGTTACATGATGGGTGAAATGGTCAACCATGATGAATTAGATGTAGTCTTTCAAGTATCATTTAAAGGACTTTCTTTTAATCCTCACCAGAGGGAATCATTGTTTATGATGGTTTTAGAGCTATGACTTCAGCTTCACACTAGGAGAGACAGACTGCAAGCAAACAAGCAAGCACAATTTGTTTGTTGATGAAACTCTTTGTGCTTTTCAGATTCATTTGGGTATGTGTACAGTCATCTAAAAGTGGACAAACCTCAGTCAAATGAAATAAGACTTGCCATTGTGCTCAACCATGGCTAAAGAATGCTGTAAGTAGACTTTCTTTTTACACAAGAGAAAACATTAAATAATTATCTCTCATTATTGTAAATGCAATCTTGAATAATCAAAGGTTTGTTCCCATATTTATCTAACATTCATCTGGAATAATACCTACATTAGTTCTGAATTAGTATGTGGAACGTATCTTTCTGCAGTTAAAAAAATGTTTGCACTTGCTATTATGGTCTCCCATAAATATCTTGGGTCACGAGTTAAAGCCACATATTTAAACTGATCCAGTGGCTTGGTCTTCAGGCTATTGTTTCAGCATTGTCTCTTCATTCTTATTTAGGAAATGATTTCAAGGTGTTCTAGATGAAGGCATAATAAAGTCAGATTAGCACCACCATTGATTAAGCATTATTGTAGCCAGAGGTTTTCATTGGCGAACAATTTTGATATATCCCTAAACCAGGGATATAGGATCGCTGGAAAGAGAAATACTGTTAAGAAATTATAATGTTTTGTTGTCTTGGGCTTGGAGGAATGGTCTGTATTCTCAGTGGATAAGATTCCTGTCTTCCCCATCCTATTGGTCCTTAGCATCATGTTATCATGGTTAATTGATTAAATGCTAGCATGCCAGGGTTAAGAGTTTGAAAGAGAATGGAAATCTGTTCAGAAAATGAGGGAATATTACCAATTTTATTTTTGTGAAAAAAAGTGAATGGTTATTAATTTAGCCAGAGATTTATGGAATGGGACAAGATACCCAATGATTGGCCAGAGTGTTAGTTTTGATTGGTTGGTAGTTCTTTGTACTTTATGCAGAGGGGGGTTCCTCCTAGTTTGGACCAAATCACCTGAACTGGTAGCGACCCACTGGTGATGTCACTGAACTGGATCAGCCAGCACTGATCCATGTGCACCATCTTTTAATTTTTTGTTGTGAATGTTTCCCTATTTAGAAGATTTCTCCACTTCCGCTGCTTGAAAAAGAACCCTCCCACCAGCCCCCCGGATTAATACTGTCCTTTATTTCTTCACCCAAAGCATAGCTGATCAGCTCCTCAGCTTTGCTTCAGGCTGATTTCTGCTATTAAGCATGCACAAAAGCCAAAATGCATGAGGGGATGCACGGGTAAAATGTATCAATGTGAACTGGTGGGGAAGGTAAATAGAACCCTACTGGTCCCATCGGTCAATGAATACTTCAGCTTCAACTGCAACAACGCATGCACGCAACATAGATTCAAACTCAATATAAACCGTTCAAAACTCAACTGCAGAAAATACGACTTCAGCAACATGGAATGCACTACCTGACTCTATGGTTTCTTCCCCAAACTCCATAAACTTTAACCTTAGACTGTCTACAATCGACCTCACCCCATTCCTAAGCGGTCTGTAAGGAGCGTGCATAAGTGCACTATTGTGCCTACCATCCCTGTCCTACTGTCCTATTGTCCAAATTTACCTATACACTTTGATTTTGTTTATGTTTATACTATACCTATTATCTTGTACATGTGTTGACAGACAGACAGACAAACAGACAAACAGACAAACTGACAAACAGACAAACAGACAAACAGACAGACAAACAGACAAACAGACAAACAGACAAACAGACAAACAGACAAATAAATAAATAAAACCTCACCCCGGGCTATATGAATGGACACTGTGAGTTCTCACTGCAGCCACTTATAAGACATTGAGTGAACATTGACTAGCTGGCAGTCCTGACAAAGGCTTGCAAACTTAAAAGTGTGCTAAAGACTCCTGATGTCTGAAAAGATCTAAAAATAATAAAAACCACTCAGATTAATCACAGATGCATTTTAAACCGGTTTCAGAAGAGTTGGGAGACAGAAAGGCTGATTGTCTCTAAGAGCTCTGAGAGTGAGCCAGAAAGGGAGAATTAAAATGTCTGCTAAACACATACAAGCTTTTATCTTCAGCCAGCTGAAGACACAATAAAATACAGGGCTCTAAAGCAACAGCAATCATGGAGCGGAAAAGGGGAAATAATGTTGTATCTTGATGACATCAGAACTTGTGATGCAAATAGTTAAAAAATTTGCATGGTGATGTCATCTTGCACATGTCTTCATTTTGAAGGCATTGTGACATTACAGACTCTGCTGCTCAAGAGATGCAATTAGATCCAACACTGTTTTTATTCAACAAGCAGTGTCAGCCATAATCTTTTAGTGGCCAGAAATAACAATGCAATACAATAATGATTGTTATCATTAGAGAAGAACTCATGCAAAATCATCTATGAGCATTCAGCAACTGTTATGGCCTCCCATACAAAATACTAGCTGATATTGAAACTAATAAATGCCAATGCTTTTTTTTAATACTTTACTTTATTTTATTGGATTTGTATGCCGCCCCTCTCCGCAGACTCAGGGCGGCTAACAACAATGATAAAAATAACATGAACAATCCAATTTAATAAAACAACTAAAAACCCTTATTATAAAAACCAAACATACACACAAACATACCATGCATAACTTGTAATGGCCTAGGGGAAGGAATATCTTAACTCCCCCCATGCCTGGCGACAAAGGTGGGTCTTGAGTAATTTGCGAAAGACAAGGAGGGTGGGGGCCGTTCTAACCTCTGGGGGGAGTTGATTCCAGAGGGGTGGGGCCGCCACAGAGAAGGCTCTTTTCCTGGGGCCCGCCAAACAACATTGTTTGGTCGATGGGACCCGGAGAAGGCCAACTCTGTGGGACCTTATCAGCCGCTGGGATTCATGCGGTAGAAGGCGGTTCCGGATGTATTCTGGCCCAATGCCATGTAGGGCTTTAAAGGTCATTACCAATACTTTGAATTGTGACCGGAAACCGATCGGCAGCCAGTGCAGGCCGAGGAGTGTTGCAAAAACGTGGGCGAATCTAGGAAGCCCCACGATGGCTCTCGTGGCCACATTCTGCATGATCTGAAGTGCCAATGCATTGTATTTTGCAAGATATTCCACAGATCTAACATTTGAGGGATACCTGAAAAGAAATCTATTAATAAGAATGCATTTCTATCCATACAAAATACCACAAATAACCACAGCAGAGTGCAGCAAATAAGAAAGTAGTTGAAAGCAGATATCTAATACTCTTTGATGTATCATGCCTATAGATCAAGCAGTTGCTGGTGCCAAGTACTCTGGCAGGACCAATGACATTTGGATTTTTAAAAAATTGTAGATTTATAGTGGCAATGACATTCCTTGTAAACCTTTTATTTTAACTTCACTATAATGATTTAGAGTTTAAAATTTACCGCCAGTGCAGAACAGTGTGCAAAAATTGAATAGTGGACTGAAAATTACAAAAGTGATTGGTGGGAAGACAAGTGAATGGTCATAGCCTTTGCCCCCAAATACAGTAGAACCTCTGGTCATTACCATAACTTGTTCCATAACTTTGGTCACAAGCCAATTTGGTTGTGACCCAAACCTACCATATTTTTGGAGTATAAGACGCATCTTTTTCCTCCCTAAAAGAGGCTGAAAATTCAGGCGTGTCTTTATTTATTTATTTATTATTTATTAATTGAATTTGTATGCCACCCCTCTCCGTGGACTCGGGGCAGCTCACAACAAACATAGAATACATAGTAAAACAATTTGATCCAATTAATTACTTTAACCTGCTGTTCTGTTCGGGTCGTATGTGACCCGAAGCCAAGTTTGAGTCCCTGTAAAAAATTTTCCCTGCATATCTGAAACTTGAAATTTCATGAGTTTTCATCATTTCAGGGGTTCTCTCTATGAGAAATTTTTTTGGGGGGTGGGGGGCTTAGTTTTTGCTGGGCAAAAAAATTTCCTAATGTTATGTTCGGGTCACATACGACCCGGACCGAAAACTCTTCATTTGAAGTGCTTATGTTTGGTCAATTTGAAAACTTTTTTCACTTGGAAAGTAGTCTGAACATTTCTGCACACAATGATATGAAAATTGAAATGAAAAAATTAATCCTTATTGGTTTATTTTGCACATAAATGTGCCTCCCCCCCGTTTTTGTGAATTTTTTTCAATTTATGGATAGTTTTGCTTGCAAAATCCATTCTATTTTACTGGAGTTGGTGTGGGATTGGTAGCTTGAACATTTCTGAATATAAGAAAAATATAAAGGAACTGAAAAAAATGATTCTTACTGGTTTTTTAACATCAGAAATAAGGCCTCCCCCCCCTCGGCTGCTTGCAATCATTTTCACTTTTTATTTTTTTATGCTCCAAATCCGAAATATTCTTTAAAATCTTAGGCATTCATTTACTCAATTTAAAAATGCTGATCATCAAAAAATATTTTTGGGGTGGTGGCTAATTGTTTTCTGGGCAAAAAAAATCATAACTTCGAATCTGTTTCTGTTCGTATATGACCGGACCAAAAATATTTTGTTAGGTACTTGAATTTGATCTTTTTGAAAACTTTTTCAACTGGAAAACTAGTTTGAACATTTATGAACATAATGATATTGAAAATTGAACTGGAAAAATTGAGACTTATATTTTTATTTTGATCAAAAAGCCCCTCCCCCCATCCTTTCTGAATTTCGTGTCAATTTCTATTTTTTAAGGCTACAAATCCCTAAGGAATTTTCCCCCAAAAGGTTTGATATACTAAATTGAACATTTCTGAATATAAGAAAAATATAAATGAACTGAAAAAAATGGTTCTTATTGGTTTATTTTTGCCACAAAAGGGACCCCCCCGGCCTTGCTGTGTGCCATTATTGTCACTGTTTATACATACTTGTCTAGAAATATTTGGAATATCCTTTTGAAAATCAACCACATTGTAGCCAGATAACTAATTTTATGAAAGAAATTCATTTTACTAAAAAAAAGTATGTAAGTTTGAAATTAACAGCATAATTTTTATATAAATTGAAATAACTTTATATGCAAAATAAACCAATATGCATCAATTTTTCCACTTCAATTTTCATATCATTATGTTCAGAAATGTTCAAGCTACAAATCCCACACCAACTTTAGCAAAATTGAATGTATTCTGCTAGCAAAACTATCCATAAAGTGAAGACTATGTCACAGAAACGGGGGGGGGGAGGCACATTTATGTGCAAAATAAACCAATAAGGATTAATTTTCTCAGTTCAATTTTCATATCATTGTGTGCAGAAATGTTCAAGCTACCAATCCCACACCAACTTTAGTAAAATAGAATGGATTTTGCAAGCAAAACTATCCATAAATTGAAAAAACTTTCACAAAAACGGGGGGGGGAGGCACATTTATGTGCAAAATAAACCAATAAGGATTAATATTTTCAGTTCAATTTTCATTCCATTGTGTGCAGAAATGTTCAAACATGTTTCCAGGTGAAAAAAGCTTTCAAAAAGACCAAATATAAGTACCTAAAATGATCAATTTGCAGTCCGGGTCAAATAGACCCGGGAACATAATATTAGGCAGTTTTTTCGAACAGAACACAAAACATCCTAAAAACTATTTTAAAAATTCAATTTATCATTCACGTATACTCTGAATGTAGCTTTTTTTTGAAGTTTCCTCCCACCCCCCAGCCCTAACTAGGTGCTAACGATCTTCCTAGCTCTTATCTTGCAGATTCTTTCATTGTTACTGTCTGTGAAGAATGTTTTCCAAGCTCTAAGTCTTTGCAGAGTTTTTTTATTACTCTAACTTGCTCCAAGTAAGTTTCTTTCCAGCCCTTATCAGGTGCTAACGATGCTCCCAGCTCCTACCACTTGCAAGCTCTCATTGTTACTCTTTGCTAAGAATGTTTTCCAAGCCCTGTCTTTGCAGATTTTTTTTCATTGTTCTAACTTGCTCTGAATGTTTCTTTCCAGCCCTAACCAGATGCTAACAACGTTCCCAGCTCTTACAGGCTTGCAAAATCTTTCATATGAGAGCGTATGCACCAAAACAAATTCCTTGTGTGTCCAATCACACTTGGCCAATAAAGAATTCTATTGTATTGTTACTCTTTGCATGTTTTTGTTATTGCTCTAACTTACTCCAAATATTTATTTCCAGCCCTAACCGTGTGGTAACAATTTTCTCAGCTCTTACCGGCTTGCAAGGTCTTTCATTGTTATTCTCTGCAAAGAATGTTTTCCAAGTCTTTGCAGATTTTTTTCATTGCTCTACTTGCTCAGAATTTTTCTTTCCAGTCCTAATTAGATTCTAACAATTTTCCCAGCTCTTACTGGCTTGCAAGCTCTTTCATTGTTACTCTGTCCAAATAAGGTTTTTTAAAAGCCCTAACCAGGGGATAAAATAATGTGCTGAAACAGACCATACTAAGGATGCTAGCTAGATGAATATCTGGTAAGCAGATTCTTTTCCCTATGTTTCCTCCCCCAAAACTAAGATGCGTCCTATACTCCGGTGCTTCTTATACTCCAAAAAATATGGCAATTTTAGAAATTTGGCGCTTATAAAAAACTGGCTGTGAAAAAAAAATGTGAATTTTTTTAGTTGGAACCTGATTTGGTCATGGTCAGAAGCATATGTGACTAGAAGTTCTATTATATCCTTTAAGCAAGAAGTAGTTTTTCAATGATTTCCCCCCTTACCTGGAAGCTCACTGTTTACCTCTTGGTTTGGCCTTGCCAGGCAATGAAAAGTCCTATAATGATAGTAGCAAAGGATGAGTCTACGGAGAGGGGCGGCATACAAATCTAATAAATAAATAAGTGATGAAACAATCAATCAATCAATCATTTATTTATTTATTTATTAGATTTGTATGCCATCCCTCTCCGTAGACTCGGGGTGGCTTACAACACAATAAAAACAGTTCCTGACAAATCTAATAATTTACAATTTAAAATTTAAAATAGTTAAAAAACCCCATTTTTAAGCAGACATACCTACAAACATACCATACATAAATTATATAGGCCCGGGGCAGATATCTCAGTTCCCCCATGCCTGATGACAAAGGTGGGTTTTAAGGAGTTTGTGAAAGGCAAGGAGGGTAGGGGCAGTTCTAATATCTGGGGGAGCTGGTTCCAGAGAGTCGGGGCCGCCACAGAGAAGGCTCTTCCCCTGGGGCCTGCCAACCAACATTGTTTAGTTGACGGGACCCGGAGAAGGCCCACTCTGTGGGACCTAATCTGTCACTGGGATTCGTGCAGCAGAAGGCGGTCTCGGAGATATTCTGGTCCGATGCCATGAAGGGCTTTATAGGTCATAACCAACACTTTGAATTGTGACCGGAAATTGATCGGCAACCAATGCAGAATGCAGAGTGTTGGTATAACATGGGCATACCAGGGCAAGCCCATGACTGCTCTCGCAGCTGCATTCTGCATGATCTGAAGTTTCCGAACGCTTTTCAAAGGTAGCCCCATGTAGAGAGCGTTACAGTAGTCAAACCTCGAGGTGATGAGGGCATGAGTGACTGTGAGCATTGAGTCCGGGTCCAAATAGGGCCGCAACTGGTGCACTGGGCAAACCTGGGCAAACGCCCCCCTCGCCACAGCTGAAAGATGGTTCTCTAATGTGAGTTGTGGATCGAGGAGGACGCCCAAGTTGCCATCATCATATCACCACCACCACCACCACCACCACCACCACCATCATCTCCTTAGTCCTCCTGAAAGTAGTTCCAAGTGTAAGGGACAATAAAAGAAAATGGGTAGATGTGTTTAAGAAAACATTAATTTCTTGGAAGTGATGACAAGGAAGGAATAAAAATTCAAGTAAAGGTAACAAGAATTCTGTCCTTCTTACATTCCTTGTAGCTTGTTTGAAATTAAAAGTCCTCTCAATTCTGCTGAAATGGCTGGATTCTGCTTATAGACTCTGTGCCATGGTCCAGTAACCTTTTTCCAGTTGTTTTGCTCTAGACTACAGAAAATGACAAAAAGAAAAGGAAAATCACTAGGAAGCCCTAACCTCGTAACAGAGAGTTTTTGCTAAAAATATACATTCATAATAATATTATTGAGCGGGCGTAGATGAAGAAGGCCAGGGAAAGTGTAAGCAATAAGAGAGTGAGCAAGGTCAGTGTTCTTTGCCCGGGGGCTGCACAATCAATAAGAGCTGGTCAATAACTCCTTTATTACTACACTATACTCGGAGCAAAATCATTTTTAAATTAAGAATATATTTTGCAAAACTGAATTAACAATATTGAATATTTTGCTCTTTGATATGACTTGGCTCCAAACTCGAATTATTAAATATGAAAATGATTCTTGGCTTAGCTAAGGTGTGTCTATTTCTTTACGTGCCTGTTGTTTTCTTTGTTTTGTGAATTTGTATGAAATCCGCCTTAAGAAAATGATGAACTGACAATGCCATGAAAAATCTCAACACTATAGTAAATGAAGTCTATGTTGATTTGAAATGAAGACTATGTTGAGTCTTTGGAGAGGGGCGGCATACAAATCTAAATAATAAATAAATAAAATAAATACCCCCCCCCCCCAAATGGAAATGATATTTGTTGCATTTCATGCAAGTATAGCATAATTCAAGGAGATAAGACACCTTTATGAAGTGCCTTTCTCCTGACTTTTGTCAGATGGAGAGAAGTATTTTCACTGTCAGCACTGGAGATGTAGTTCTGCCACCAGATTTAAATACTATTGGTTCTTCAATACCATTCATTGCAGCAATTTGTCTCTGTGGGGTGAGAGAAAGGAAAAACATAATGGAACGGAAACCTCATTCCAATAAGGAGCTTCCATTCATGGGATACCTGGAGCTCACATTATAATGCCCCCTATTTTTGGATTAAAATCTCACTTCTTCTCATGAATTGGATACCCATACTCTTTCAGTCTCAGTCCTCCATTGCACTATATTATTATTATTATTATTATTATTATTATTATTATTATTATTATTATTATTTAGATTTGTATGCCGCCCCTCTCCGAAGACTCGGGGTGGCTCACAACAGCAATAAAAACAATATAACAGTGGGTCAAATCTAATATTGAAAACATATAAAACCCTATCATTACTTAAAAACCAAACAGCAACATTCATACCAAACATAAAACAAAGTATAAAAAATAGCCTGGGGGAAAAGTGTCTCAACTCCACCATGCCTGGCGGTATGAGTCTTAAGTAGTTTATGAAAGACCGGAAGGGTGGGGGCAGTTCTAATCTCTGGGGGGAGTTGGTTCCAGAGGGCCGGGGCTGCCACAGAGAATGCTCTTCCCCTGGGGCCTGCCAAACAACATTGTTTAGTCGATGGGACCCAGAGAAGGCCAACTCTGTGGGACCTTATCGGTCGCTGGGATTCGTGCGGTAGCAGGTGGTTCTGGAGGTACTCTGGTCCAATGCCATGTAGGGCTTTAAAGGTCATGACCAACACTTTGAATTGTGACCGGAAACTGATTGGCAGCCAATGCAAGCCACGGAGTGTTGAAGAAATGTGGGCGAATCTTGGAAGCCCCACGATGGCTCTCGCGGCTGCGTTCTGCATGATCTGAAGTTTCTGAACACTTTTCAAAGGTAGCCGCATGTAGAGAGCGTTGCAGTAACCTCGAGGTGATGAGGGCATGAGCGACTGTAAGCAATGACTCCCTGTCCAAATAGGACCGCAACTGGGGCACCAGGAGAACCTGGGTAAACGCCCTCCTCGCCACAGCCAAAAGATGATGTTCCAATGTCAGCTGTGGATCGCGGATGACGCCCAAGTTGCGAACCCTCTCTGAGGGGGTCAGTAGTCCCCCCCCATGGTAATGGACGGACAGATGGAATTGTCCTTGGGAGGCAAGACCCACAGCCACTCCGTCTTGTCTGGGTTGAGTTTGAGTTTGTTGACACCCATCCAGGCCCCAACAGCCTCCAGGCACTGGCGATAATAGATATCAACTCTGAAGCAAACCTGGCTGGAACCATTTTGGAGATTTCAGGGTTGCCACAATGTGAAGAGGGGATAGGGAGGAGGAACATAGTTAGATAGGAGGTTGGTAGCCAAAACAAAACAGTTTCTTGTGGGAACCAAGAACATTCCAATAGGTGAATGGAGAAGGAGGGGTGAAGTAACCAGGCAACCAGCCAGCACCTGGATTGGACAATGGGACTGATTGTTTTGGTGAAGGGGAAACTTTCACTTGTTAATTAGGTGAAAGCCACAGGAACTTTCAGAGTGGGTTTTCACCAGTTTGTGCCAATATGATATCTCCAATAAAATTGTTCTTTGATGAATCTACCTGCCTCAGAGCTCTGCTTTCTATGGAGCTAGTACTTGGAACCCTGACAATGGAGAAGACTACAGAGCTAGCTTATGAGGGTAGGCAAACCTGGGACTTTAGGGCTGGATGTGGCTGCTGAAATGTTATCATATGGCTAGTGTTACTATATGACCATTAAAAACTTGCTACTAAAGATAATTTTAATGTGAATAGTATTAAATACATGGAAAATTATCATGTAAATTTAATAAAGTGTCTCCAAATTAAATTGAATTAAATATTAAATTATATTTCAATTAAATTAAATATTTTGTACTGCTGTCACCCAGCTCGTTCATTCTATGCTTTTGACCTAATCAGCCTGTTCCCCCAAATACCAATTAGAAATCAATCTTGGTCCTTGAACCAAAAAATTACATGAACTTGCATTACAGGATTGTTGAAAAAGTCATAACCAGATGATACATGTAAGGAACTCCATAGATGAAAGAGTTGTTCCAATAGGTTTTTTTAATTATAAACAACTAAAATAAAGAACATGGCCTTCTCTGTGATGTCACCAGGATTATAAAAGAAAATTCTTAAGAAGATTCACTTTGGTTTTCTATATTCTTGATAAGAAGGACTTTGGGTAGTTAGAAAACCTTAAGAACAGTAGGATAGCAGACATGCACGTGATATTTTTTAGGTTTGTTGTTTGAGACGAACTTGGATATAGTATACACAGACTGTGGTTTTTGCACTGTGTTAGTTGTTTTGAAAAAGAGAGTTAAATATATTCAAATAAATAAACTATGAAGAATTATGGGCAGAAATGATATCTTGGAATCTAATAAGAAACAAGTGTATCTGAAAGAAAAAAAACCCCCAGCTTCTTTCCTTTGGAAGATCATAGCTATATGGTAGAGCCCATACTTTTCTTGAGAAAAATCCATATTTAAACTACAACAGCTACAGCAAAGGCTGGGAAAATGTCCAGTCTGAAACCTTGGAGAGCTCTTGCCAAGCAGTGCAAATGCTACTGAACTTGGTCTAAGGCAGCTTTCTACGTTCCTATTATACTGCATCATTCTTTGTATTATAGAATCATCCTATGTCATATAAATCATCTTGGAAAATGCAGCATAATTGACTGGAATCCTCTTGGACAAAGAAAAACCACAGCAGGCTAAAATGGTTCTGGGCTGAGAAGAATACAAAGAAACATTCCCTTTGTTAATTGATTGGCATGTCTGGTGAGGCGGGCCAGCTGAGACATGTCAGAGGAGACTTGATCTGCAAGCCTAAGTAAAATGAAGACACCTGGGAGAGGCTCAAGTGTTGTCTCTGAATAGCAGCGCCTGCATACTTTCCAGCATGAAAGGGTGAAGACGGTGGCTGAAAGCAGGCCAGAGGGCAACCCCCCCCCCCCAACTCATCCTACAGCCTCTCTCCAGCCAACCATTGTTAATAGGAACCATCTGTGTGATGGTTATTTGTGAACAGAGTGGATTGCCCCCTGTTGGCTCAGGCAGTTCAGAGGCCTGGGTTTATGTGGCAGGAAGTGTCATAGACGTAGATTCAGCAGTGACTTGCCTCTTAGGATTCTATCAACCTCAGCCAAGTCTCACCTTCTCCTTCAAAGAATATCCACCTCTTCTTCCATGCTGCTTTTCATCCAGAATGGTGCCATTTTTCTTTGTTGCCTAAAATGTGAAAGAATCAAGTTTCAAGTTTTATTGGATTTATATGCTGCCCCTCTCCGAAAACCCGGGGTGGCTAACAGCAATCATAGACAATATACAATAATAATCCAATACTAAAAGCAAATTAAAACCCCTTAATATAGAAAACCAAACACACATACAAACATACCATGCATACCATTGTAACGGCCTAGGGGGAGAAGAAATCTTAATTCCCCCATGCCTGGCGGCAGAGGTGGGTTTTAAGTAGTTTATGAAAGGCAAGGAGGGTGGGGGCAATTCTAATCTCTGGGGGGAGTTGGTTCCAGAGGGCCGGGGCCACCACAGAGAAGGCTCTTCCCCTGGGTCCCACCAGAATCATTCCAATTAGTGCAGGCAATATTGAGTTATAAGGACTAATGTTTTTAATCAGTGGTGAAATCCAATTTTTTAAACTACCTATTCTGTGGGCGTCGCTTTGTGGGCATGGTGTGGCTTTGTGGGTGTGACTTGGTGGGCATGGCAGGGGAAGGCTATTGCAAAATCTCCATTCCCACCCCATTCTGAGGCCAGCCAGAGGTGGTATTTGCCGGTTCTCCAAGTTACTCAAAATTTCCGCCACAGGTTTTCCAGAACCTGTCACAACCTGCTGGATTTCACTCCTGGTTTTAATATTAAAAAAATTTCTGTATTTTCTATGACCTAAGACTATCCTCTCAGTTTTTATTATGTGACAATCGGAGAGCTGTTTCCAAATATTTGAAGAGTTAACATGTACTGAAAGAGTACATTGTTGCTTTGTTGATACAACTCAAAAGTAAATATTTTGAAAAGCTTCCTGATGATACCTGTTTGATAGTGGATCAGTTTGTTTTAGAAGTTGGCAAGCTCTTTTTCATGAAAAGTTTTTAAGCAGAAGTTGGGTTGGGTCCACTATTATTAACTGTGGTACAGTGTAGTGAATATATTGATTTGTAGCTGCATGATTCTTACAAGTATTTGAAAGTTTAACTAGAGATCTATGAAAGATGAAATACAGGTATACACAACCAATTCAAAGCAGGTCAAAGAAATAAATGGGTTTCTTCTGGAAGAATTAAACCCGTGGAACATGTGGAAAGATATTATAACAGAGACACTTATTTGCTTGTTTATTAGATTTATGTGTCACCCATCTTGTCTAGAGGTTTTAAAAAGGACTCGGCAAAGGAAGATTCTCAGAACTATTAAGAAGTTCTCAAAATAAGAGCTCTTGTTTTCATAATATGAACTGGCTGTGGGAGCAGCAGTCTGATGGGGAATATCAGGAGTTTTGGGAAGAGAATCCATCTGAGCATGGACTTGTTTGAAGTTATAAAAATGGGGAGGAAGTGCAACATTTTGAAGCCCTTACTTCAGACTGAACATCCTGTCTGGGTAGCTAATCTTTGATTTTGGTAGTTACATATGCAGGAATAGCAATAGCACTTAGACATATATACTACTTCACAGTGCTTTACAGCCTCTCTAAGTTTACAGAGTTCAGCATACTTTTCCCCAACAATCTGGGTCTTCATTTTATTGATCTTGGAAGGACGGAAGGCTGAGTCAACTTTGAGCCCATGAGACTTGAGTTGCCAAATTGCTGGCAGCCTGCAGTCAACAGACGTAACCTACACTACTGCACTCTAACCACTACACCATCATAACTCATGCCCAAAGATAGATGTTAAAATCGTCAAGATGGGAACCATGGCTATGCAATCAAAATCCCACTGTGGACACAACAATATGTATGGTTTAATATGTAAGTAAGAAGTAGATAAATAAAATGTACACTATGCTATAAGTCTCCAGATAAGTAAGAACATGTAACTCTGGGGATAATACACAGAGCTGTGGATGCACAGTGATTAGTACTGCAGGCTACTTCGGCAGACTGCCAGCAGTTTAGCAGTTCGATTCTCATTGACTCATGGTTGACTCAGACTTCTGAGATTGGTAAAATGAGGATCCAGATTGTTGGGGGCAATATGCTGTTTCTGTAAACCGCTTAAAGAGGGCAGTAAAGCACTATGCTACTGTTATTTTTTATTTTATTTTGTAGGGTAAGAGGGCCACATGTTCCAGGTACAACTGGTGGGCATCCTTGCATCAACATTGAATTGGGTTTAATGGCCCATGAATAATACATATAATACATACACTTACTTTTGAATATAGAAGTCCTACTTATTTATTTTTATTAATTAGATTTGTATGCCACCCTTCTCCAAGGACTCTAGGTGGCTCACAGCATATAATATAACAATACAGTTATACAAATCTAATTAAATTAAAATTACAATATAAAAATCCAATATTTAAAAACAATCATACCAGTTCAATCATACAACATATATCTCATTTTGTTTGACAGGGGGCTGCGACTTAATTGTCCCAAACCTGGCAACATAGGTGAGTCTTAAGGAGGGTGGGAACAGTGCGAATCTCCAGGGAGAGCTGATACCAGAGGCTTGGGGCCCCCACAGAGAAGGCTCTTCCCCTAGCCCCCCCCCCAAGCAACATTGTCTGGCTGACGAGACTTGGAGAAGGCCAACTCTGTGGGACCTAATTGGTCACTGGGACTCATACAGCAGAAGGCGGTCCTGCAAGTAATCTGGCCCGATGCCATATAGGGCTTTATAGGTCATTACCAACACTTTGAATCCTGTTCAATTTCTGGTGGCTCATCTTGTTCTGCTGAGACTGTCAGCCTCAATTCTAAGGAGATTTAAATCTTCTGCAAGTGTCAGTTAGCACCTCACTACACCAACTGTTGTTTGGCTTTGAATATAACCAGCTGGGACAGAACTGAGTGGCAGATGAAACCTGCCTCTCATAATGCTGAAGTGGAGTCAGCAGTGTTCTGCGCTGGGGCTATTTGGTAATCGAAGCATCTATGGAAGGACACTACTCTACCAGCAACAAAACCAAGGGAAATGTAAAAGGCAATCGCCCATATTTACACTGAAAAGCCTATGAAGAGGCTTAAGTGTGTCATATTAAAGGTGCTGTTTCTTTTTAAACTAGATTGCAATAACTTTCCTAAGTATCCAAGGGTACTATATATATATTGTTCTTTGATATGTTGTGAGCCACCCAAAATCCAATACATACCTACATACCTGAAATAAACACAAAATGAAGTAAAAAATTAGAAAGAAACTATTGTTCTCATGTTACTTCTTAGAATAATGAATTTAAAGTAAAGACATCAGCATGACGGTTTAGATAGCCTTCCTTTTCCATATAAAACCACATTCTCTTCATTTCAAAGGAATAAACTAATTGGTTTACATTTGGAGAGATCAGTAATATTAGAAGCATAACATAAAACTGCATTTGATTCATCTAATCTAGAATGGATTTTTTGGGATTAGCAAAGGCTCTCCCAGTAGTTTCTCAGCTGTCAGAAGATGTTGGGAAATGCACAAAGTCACCTCTTAATCTATGCAGTTCTATTCTGTCTTGTATTTCGTGATAACACCCGAGTGCAATGTCATGGAACCCTGGAAACAGGCTTTGATAGAAAAAGATTTGTTGCCCCCAAATTAATATATTACACAACACAACTGTATCTGCTTGAGTGAACTTCGACTACAGGCTTTTGAATTTTGTTTCTTGCATCCCATAAACAAGATTAGGCTCGCTATCAAAATTCACAAGGCACAATGTACTCTTCTTGCTATATTTGCATTTTGCAAAATGCATACATTTTCATAACAAATTTGCTTGCATTTCTGGTCAAATTTTAACCCCTTAGAGCAACAGTCTCATTCTAACATAGCAAGATTGCACCATTGCATATATGGTGCAATTTCCACTCTGTCATTATCGGATTCTTGTCATATAATCTGCAAGAGATAACCATTCAGGTTTGCACATTAAACAGTTATTTTACAGGGGTGAAAATTATTTTTGATTAATTATTCCTGATGGGTGGGACAAGGAAAGGCCAAGTGAATTTCTTTTCTTTCAAAACTACACCCAAATGGAAATTAAACAGCGTATTTGTGTGGGAGTGAGTGAATGAGGCAAGGAGACAGAATATCTATTGATCTATGTTATTTCATTCCTTTGGTAGAAAAAGGCATAATAGAGAGGAAATAAAGAAGACAGATGGAGAAAAGAAGGTGATTGGTTCCTTCTATTAAGACCAACTTTTTTCTAGGCCTCATTTTGTTGGCTTTCAAAAAAAACAAGCGTTCCTCCTTTCACTGGTTTTTGTGCAAATTGTGAAAGAGCTTGTGACTCTTGTCGGGTGAAAAAAACCCCTGTTACCTGTTTTGTTATTCCTCCAAGCAGGTGTTATGTGAGACCAAGCAGGTGTTTACAGGCTCCTGACCTTGAGGACGGGCTGTTGACCCACTACTCTTTTTCTCTTGAAAAGGGCTGGGCTCAGATTTGTGGAGAAAGGCAAGACAATCATCCTGGAAATATTAAAATAAGCCTCGTATATGGTCCACTATTCACCAATGGGAGCTGATCTGTTTTGCTGACAGATGTCTGCTTTATTTAGGTCTCAGCTGGAACAATCCATAATGAATAGCTAACTTTTTAGTGTTTGCTGAAAATGGCCTCACTTTTGGCGAGGTTTAAGAGAACACTTTATGAAAATATGTTTTTATACAACATGGTGGCAAATCAGATTGTCTCATAAATAAGGTAAGTACATGCATACATACATTTCAACCCATTTAAGTTTCAGAAACTAGTTGCTTTTGTACCTGTAATACTTGCCCTTTAGGGGAAAAAATGGAAAAGATGAAAATATATTGAAAAAAGCTTGGATACTTTATTTAATCAGCTTTCTTTTAAAGTGCTTTAACTATAGGAATTATCTTTGGGTGAATCTAACAAATTATAAATAAATATTATTAATAATTGTGTTTACTATTAAAAAATATTTAAATATGTTTGAGATTTGCCCTTTTGTCTGATTTCTTTTTGTAAAAATGTATAATTTTAAAATACAATCATACTTACTGTCAGGGCCACCATCAGGAATTTTGGGGCCCCATACAGCCTAAGTGTCTGCCCCCCCCCCGCCATTTTAAAACTATTTTAAGTCGTCAAGCCACTCCATCCCCCGGGGATCATTTCCCGCTTCACACCAAGCGAGGCGGTCCCATAGGCCAGTGTTTCCCAACCTTGGCAACTTGAAGATATCTGGACTTCAACTCCCAGGATTCCCCAGCCAGCAAACGCGAGGAGCTGGAAAGGACGAGGGGAGAGAAAAAGCAGGGTACCAGCAGTCAGGCGGGTGTTTTGAGGGGGCACTCCCATCTGGAAAGAAGGGAAGAAAGGCGAAGGCGAGCTATGAAGGAAGGAGGGAGGGAGGGAGGAAGGGAGGGAGGAAGGAATGGTAAAAGGGTCGATCAAGAGAGGAATGGGTGAATGAATGGACGGAGGGTGGGAAGGAAGGAAGGAAAGAAAGAGGGAAGGGACAGGAACAGAAGAAGGGTGCAAAGTAAGCAAGGAAAGGTGTGAAAGGGGAGAGTAAGAGAGGAAGGAGTGAAAGAAGGGAATGAGGGAGGAAAGAAGGGAGGAAGGAAAAGGAAAGCAAGAAATGGAGGGAGGAAAGGAAGGAAGGAAAGAAAGAAAGAAAGAAAGAAAGGGGGAAGGGACAGGAACAAAGGAAGGAAGCAAGGAAACTTATGAAAGGGGAGAGTAAGAGAGGAAGGACTGAAGGGAGGGAGGGAGGGAAGAAGGTAGGAAGGAGAAAGAAAAGAAGAAATAGAGGAAGGGAAGGTAAAAGAGAGAAAGAAAAAGAGCAAGAAAGAAAGCAAGAAAGAGAGCGAGAAAGAAAGAAAATGAAAGAGAAATAAAAATAGAGAGGGGGAATGAAAGAAATGGAAGGAGGGAAGGAAGGAGAGAAAGAAAGAGAAAGAAAGAAAGCAAGAGAAAGAAAAAAGAATGAAAGAGCAAAAGAGCAAGAGAGAAAAAGAAAGAAAGAGAGAAAGAAAGAAAGAAAGAAAGAAAGAAAGAAAGAAAGGCAACTTCAAAGAAAGGCTCATTGAGCATCTCTCACTCTCTCTCTCTTTCTATCCCTCTTTCTTTCTCTTCCTTTCTCTCTCTCCTCTTCCTTTATCTCCTCTCTCTCTCCCTCTCTCTTTCTCTCCCCCCTCTCTCCCCCTTTCCTTCTCTCTCTCCCTCTCTTGCTATCTCTCCCCCTCTCCCTCTCTCTTTCTCTCCCCCCTCTCCCCCTTTCTCTCTCTCTTTCTCTCTCTCCCTCTCTTGCTATCTCTCCCCCTCTCCCTCTCTCTTTCTCTCCCCCCTCTCCCCCTTTCCCTCTCTCTTTCTCTCTCTCCCTCTCTTGCTATCTCTTCCCCCTCTCCCTCTCTCTTTCTCCCTCTCCCTCTCTTTCTCTCTCCCCCTCTCTCTTTCTCTTTCTCTCTCTCTCCGCCTCTCTTCTTCTCACTTTCTCTCTCTTGTTTTCTTTCTGTCTCTTTTGCTTTCTCTCTCTCTCACTCTTTCTCTCTTGTTTTCTTTCTCACGCTCTTTCTCTCTCTTGTTCTCTCTCTCTTGCTATCTCTTTCTCTCCCCCTTTCTCTCACTCTCTCTTTCTCACTTTCCCTCTATCTTGCTGTCCGTTGCTCTCACTCACTCTCGTTCTCTCTCCGTTCTTCTCAGCGGTGACGCGCGCACGCCCTGCCCGTCTCACCTTTACCGAGAGCACTTTCGCCCCTGGCTCTCAGCAAGGGGGTTGCAGGAGAGACGGGGCAGGTGTTCTCTCAGCGGAGGCCGGCAAAGGTGATATTCAATGTCGGGGGCGCGCGGGCGGTTGCGCGTGCTCCCTATCTCCCTGCTAGCCCACTCGGAATATTCAAAATAAGAAAAGCCTTTGCCGGCGAAGGTTTTTCTTATTTTGAATATTCCGAGTGGGCTAGCAGGGAGATAGGGAGCACGCGCAACCGCACGCGCGCCCCCGACATTGAATATCACCTCCGCTGGCCTCCGCTGAGAGAACACCTGCCCCGTCTCTCCTGCAACCCCCTTGCTGAGAGCCAGGGACGAAAGTGCTCTCGGCAAAGGTGAGGCGGGCAGGGCGTGCGTTCCGGGTGCAGGAGGAGCTGCGCTGAAAGGCAGGAGGTGGCGGAGGAGCAGAGGGGGCAGATCGGGCGGGCGGTGGGCAGCGCGGAAAGGCCGAGGGGGCCAGAGGCACCGTGGGGAGGCAGGGGTGGCCGCAGCTCCCTTCCCTTCTGCTGCCGGCGCCTCCCCGCCCCCCCGTGGGCTGGCAGGGGGATGGGGACTGCGCGCCCATGGAAAAGGGCGCGTGGCTGAGAGAAAGAGAGAGGGGGGAGAGGGGCTTACTATCCGCTGCGGCTGTCACTGCCGCTGCCATCACCCTCCCGCTGCGCACCGCCCTCCCACTGCCGCTACCCTCCCACCAGCCCCAAAGCTCACCTGCTGCATCCGCCAGGGAAGCTCCAGCCGGGCGGGGTGCTGCATTTGCTAAGAAGGAAGCTCAGCTTCCTCTTCTCACAACTTTTTGAACAATTAGGGCCCCGGCCTTCTGGCGCCAAATTTGCAGCTCCTTGCACATGCGCAAAAGGGCCCGGTTTTTTTCTTTTCTGAGGTGACAGTCTGCGCATGTGCAAGGAGCTGCTGACTGCGGGCCCTCTAATTGGTCAATTTCACCGGGCCCGGTACAGGGCTCCCAGTAATACCCGTCTATCGGCGGCCCTGCTTACTGTTTAGCGGTTGTTTGTAAATATAATCAATTGAGCAAAGAACAGCAGGCAGAGAAAACAGAGTAGAAATTTCAGTAACCAAGGGAATCACCTGAAAGTTCTAAGAAAGATGTTGGAGTTTAACAGCAACAAAAGAATTACATCAATTAAACTGATGGTTAACTTCTACCTATAAATTAAACCCAAGAGAATATTTTGCAGAACTGCAAAGCTATCATTCCAACACAGAAGTTGTGACTCAGCGGGGCTTACACCTGGCTAAATGGATACAGGACCATAGGGTAAGCATTCATGGAAAGGTTCATTTTAAGACTATAAGGCTAAGCTACATTTCACTGGAATTACTTCTGAAGGAACATGTTTTACATCCCTTTCTAAGACTACAATTTTATGCATACTTAATGGAGACTTACGTTTGTTGGAAGTTCATTCTAGTTGCTTTTATACTTGTAGCTAGCAGATGAAAGGTATCCCTTTATTCAAAGGAAATAAATTTTCTTGCTAGCTACCATTGAATTAATTCTTCTACACTTGAGATAGATGCTATAAGTGGTTAAGCTATTAAATATTAGGAGCCAGGGTGGCACAGTGGTTAGAGTGCAGCACTACAGGCTACTTCAGCTAACTGCTAACTATAGTTCAGCAGTTCAAAACTCACCACCGGCTCAAGTTTAACTCATCCTTCCATTCTTCCAAGGTGGTAAAATGAGGACCCAGATTGTTGGGAGCAATATGCGGATTCTGTAAACCACTTAGAGAGGGCTGTAAAAGCACTATGAAGTGGTATATGTCTAAATGCTATTGCTATTTATTTGATTTTTGATCCCACCTTTGTTACTTTATAAGGAAAGCACGGCAGCAAACATACATAATGCTCTTTCATTCTCCTCTTTTCTCCAAAACAAAAACTCTGTAAGATGAATTGGGCTGAGAGAGAGTAACTAACCCAAACGGATGAGGAACAACGACTGGAAGCTGACCAAGGAGAGATTCAACCTGGAAATAAGGAAGAACTTCCTGACAGTCAGAATGATTAACCAGTGGAACAACCAGTGGAACAACCTACCAGCGGACGTTGTGAACTCTGGACATTTTTAAGAGGAAATTGGACTGCCATTTGGCTAGGATGCTATAGGGTTCCTGCTTAGGCAGGGGGTTGGACTTGATGACCCGCATGGTCCCTTCCAACTCTAACAATAAACAAACAAACAAACAAACAAATAAATCTCCCACACAGCTTTCATGTCTAGGATAGGATATACCTCACTGTCTTCTGGTTTCTAGGTCAATACCTTAAGTAGTACATTAAACTGGCCCACTGAAAGGAGAGTTAATAAGTCTGACATCTTGATCATTCAAATAAAAGATAGGATATAAATATAGCAGCAACAAATATGGGGTGCTGATTTGGATTGTTCCAAATACTTTCAAATTCTACTATTACATGGCATGCAACAGTGATCTTTTCACCCGATTAAAGGAAACTAGTTGGCCTACAGCTTTCACCTAATTTCATTTGAATTTGAAGATAGAGAGCTTTGCTTCCCCAGTTGGAATTCTAGTCACACTTTTAGTATTTGTGAATATTTGTTCCAGTAGGATGTGAGAATGCAGTGTGTAATAAATAATGCACAAATGAATTGATCACAAAGTATTGGGTATGAACCACTGTACAGTCAAGCAATGGAAAGACTAATCTAACAACTCTCCCCAGAGATTTGCACTGCCCCCACCCTCCTTGCCTTCCGTAGGAATTCGAAAACACATTTATGTCGCCAGGCTTGGGGTCATTAGACCCCAGCCTCTGCCCAATGAATGCATCTGGTGTGATAGTATGTGTGTGACTTTTTGATTTTAAATGGTTAGTTTTAAGAAATTTTTTAAAGTTATTATCCTATTAATTGGCCTAGAATGTTTTATTTATTAGATTTTTTACTAAAATGTTGTAAGCCTCCCCGAGTCCATGGAGAGGGGTGGCATATAAGTCCAATTAATAAAATAAACAATGGAAGCTGATGTTATTTTCTTGTTTATTTATTTTCATATGGGAATTGCTATTGGTTCCTTTATCTCTTTCCCCCCCTCTCCTGGAAGCAAGAGGATTTTTGTTTGTAATAATTTCATATACAGACATATTTTCAAAGTAGGGTATTTTTTAGTGTAAATAATCTGAGTCCTATTTCTGAATATATTAACTTAATTTGCAACAATTTGGAGGAGTCAAAAAGCGTGCTGAAGAAACCACCAAGCTTTCTTAAGCAACACTGCTTGGAAATTTAAGTTCACTGTCTGTTTTCTATTAATGTTAATAAGATTTTAATCCTGCCAAAGATGCTAGGGCCAATTTTCTGTGCATATATGTGCACAAACATAAAGGTATATGTGACTGAATACTGAGCAGGCCTCTTTGCGGACATTTTAATTTCTCTTCATCTCCCACACATTCCTATGAGGTAGGCAGGTGTTATTATCCCCATTTTTCAATTGAATGAGCTAAGATTCAGTCAGTGGAACAAATTTGCAGAAGTTCAATACAAAGGAGCAACTATTTCCTTCAACAAGTTCAAGTTCAAGAGGGACCAAAGGAAAAGCAACTAGCTCATATGGTGACATATTGTATGGGATTTAGAAGAGAATAGAATAACAGAGTTGGAAGGACTTTGGAGGTCTTCTAGTCCAACTACCTGCTTAGGCAGGAAACCCTACACCACTTCAGATAAATGGTTATCCAACATCTTCTGAAAAACTTCTAGTGTTGGAGCATTCACAACTTTTGCCCCCAAGTTGTTCCATGGATTAGATTTGGATTTAGATTTAGATTTAATTGGATATGTGTGCCACCCCTCTCCGAGGACTTGGGGCGGCTCACAGCATGTACAGAAAAAACAGGAAACAATAATAACAATCTAATTATACCTTAAAAAAAATCTTAAAATTCTAATTAAAAAACTATCAATATCATTCATTCAGCAGTCAAACTAAGCATTCATCGGTCAGGGGGGAAGGTCTAAGGAACCCCAGGCCTGGCGGCAAAGATGAGTTTTTAAACTTTTTTGGAAGGCAAGGAGGGTGGGGGCAGAGCGAATCTCTGGGGGGAGCTGATTCCAGAGGGACACCCCCCCCCAGAGAAAGCTCTTCCCCTAGGTCCTGCCAGTCGACATTGTTTGGTCGACGGGACCCTAAGGAGACCAACTCTGTGGGACCTCACCGGTCGCTGGGATTCGTGCGGCAGAAGGCGGTCTCAGAGATTAATTGCTGTAATTGTCAGGAAATTTCTCCTTAGTTCTAAATTGCTTCTCTCCTTGATTAGTTTCCACCCATTGCTTCTTGTTCTATCCTCAGATGCTTTGGAGAATAGTTTGGCTCCCTCTTCTTTGTGGCAATCCCTGAGATATTGGAACACTGCTGTCATGTCTCCCCAGTCCTTCTTTTCATTGAACTAGACATACCTAGTTCTTGCAACCATTCTTCATATGTTTTAGCCTCTATTTAGTCCCCTAATCATTTATTTTATTTATTTATTTTGTCAAAACATGTACAAGATAGCAGGTACTGGTATAAACATTAGCAAAGGTGATGTAGGTACAGATAAATTTGGACAATAGGACAGTAAGACAGGGATGGTAGGCACAATGGCGCCCTTATGCACACCCCTTACAGACCTCTTAGGAATGGGGTGAGGGTGACTGTAGACGGTCTAAGGTTAATGTTTTTGGGGTTTGGGGAAGAAACCATAGAGTCAGGTAGTGCATTCCAGGCACTGACCACTCTGTTGCTGAAGTTGTATTTTCTGTCCAAGTGCACAGACATACCTACTAGATTTGTCATACCTTAATGATCAAAGCAAGAAAGCAGTGTAGTATACATCTTTGTATGTATACAGCTTTTTTCTGTCTAATAATCTTTTTGGAAATATTGTCCTATGGTTAGATTCATCATCTTTTCAATAAATCTGGTAGTTTTTGTTCTGACTTGATCTATTTTTTTGAATACTGCCCTCCACTGGACTCCTGTAAAGCATGGCCACAATACCCATCCTTATAGTAAATAACATTATTACTATTTATTTTTGAAACAAATCTAAATCCAGATTATGCTTTATAAAAAGACCTTATGGATGTAAAGAGCAAAACCAAGAATAAATAAATAATATAATTATAGTTCCATTCTGCTAGATGATTCGACGTGTGACTGCCTTTGCCTATAACCTACTAGCGAGATCAGTAATTTAAAATAAGGCATATTCCAAAATTTTGCCTCTTTTATTTTTTGGGGAAAAGGTAGATTTAGTCATGAACAAAGCATATTCTCTGGGATATCTCGGTCTAATTTCAAACTTCTGCTGAAGGAGCACCAGAACAGGCTTTTTCTGTGCCACCTTTTCTTGCTTAAACTTGTAATTACCAATAGCGTTTTCCAACACAGGTAGAAAAAGACACAGAGAAGGACAGCAGGTGCCAACCACAACTTTTATTTTGATTCCTTTAATTCTAAAACTCTGAGTTATTTCCTGCTGGCAGAAGGATGCATGCAGCCTACAGCACCTTGCTTGCTGGAGAGAGAGATCTGTGAGCATTTGGTTTGATCAGCCCCTGGCATGGTAATGAGCTGATTTCTCTTGAAATTGGCTCATGACTATTCATTTTGTTGGCTCTCTATTCATTTGTGACCTACTATTTTGATTTTTAGGGTGGGTGATGGGAGAAGAAAGCCACGAGGAGTCAGTTCTAGTCTCTAAGTTGTGAACGGGCTCAAGAGAAGGGGCAAAAGAAGAGGGCTGAAAAATATATTGTGTGATTTGTGTAAACCAGATCTTCTCTTGCCCTACCTCCCCTATATAACCTTTCACAAATTCCTCTTGAATTCCCTTATAAATTGCAAGGTTAACTATTGCTTTTTAACTATTGGATTTGTACAGTATTTTTTGTTGTGAGCCGCTCTGAGTCTCTGGAGAGGGGCGGCATACAAATATAAATAAATAAATAAATAAATAAATAAATAAATAAATAAATAAATAAATAAATAAATAAATAAATAAATAAATGAATGAATGAATGAATGAATGAATGAACGAACAAACGAACAAACGAACAAACGAATGAAGTAAGGAAGGAAGGAACGAATGAATAAACAAACAAACAAACAAACAAACAAACAAACAAACAAAGGTAAAACTTTTCCAGCATTGCAGAATTCTTCAGATTGTTTTATTGGTGCTGGTGGAGCATTTTTCTTTCAGTTTCTCCACTTCAGTTATACTGATGTGCATTACTGAAAAAGTTGATTTAGGTGAGGGATGTGAAAAGCCTCTTCAAATATCTCAAGCAATGTTCTGAAAAACAAAACAAAACCCAAGACCTGCTTCCTATTGTTCTCAAAAGACAGAAGAATTAATTTAGAAGGCAGATTCCAGTTCAATATTGGGGGGGGGGGGAAATCCTAACCAGCAATTGTTTGTGAATGGAACCAATTTCCCAGGAAGATGGGCTCCATTTCATTGTGTGCCTAGTCCCATCTTGCAGGCACGTTTTATTCTGGATAACTGCGTGGAGGAGGTGGCCTTGGAATGGAGTGGGCATAACTGCCCCATAAACTGCCCCCTTTCTCTTCTAAAATTATATGATTGCATAGGATTTGGAATTGCTTGGCTGTTTTTTTTATAGGAAACTCATCTGGATTAGTAGCTGCTGTTTTTATCTCAAACCACTCTGAAAACAGAATTATTTTAAGAATGGTGGAAGGAGATTCCCTATAAGTCTCAGATTTTGAACTGCATTCATTACCTGAACATTAGCAATTAATGATAAAAAGAGCAAATAAATAAACAAATATGCATATTTGGCAGGAACTTAGATTACACCCCTCCAACCCTACCCTTTTCTGGTTTTACCCAGTTTCTGAGCTGAAAGTCTATTATTTAATTAATTAATTAATTGGATTTATATGCCACCCCTCTCCAAGGACTCGGTACGGCTTATTCTTTTCTGCTTTTAAAGATAGTGGGGTGATAAAAGTTCCAGTGTAATTTTATTTTAAAATTAAAAATATCCAAAGCCAAATAAATAATACAATGCAGTTTATTACAAAGTGCTCTGCAGCTGAAGATGTAAAAGCATCTTAAATATTGTCTTTAGTTAAAGCCTGGTGTAACCAAGAACCCAGCACCTTTTAAACTATATTTCACTTTCCTTAACTGGAAAGGGTTGAACAGCTCTTCGGACTCACGGTTTGTACCAGACATGATTACAGACAAGAAGACCTTTTAATGGAATCTTGTAAAACCTTTCATTAGCTTTTATTGGGTCATAATGTAATTAAGGTGACCTAACCTGACCTTTTGGAGGAGTGCCTTAGGTCAAGTGTATTTACTTCTGTCTATGTGAATTTAAGACTTTAAATACTCTTCTGACTACTCATCCCAATAAAAACTGGCCAAAAGTGAACTGTTATCTTAGACTCGCATTGGGTCATGTTTATGCCAGCTGGTTCCCTTTATACATTAAACCACTGGGGCTTATTTAAAAGTTGAAGCTATAAAGCTCTTGGATTAAGAGCAGAGAACTGGCCAGACCCTCAACCTAACCTTTCTATGTTTGGATGACTTTGGTTCAACCTATCATATTCTATGTCCTCCATAGCTCCACTATTAAATCACTGTTGAAACATAAACAGTCTGACAGTTTAGCTACATTCACGGAAGGAAAAGGCCAAAACCTGTCTGCTCAAAGCAGATTTCATTCAAACCCAAGCAACTCCCTTTTGCTATGGACTCCAGAAAGCTTTTCAAAAATCATAAAACTACAAAACCAAATCCACAGAACGTAATATTACCAATGCAAAATGAGCATGTAGTAATGGACAGGAGTTTCAGTGGCATTTTGTTTAGAATTGAATGGAATTCTTTATTGGCCAAGTGTGATTGGAAACAAGTAATTTGTCTTTGGTGCATATGCTCTCAGTGTACACAAAAAGACAGGATACATTCATCAAGAATTATAAGATGTCGGTCGGGTGATGGGCACACGCACTGTGCACTGTTTTATGTTTGTTTTATGTAACTATATTTACAAAATCAATAAAAATATATTTAAAAAAAAGAATTATAAGATACAACACTTAATGATTGTCATAAGTACAAATAAGTAATCAGGAAACAATATTAATATAAATCATAAGGATACAAGCAACATGTTACAGGCATACAATCATAAGTAGGAGGAGATGGGTGATAGAAATGATGAGAAGACTAATAGCAATAGCAATGCAGCCTTAGTGAATAGTTTGGCACTGGTGAGGGAATTATTTGTTTAGTAGAGTGATGGCATTTAGGGAAAAAAAACTGGGTTTTTTTGTCTAGTTACCCTGGTGTACAGTGCTCTATAGCATCGTTTTGAGGGTAGGAGTTGAAAGAACTTATTTCCAGGAAGCAAGGGGTCAGTAAATATATTCACGTCTCTCTTTTTGACTACCACAGTATACAAGTCTTCAATGGAAGGCAGGTTGCCAGTATTTGTTTTTTCTGCAGTTCTGATTATCCTCTGAAGTCTGTCTCTGTCTTGTTGGGTTGCAGAACCGAACCAGGCAGTTATAGTGGTACAGATGACAGATTCAGTAATTCCTCTGTAGAACTATATCAGCAGCTCCTTGGGCAGTTTGAGCTTCCTGAATTGGTGCAGAAAGAACTTTCTTTGTTGTGCTTTTTTGATGATGTTTTTGTTGTTAGGTGATCATTTTAGGTCTTGAGATATGATGGAACCTAGAAATTTGAAGGTCTCTACTGTTGATCCTGTGTTGTCTAGTGTCTCCTAAAGTCTACCACCATTTCTACAGTTTTGAGTGTGTTCAGTTCCAGATTGTTCCAATCGCACCACAAGGCTAGTTGTTCAACCTCCTGTCTGTATGTGGTTTCATCATTGTCTCGAATGAGACCAATCATTGTTGTATCATCTGCAAACTTCAGTAGTTTTACAGATAGATTGTTTGAGATGCAGTCATTGGTATATAAAGGCTAGAGAAGTGGTAAGAACACACAACCTTGGGTAGCTCTTGTGCTAATTACCTGTACACAGGGTTGAGCTGCTGCCCGGAGGGTGTGTGTGTGTGTGTGTAACACAGTGGGGTAGCAAAAATGGAGCTCCACTCCAAAGTACTCAATTTGCACTGAAAGATGTTGAAAGAAAATGCAGGGTGTCCTGTATAAACCACGCCCACAGTGTGGTAGTAAAAAAATTGGTAGCCCTTCATTGCCTATACAGGTACCTAATGTGATTTTGCCTAGCTTCACCTGCTGCCCGGTTTGTTAGGAAGCTTGTGATCCACTTACAAGTGTGTTCAGGTAATGCTAGCTGATTTAGTTTAGTTAAAAGAATGTACAGTATGGAGGTACTGAATATTAAACTAAAGTTAATATGACTTAAACTAAACTAAACTAAAGTCTACGAAAAGGACCTTGCACAGGTCTTTGGAGATTCAAGTTGTTGTAGGATGTAGTGCAGAGCCGTATTAACAGCATCATCTGTTGATCTATTTTCTCAATATACAAATTGCAGGGGGTCTAACAGTGGATATGTGATGGTTTTTACTAGCCTTTCAAAGGTTTTCATAACTAAAGATTTTAGAAGAACTAGTTTGTAGTCATTCAGTTCCTTCTTCTTTCTCATGGATATAAAGCAAGCCAAGGAAATACTGTGTACTGTGTTTTGGAGTATAAGACGCACCAGAGTATAAGACACACCTTAATTTTTCGGGGAGGAAAATAGGGGGGGAAATCTGCTTACCGGGTATTCATCTGGCTAGTGTCCTTAGTCTGGTCAGCTTCAGCACATTATTTATCCCCTGGTTAGGGCTTAAAAAAATCCTTATACTGAGAGAATAACAATGAAAGAGCCTTCCAGATGGTAAGAGTTGGGAACGTTGTAAGCACCTTGTTAGGGCTGGAATGAAACTTATTCAGAGCAAGTAGGCAATGAAAAAAAGCCTGCAAAGACTTAGGGCTGAAAACACATTGTTTGGAGAGAGAAACAATGAAAAAGACTGCAAGGTAAGAACTGGGAAGATTGTTAGCAACTAGTTAGGGCTGGAAAAAAAAGCTTTGGGAAAAAAACTACATTCAGAGTATAAGATGCAACAAAAATTTCAGCTTCTTTTAGGGAGGAAAATGTGCATCTTATACTCCTAAAATATGGTAAATCAATAACTATGGCTAGCTTCTGCATACTATTTATGGGACTGACCCAAATGACTGGTCCAAATGCAGCAGATTTACTGGAGCAATGTACAGTGGTACCTCTACGTATAAACTTAATTCATTCCGTGACCAGGTTTTTAAGTAGAAAAGTTTGTAAGAAGAAGCAATTCTTCCCATAGGAATCAATGTAAAAGCAAATAATGTGTCGATTGGGAAAACCACAGGGAGGGTGGAGGCCCTGTTTCCTCCCAAGAGATTCCTACAGAGGCCCCACGAAAGCTTCTCCCCTCCTTTTCTGGCCCTGTTTCCTCCCAGGAGATTCCTAGAGAGTCCCCACAGAGGCTTCTCCCCACATTTTCCAGCCCTGTTTCCTCCCAGGAGATTCCTACACAGGCCTCACGGAGACTTCTCCCTGCCTTTTCTGGTTACAGTTTCAGAGGCTCAGGTTTGTAAGTGGAAAATGGTTCTTGAGAAGAGGCAAAAAATCTTGAACACCCTGTTCTTATCTAGAAAACTTCTCAAGTAGGTAGAGGTACCACTGTAGATCTAGCCAGTAGATCTTGTCATTGTTTGAATGTTGAATTTCTTGAAATGCAGTGTTTTGTAAGGCCTCTTAAGTTTAATGAGATATATATTTAATGAATTCATGAATATATTTTTAAACATGCCTATACAGCTTTGGTCTTAGAATTCCTACTGGTGATTTTTCTTCTTTATTCTCCCTCAACGTTCATGTTTTATGGTAAAAGCCCATTGAGGGTAGCACTGCCTTCTACAGTTATACAAGAAAAAACAGATTCTTCTTTATTATTTCTTCCTTGGCCTTCCTTTACTTGGCCTTTACTCTGGAGGATGTGTGAAGTACTTAACTAAAGGATCTAAAGACCTCTGGGGATACATGGATGTGCTTGGCAATTATGCTTTAAAATTATAGTATATAGCTCCAGAGTTCACCAAAAACAAAAAAACTAGAATGTAGAGTATAAAATAAATACACACAAGCACAAACATATAGATCAAAGTATAGACTACACCTACATTTACCTGTTGTTCTGCCCTCCTAACTGGCTGGCAACCATTTCTGGAAGGTAGAAACCAATGATGCTATCCTTCACCAATTACCCTCAAGGCACATTCTTTCACAACCCTGTTTCTCTACCCTTCGTAAATAGAAAGCCATTCTACTGTGATTTCAATGATTCAATCAATCAATCAATCAATCAATCAATCAATCAATCAATCAGTCAATCAGAATAAAACTGGAAGGGACCTTGGAGATCTTCTAGTCCAATCCACTATTTAAGCAGGAGACTGCATACCTTTTATTTATTTTATTTTATTTTATTTTATTATTTTATTTTATTTTATTTTATTTTATTTTATTTTATTTTATTTTATTTTATTTTATTTTATTTTATTTTATTTTATTTTATTTTATTTTATTTTATTTTATTTTATTTTATTTTATTTTATTTTATTTTATTTTATTTTATTTTATTTTATTTTATTTTATTTTATTTTATTTTATTTTATTTTATTTTATTTTATTTTATTTTATTTTATTTTATTTTATTTTATTTTATTTTATTTTATTTTATTTTATTTTATTTTATTTTATTTTATTTTATTTTATTTTATTTTATTTTATTTTATTTTATTTCATTTCATTTCATTTCATTTCATTTCATTTCATTTCATTTCATTATTTCATTTATTTTATTTTATTTTATTTCATTTCATTTCATTTCATTTCATTTCTTTTCTTTTCTTTTCTTTTCTTATCTTATCTTATTTTATTTTATTTTATTTTATTTTTTTGGATTTCTGAGTCTAGGGGACTCAGGGTAGCATACAGAATAAATTAATAATTATTAATAATAAATTGCAGTAACCATTTCAGATACTGCAAAATAAATGAGGTGATAGGTTAGGTTTAGGGTTAGGGTTAATGAGGTTTTTCATAATTGGGAGCCGGGGTGGAATGCTCCTGGTTTGCTCATGCCTGTCAGTCATCAGAGAGCTGGTTGCAAAGGGAGCTTGAGGCTCCGCCCACCTGCCTGGACGCCACCACTTGGGTTCTTCTATCCTCTGTGCATGTGCAGAGGGTAAAAGGACCTAAATGGCGGGGGACTGGGGGACTGACAGGCACGAGCAAACTGGGAGCATTTCACCCCTGGTTCTCACTGATGAAAACCTCATTTATTTTGAAGTAACTTCTGAGTTAAAATTTGATCTGCTCAACTTGGGAACAGATACCTGTCATCACAGAAATATAAAGATGAGACCTTGATTTGGGATCAGTTTAGCTCTCTGTGTACATAAAAACCTCTGAAGGCTTTTGAATTCTTCCCAAATGTCATTGCCTCCTTGAATTGCTTGACCCAGATGAGGTGATATCTGTAACACTTTCAGATTTTATACCTGTACCTGTACATTTATGTATTTCTTTTATTTAGTAAAATAAACTCTGGGCAGCTCACAGTTTCACATGTGAAACCTGTAACGTTTCCAAATTTCTCTGTCCCACTATAGTATAGTTAAACAGAGAATAACACAGTTATGAAGCCTCGGGTTTCTACTTAGTGAAAAATCCTCTGCTAGTTCCAGAAAGGAACATTTCTAAATTATTAGTATCTATAAAGTATTTTTGATTTCTTAAACTGTACACAAAAAAAGAGTTAACTACAGTGGTACCTCTATCTAAGAATGCCTCTACTTATGAACTTTTCTAGATAAGAACTGGGTGTTCAAGATTTTTTTGCCTCTTCTCAAGAACCATTTTCCACTTACAAACCCGAGCCTCTGAAACTTTAACCGGAAAAGGCAGGGAGAAGCCTCCATGGGGACTCTCTAGGAATCTCCTGGGAGGAAACAGGATCTCCACCATCCCTGTGGTTTCGCCAACCACATGCATTATTTGCTTTCTATGGGAAGAATTGCTTCTTCTTACAAATTTTTCTACTTAAGAATCTGGTCATGGAATGAATTAAGTTTGTAAGTAGAGGTACCACTGTATATTGAAAAGGGGTTTTCTCCATGAGTTCCAATGACATCATTTATATCATCAAAAAACAACTTTTACTAATCTCCATTTATAGACTTGGTTTTGCTGCATTTTAATAATCTATCCATACTTCCTCTGCTTTATTTCTGACAAGTTGCAGATGAATAAAATAGATTGCTGGATTTTGACTAGATGTATGAGTTATAATCTCCCCTGGATAAACTTTAGATTAATATGTCATATTTTAGTGCTTGGATTGGAGATCAATAAATGAAAGTCCATTGTGATTTGGTATTAGAATATTTGGATCCTCTTCAAGATTCCAGAGGTCATGACCATAAATACTCTTTAAGACAGCTAAAATATTATCAGAAAAATGCAGTTCCAGCATGTGGCTTGATCTTGGAAAGGTAGGCTTTTTCAAAGGTTCATGTGGCTACGTGACCTGTCCAACATTATAGAATTGTTGTGAGCCTGAATTAGTATTGCATTTTATATTTAAGAACAAGAGAGGGATGTAAATTAATCATACTTCAATGGAAATAAAATACAATTAACCATAGACAAGCAAAGTATTAGTCAAAGTGTTATTTCTTTCATGATCTTTTCCTCAATATGTGTCTATTCATACAGACATGATCAGGATTTGTATTTGCCATCACTGCTCCCTGCTCTTCACCAATTGTCTTGAATAAATTCTTACACAGATAATTG